>NC_092868.1:31781928-31964881 GCF_032062135.1 Pyxicephalus adspersus | reverse complement strand
CATCGCGGGATTGCGGTATCGGGTGAGTATGATTTTTTTTAATTACCGGTATATTTAACATGTATTCGGTGTATAAGACGCACCCACTTTTCCCCCCCAGTTTTGGGGAAGAAAAAGTGCGTCTTATAGTCCGAAAAATACGGTAATCACTGAAGTGACCCAGCAGCGGTTCTCCCTTGACCCACTTAACCATCTACTGGGATTGCCCTTTACGGGCTTCCTCAAACCCACATCTAAGCTTATCACACATATTTTGGTAGCGGCCCGTACTTTAATTCCGGCCAAGTGGAAATCCACACAGCCCCACTCTTTGGAGGACTTATGTGCTCATGTCCAGGAGGTCTGTTTGATGGAAAATCTTACCGCTCTCCTCAGAAATAATGTTGCTACGTTTGAACAGGTCTGGGAATCTTGGGATGCCTATTATGCCTATTTACAGGCTTAAAGTTATGATTTGACTATGTGAGCTCCTTATTAATCATAAATCTGGTGCCCCCCCCCCCCAATCCCCCCCCTCTCCTCCTCATTGTCCTGTTTACACCCTACCTGTTTATCTTTATTTTTTGTTAATGTTTTGTGTATACTGGACATTCATCTTTTATTTTCTCACCATATGTGATAATACTGTTTACATTTTGCTGCTATTTTTAAATATTATTTGTATGATCCTATTTGATGTACTGTTAGTTATCCAGTATACTGTACACTATGTTTATGTTTATATCTTGTCCTTGTTTTTCTGTTATTGTTTTTTGAAAGTTCTTATAAAAAATTCAGTTTAAAAAAAAAAAAAGCTAAGGGGTGTAACACCAGTGCAGAAGGAGAGGTTGTATAGTTCAGCTGGTGTGGGGGCCAGGGTGGAGTTGAGCCTCTCAGCCACGCTACCTTTTATACCTTTGTAACAGCTGTTTGGCAATAAATGTATGAATTAGTGTAAATTAGAAGAAATAACTTTTCTCCAACAGTGAGGATCAGGTTTCATTGATGTTTATGTTAATATCATCTACTGACGATTCTTTCCTTTTCATGACAGGCAGCTAAAGTCAATGGACCTGGAGCTGGCACCTCCATTCACAGTCAGCGGTTCTATGCATTCTCACGGTTCCGTCCATACCTACCAATATTCTCAATTCCAAGACAGTGACGTGTAATATTTCAAATGGTACACAAGACCTTGCAAGATCTCATCACACTCAGAGGACAGGCCTGCTATTGACTGACTATAAGACTGCACTCTTAAATACAAAATGGATAAAATGTATCAATATTGTACAAAAGCAGGGTTGAAAGAAACCTTTCCTGCCTTATGTACCATACACATCAGTTAATGACTAGTATCTGCTGTAGACTGTTTCTTTATAGAGTGTCTAAAATAGGTATTTGTAAAACAAGGTAAAGTTGTCACTATAGTGATTTATTTCTCTTGTGCACCCTTCTACTTTTGTTAACAATTTAATTTTGTGTACATTGTTTATATGCTGGGAAAAGTGGTTTATTATATGTACAAGAGAATGTATAAGGTCAGTCTGCATTTATATGGAAGGCAAAAGCCCTATCATTTGACTATTGTTGTTTTTATTGTTTCTTGACTCAGAAATGTATTTAAACAGAATTCCAAACAAAAATTAGAAGATACAAATTAAAAGTCTATTAGAACAGATAAACATTCTATCTGATTGTTGCAATAGTTGCCTTCAATCCAAAGCTGTCTTTCACAGTTATTCTTTTCTTCCATTAGATGTTCTCAGAAGTCCCCTAGGCTGTTGTGCACAGTTCTTCTTTTTCACCACTGAAAATAGTTAGTTTGATGTCCAGAATCATGTAACCTACTTCCTCTGAGTTTAGGCTATGATACACTTGCCCCTGTAGTGACATAGTGTAGGTCAGAGAAAGGAAAAGCAGCACAGGGATGATTTAATCTATCTGTTACTCTATTGTTTCCTCTTATGCTTATGCGTCTTTCCTCTCCAGGAACTGATAGGCTTTTTCTACAATTCTCCCTTTCACACTTATTGTACTGCTGTACAGGACTGCAAGAGGCTGACATTAGTTACAATGTAGATACACTACTTACATTTTCAAAGAATTGCAAAATACACTTAGTTATGTGTTTATGATTACAAAAATTCCAAAAACTAAAAACTGCAGTACTTTATTTTCTTTTATGTATTTGCCGAGAGTGCTTTGGTTTGTATATCATCATACTGTATAATGTTTTATTAAGAATTATATCATCAGAGATAAATTCATGCAGTAAGTTCAAACTTGTCCTCAGCCATGCATATTTTGGATTGGCAAATATCTATAACTATCACCAAATTTTTTAGGACAAAAATGGTGGGTTTTGGGGGCTGATTGACATCAATACCCACAATATTGCATACCTAGGTGCGTGTTTTGATGCCTATTCTGTTAGTGTAGACCATTCTCTCTGAATGGACCCCTGAGCATAAAACAACACATCTGCACTACTTCTGGAAAATTGTATAATGTAGATAAGGAGGAGTTCTACTCTTTGATTTGGTCAGTGCCGACCCCTAATGTTGAACAATATAGAAAAACAACAGAAGGACAGCAGAGGATTTGATTGGCAAATATATATTAAAGATTAACATGGTAAGTTTGTACAATGATCAAAGATCAGTTATTTAGGTAGCCCATCCCTTTTTTCATTCAGGGGTGTTGGACTCTGTACTATACAAAAATATCTCACCTCTTAGAGTACCTAAAAGTCCAAACTTCTAATGAAGGTTCAAATGAAGGACTTCAATGCTAGACACAATAAACCTATGGCTACATGAAATGTGATTACCCTAATGAAAGGGACAGGGAAAGAATAATAGTGTTCTGCACAAAAAGTAAGTGGCCCTATAAGCTGGTATAGCTCTCTTTAAAGGAAAAATCGTTTTGTAGGCATTTTGCATAACTTCCCACCAGTGTTTATTATTAACCAAATTTCTGACCACATGTAAAGTCCCTTCAGTTACATTATGTTTGTGTGTTTCCTTCTATCAACTGCCCATTTTATATTCCCTACAACATTTCAGTAGGATTGAAATGAGGCTTTGATTGGGCCAGTCCATGTTAAGTTGATGACTGCCTGCTGCCTAGACCCTGAAGAAGCAAAAGGAAACCCAAACTAAAACTTTTCTATCATTGTGCTTCAAAGTTAGTACAGGGTTCTTTAGTTTGCAGAAAATACTACTAATTTGTGCAATCTACTGTGGACAAGAAACTGTTTTTGATTCATCAGTCTACAGCACATTTTTCTAGAAGATGTGGTCTTTTCATATTTATTCCAAATGAAACTGTAGTCTTGATCTTTTCAAAACAAATACTTTTTACCTGTCGCACCTCCAATTAGGTTTTAATTTGAGCCATCTCTTACTAATTATAGATAAATGCATGCATTTTTAGGTTCAGCAAGTACTAGACAAATTAGTAATCATTTGAAATTTACACCACTTGTAGGTGAGGTTTTCCTTACAGTAGAATGATTCAATGCAAATAATTTGGCAATCTTTTTGGATCCCTTGCTAGATTATTAGGCATCCAAAACCCTTTCTGTAAAGTTTAAAAAATTCTGTTGGTCTTGGCATGATGACATTACATACATCAGAGATTACCAGACCTTAAATATATTTAAGGTTTACCTTGGACAGGTTCAAACAACATACTCTCTAAGAAGGTTCTTATTAGTGGCATCTAATATGAAACACCAAATTCTAAATTATTGCATATAAACTGGTGGTAAATGTATACGTTTAAATATATGTTAACCTATATATTCGCATAGCAAATCTGCATTATTTTCATTTACATTATGAGAATCAATACCCTATGCCAATTTTATGTGTCATTTGTTTATGTATAATAACGATATCTGCAAGCACTGTTTGCTTGACAAGATCTATCGTCATGGTCGATCGGTTACTATAGTGTAAGTTACATTCTGATTTTTCCTGTTTATAGCAACATTGCAATGACATTTCTAGTTCAGTTGAGCCATTTATTAAAACTAAGATGTTTACCTTTTCTGTTGTTTTGTTTGTTTGTTTTGCAATGCTACAAGAATAAACAAATGAATACAAGGTGTATATACACATAATTAAACATTGGCAACAATTAGGACGTAATGGGAGACAGGGATTAAAGTGTTAGCAAAAGCTAAATAGCATTTGTGTATGCTTAAAATTTATTATAGCACCCAATACTTCAGGTCTTACAGCTTTTAGAAACGTTTCTCATTTTCACTCTAAATTTTAGGCCATATATATCTCGCAGACATGACTGAAACATTCACCACAGTTTGGTGTTTGAAGATTCTGTCATTGCAATACATCATTTACATAATTGCAGGGTTTCTGTCATTTGATGTTATTCATATTGCTCCCTCCTCCGTCATGGATAGAGTGGGGAAAGAATAAAACTGCTATCAGGTATTTACCAATGTTAGGGGTTGGTTAGAAACATTTTCCTTTCTGTAGGCAACATTCATACTAAAGGTATATTGTTAGTGAGTATTATAGCATAACTCACGGCCACCTGACATGTTGTTCATTGCAGCCCCGACTTCATGACTTCTTCAATTCTTCTTATTAAAATGGATAGACATGTTTTTGGGGAATATTAGATGTTTTAACAGTTCACAATATCATCACGTGCTTTGAAATCATCAGATATTGGGCTTGATTTATTAACGCTCTACAAGACTTGAGAAGACTAGACTATCATGGGAGAACCTGGGTGATCTGGCAAACCTTGAATGAATTTCCTACAAATCATTTCCTATTAGTTGACAAATGTTTTCAATCCTAGACCAGATCCATTCCAGGTTTGCTGGATCACTATCTTCTCCAGTCTTCCTGAGCAGTGTACCCCAGTGCAACACACACTGCACGAGCAAATCCTAACCATACAGTTGCAAGAAAATTACAAGAAAATCAGCAACACAAACAAAGATAACAACATTGGTGATAAAATTTTTTCCATTTTTTTTGCACTTCTCAGTACATTCACCCATCTCTAGTTATAGTTCTAGTACATTAAAGTACATTCACCTCCTAGATTGTAAGCTCTTTGGGACAGGGTCCTCTCCTCCTCCTGTGTCACTTTCTGTATCTGTCTGTCATTTGCAACCCCCATTTATTGTACACTGCTGTGTAATATTTTGGCACTATATTAATCGCATTGAATAATACATTCACTCATGTCTATTTAATACAGTTAATTTGATTTGGCCCAAACAAATTATATTTGTGAGTTACGTTTGCCTTCAAATGGGTTTTATATATAAAAAAAATTACAATTTAGAGCAGAAATTACATTTGAGAATGATCTATTTCACCTTTTGTGTGAATATTAAAATATTTACATTTGTTAATTGGTAATTGTTCATAGATGTACTCAGTTGTGTCTTTTCAATCAGTACATATTCAGATGAGTTTTTAGATTTAGTGTAGTGTTTGCCTAAAATACGTTTTGAAGTAACTTTGGGATTTTTACCAAGTTTGGGTTATTGTGTACCATGTAGAGATAGATAGATATATATATTCATAGATCTATAGCACTATAGGCATTGGAGGTAGCGGTGTTTAATGACCACAATGACTCCAGGTATATCTCAATGCCAAGTAAAAAAAATGTTTTGAGTAAACCGAGTAGGCGAAAAAGAAAATAACTTCTTTCAAGGGTAAAAAGAAGACTTTCTGTACTTTCCTATCAGTCTGCTCACATGTTCCTGCCTGGTCTGCTCTTCTCACATCTTAAAATAGAATGAATATTCTCAGTACTATACAGAATAACTGTCTGCTAGCCTGCTGAGAACAATCAATGCATTTGTATAGCTGAAGCCAGGATTGGTTTATAGGACACAATAAATTGCACAATAAATATGGTATTACATTACTTTCAAAAATATAATGCAAATAAATGCCTACATTTGATTTTGGTAATTTGCTTGTGAGAAAAGGGGAAGCAGCACAAATAACATGCTGAAAAAAATAGAAAGCAGTGTGACAGTACAGATACAAGATGTGGATGGAGAGAAAACTGTAAATGCCACTTAACTGCAGCAGTGAAAATTAGCCCCCCCCCCCGCCAAACAAAGATGTTCTGTATGACAAAAATGTATAATTTGTTGTAACTTATTTGTAAACATAAAATCATTGCCATTGAAATACAATGAAAAACTTAAAAAAATAACGTACTTGAAAAAGTTGCACCAGTTATTCTGGGATCAGTTAAACATTGTTTTGGGGTAGATCTGGGGTAGGGTAGAGAATGAGGTTTGCAATAAAAGTGAATTTATAGTGAAATTCACTGCAACATATTTTAAAGGAGTCACAATGTGTTGCTTGACTTTTAAACTGTGGTCATCTGGGTTTGACTGGTCAATAACCTGGACTTTGGTATGTATTAGACCATTACTATTCATGAGCAGCAAAGCTGACAATCTATGTAGGGAGAGTTAGTTGCTATATTGTGGAAACAAACAGCAGTGGGCTACTTGGCAAAACACCAGGTCCACTTCTGGCTTCTGGATACCACAGAGAAAAATAGGAGCTCGAAAGTGGTGGACATAGCCGATAGTGGGCTCCTTAATTAGAAAAAGCACCATATTTGTGTAAATAACAGACAAGCCCTAGTTAATGACTCAGAAAATGTGTTTCTCCTGACGAAGCAAATATGCAAAATGCATAGAGTAGCACATCGTGTACAAAGTGAAACAGATGTATTAGGATGGTCACATATGCAAATATATTTCCTTGTGGATTTTATCATGTTTCTAACAAAGTGTGAGGAGTTGTTTTAATGATTGTTCCAAAAAAGGAATAATTCTGGAAGTTGTATATGTATATTAGGGATAAGGAACATAGGACCTGGAAATTTATATCTGTGATTTAAAGCTATTTTACTGGCAGCCTTTTAAAACTGTTAAATAAAAGTATTTGGTCTAAGTAAAATGAGGGCTCCCCTTATCCTCACTATGGTATCAAACATCCCAACTTTTTTCTTTTTTTCTTTCAGTTACTGACATGTAAATATTCCCCTTAAGAAAATGTTTTTTTTCACACTTCACCATAACCTTTTCTTTGAAATAATTCTGTGCACCAGAAAAGCTTAACCTGTGAGTATCAATAATTTATTTTCCTCCATTCTTTGAACTTGTATCATTTGTTAATTGTTGCCTTAGTGTTTGTCATTGCATTCTTAGAAATAAGAGCACCCCAAAAAAGTTTCATTGTTCCGCACCTTCAATTAACAATACTACGGGTGGGTACCAAACATCACTGAAACGTTACTTTATCATTGGCCTTTACTAAAGCCGTATTAAAGGACAATTTAGAAAGAATTGAGGCATTTTTTGAATATTTATTAAGGGTCACAAACTTTGTCTATTAAGTTTCCCAATAGGTATGATTTTTGATAAAGGTTATAGTACATTTTTAAATTTGAACTTTTTTGATGGATCTATTAAGCTGAAAATAAAGGAGTGGCTCTAACAAAAGCAAAACATTTTAGATTTTGTTGGCTTTTTGAAAATTCCATATGGCATGATCCTGTGTGTCTTTCCCTCTTGTATTGTGGCCAACTTTCGGTCAGCCATTGTAAAATATTTGTGGCTTTGAGGTAATACACACACATATCTATCTATCTATCTATCTATCTATCTATCTATCTATCTATCTATCTATCTATCTATCTATCTATCTATCTTGTATATCCAATGTATGTACTGTGTACACCTTTTTGGTATGCTACCATGTGTTATTGGGTTTTTTGCATTAAGAAAAAAAACACAGGTCCTTCATCTGTTAGTTTCATTTTTACAGCAGTTGTGGTTTCGTTATCGCCCACATGACAGGATGTCATAAACGGATAGATGACCTTTTAGTCTTGAAACCATGAAATGTCCAAGTTGTAGACAGACTTAAATTATCTCAACATCTGCATGGCATTAGGTAACCATAAGGTAGTCCTCTGTGATCTGAGACAACTATTATCAACGCAGAAAAAAGGTGAATTACAATATTTACAGCAAGATTTATTTTATGAAATTGAAGCCTTTATTTGAAATACAGAATTTACAGACTTAGCTTTACATTTTACAAATATAACTTTTATTGATGTGACAAAGCTGTTTAACAAAAGTTATGAAAAAAAGACCATAATACTATGAATATTGTGTTGTCATGTAGTTACTGTGCAACTATGTGCAAAAATATAAAAACTATATTACAGACAGCAATAAAAACCTGCATGAGGAAAGTTCTATTTAAATCATGAAAACTTGGTCATTCTACTCAAATGCTTTTTTTCAACTATGACAGTGGTACTCATTTTGAACAATTATTTGAGTTGTAATTTACTTTTGTCTTTCCAGATGCCTGAAACATACATTCAAATCCACAACAATGTCCAACATTTTATGACATACTTGTGAATGTGTTGTAAGAGATGCTGGGGGAGGCAACAATTCTTAGACAACAATTACAAGGATTACCAATGTCATTATAGTAGCGTCTCTCTAAAACAAATCATTTAGGGTCCACTGGGACTTGTCTGTCCTGGTGCCTTATTGTTGTTTTTATTTAAATGTCGTTATTGTCTATCCACAAGAATGAAAAAAACCGGACATACACTATTTTTCCGATGCAGCGTATTACTGCACAAAATAGTGCGTTACCAAGTGTTGTGGTGCGAAGTGTTGATTAATGCATTGGGGTGTCATTGACAATGAATGGCCCCTCCAGGATAGAACACATATTACTTTCATCTAATACTCTGGCAAAAAAAAAGTTTTATTTTGAGTAGATCTTTATAACTTTTTTTTTGGCCTTTTGGGAGATATTGCTTTACTTTTTGTCCCAGACACACAGAAGAAAGGAAGCAGAAGGGTATCTCTCCAAAGTAAGGGGAATTCCTCTCTTAGACAGTTTTTACCAAAACAGGTATCCACGCTGCAAGATTTCCCACGCTCCTATTCTAGTGACAATGACCACCAATAAACAAATTAAGTAAATCTAATTTCCCCGGTGCACATATTTCCAACTGAATGCAGTTGTAAATGAATCTAAGATGAAGCTATTTTTTAAACCAATCACCGAAAACTTATTGTAGCACCTGTTATTATAAATAAATTTAAATATTACTGCCTTAATTTATGTACAGTTCTTTCTGTATGCAGGGTTTATGCAAATAGTGATTTGTCCAAGAATAAAATATAGAACTCTGGTACTTCAAGGCAAAAGTGCTAAGTGGCCACAATAATTTGCAATAGCAAAAAGCAGAAGTAAAGACAAATTTCCCAAATGGGGACTGACAATAAATGTACATGTTTGTCGCAAGGTTTTTTGGATGATCACATGACATGCTGGCGTTTTCTTGATTTTCTTTATGTGCTGCATGGCCTTTAATATTGTAGTATTGTGTTATTACCCCAGGCTGACAAGATGACCCCCGGGGCATGTCCATACCAGCCTGAGCTTACAGGAAGCTGAACTATGCTGCATGTCATTAAACCTGTTAAACTGGCAGCCGACAGAGCAGTGGAGCTTTTGAGGGGAGATAATGTTAGAGATTGGGTAGGGATATTAGATTGTGAACCCCTTTGAGGGACAGCTAGTGACATGACTATGGATGTAAAGCGATGCGTAATATGTCAGTGCTAAAAAAATACTATGTAATAATATTAATAGCAATCAGTCCAATTTGGTACTTTTATAATGGTCAAGCTATTAAAATTAAAAAATGGAGATCTGCATAATATGGTTATGATTTAATAAAGCTCTCCAAGACTTGATAGGCTTCCAGCAAACCTGAAATGTTTTTATATTTAAATGGGTAGAGAAAAAAAAGAAAGAGGTTTGAGGCTCAAAGGTTTTTCATGCAAAAAGTGAAGTGTATTGATTGATTATTTTATACATAAGCTATCAAATACACATAAACATATAATATTTCAACTTCTGTCCTGTTAATATTTCACAACACAGAATAATTGTACATACTATACATAGTGAATTTCATCAAAAGATTATTAAAGTAACCATAGATATGTAACAAGTCAGGAATAAACAACAAAATGAAAATTTGAAACATAATATAAATATTCTCAAATATTTAAATATTCAAATATGCAGCTTTTCATGTTAGATTGTAGAAAGTACATGCAAATAAGGTTATATAGTACAAGTTATTTATAAAGTATCAATTAGGAGTGACCGTATAGTGTGTCACCATCTCAAACCTGACGTGTTTCGACGATTGGCTTCCTCAGGGGATTTTCAGAGACTCCTAATTTTATCACATTGATCACATTGGTATAGAAAGGCACTACTCTGTGCATGTGAGGTTATATCTGAAGGTTCAAAACCTTGTGAGGGCTGCTAACAAACAGGAAGATGGAAGAAATTGTGGTCTGCTCTTGCAGATTCCTGAATGGGAGGAAAATATGGTTGGAAATCCTGGTTTGCTCTGACAGCTCATAGAAAGGTTTTTTGCTATTCTTGTCAGTTGTTAAAATCAAGGCTGGCATAAAGCATATTAAAGGAACATATTGGAACAGCTCAATTTATTTCACATGTATTTACGCATCATGTGGATCAGAAAGGAAATGGTTAGCTTCAGGACAAAATTAATAGAAAACTATATCACTTTTCTATATACTCCACGTGACTTTTAATCACTGCATTCAGATCTTAATTTTTACCAGGATATATGTCATGAATATGTACTTTGGATCAATTGAAAGTGAAAGATAACTTCATATACTGATATATATTTGAACATAGTTTTAAATGTACAAGATATATTTATCAGTGCTCTTACAGGTCATGACTGGCGGCATTGGATTGTAGAGTAAGCCATGCGTTGTAAAAGGCCATAAACCTAGGTGTGTTCAGCTATACTTATTTATCATACTTAGCTTGGCAGGTGAGCATATTGAATAGTTGACCTTGTGTTGTGTATGCAAATCTAAGGGGTTTAGGCTAATTGTCTGTGTGACGTTTCCTTCTAAGTTCAACCGTGTAATACTTATGCTTTTATTGTTCCTTTATACTTCTTGAATTCCCATTGCAGCATCATTACATATTCTAATATTTGCAGGTATGGGACACATGCTTGCTCTCCCATGGCTTTCTCAATGCAGTGTTTGGTACAGGAATGGACAATATCGGGACCTCTGAATTCTCAAATAGGAAGCAGGGGAAGTGTTACATATTGCACAAAATCAAGTTTCAGGTAGTCTTCATTTATCCTGGATCCTGGGACTGTTATTGGGATGGAAGCAATGCTGCCCTACACAGTGATTCAAAAAAAGTAACAATAGGAAATTTAGCATTGACATGACCCCCCTCCCATACTTATACAACACTAATTTCTCTATCAGCCTCCATTCCACCTGTTGCTTTGTTGCAAATAGTAAATATTGGTGTGATGCTATAGAACACATGTCAGTTATTGTCCTTGCTATCACATTGCCCAGCTAAATTTTGACTGCCATGTATGATGTGAGGTTCAAGACCTTAAATGAAGCAAATCTGCAGGCAGTGTTATGCATAGAATGGTGTTATGCTGTGTACCACACATCAAAGGACGGAGGCTGATAAAGATGTGTTGTATTTCTTGGAAAAATTCTCCCTTTTGAAATTACACCACAATGACATATTGAGCCTGTGTACTGTGTAAATTCTTTAAAAGTATCTTTTTTATAGAAAAAAAACATTCTGCTACTAGAAATTAAGCCAATTATTTTCCTTCCTGTCATTTTGCAACAGTTTTAAATATTGTATATTATTTTATTACATTCTTTGTGTAAATGCAGAGCATTTTTTTAATGCTCAACATAATACTAAAACAATAGTCCAGAATGCTCCACTAATCCTCACTAACGATTTGACAGTGGGAATGATTTATTAGGACTCTCTAAGGCTGGAGAGGATACACTTTCATCAGTGAGGCTGGATGATCCAGAAACCTGGGATGGATCTGGTCCAGGATTGGAAAAAATTTGCAAACAAATAGCAAATGACTTTTAAGAAATCCATTCCAGGTTTGCTGGATCACCCAGCTTCATTGATAGAAGTGTATCCTCTCCAGCCTTGGAGAGCTTTAATAAATCAGGCCCATAGTATCACCCAGTTTATGCTAAATAGCACAGAGTAATATTAACCATTATTTGCTAGATAGCAAGGAGAGCAAAATTTTTGGCCCCTAGATGCTCTTAGTCTGATGCACAGCATTTTTCACCCACCAATTCACCACTTTTTTATGCTGGTATCTCATCCCAGCCATGCCATCCAGAGCTACTCCTTTATAAGTTTTAATATGTTTCAGAAGATATTCCTTTTTAGGTATATAGATTTATCATTTGATGTGATTTCCCTATTGTGAAATATTTTTTTGCCATCACATAATACAGATAATACATAATAATACTGTATGTGAAGTTTTTCATTTTCCAGATCATTGTATATCTAGTAGTAGTTAGTCACATTCAATTGGCCATGCTTTTGTAATGTTAAAGGTGTTTTACAGTTTTCCAAGCTCTGTTATCAGTTCATCAGACCCGATAAAACAGCTTGAAAGTGTGCGGAACATTATCCCATTACAAAGACAAGTCCATTTGAATGTGACTAACTACTACTAGATATACCTGGGGTTGCATCAATGTAGCAAATTGGCATAAATCAGTCCAAAAAGCCCCTCATTTTTTTCCTTTAAAATTTGGCTGGGGACAAAGTTTGAACTTGCTACATAACTTCATCTCTGATGATAAGTATACTAAATATCATTCTTAATAAAACATTACATTTGATGATATACAAACCAAAGCAAAATGTTAAATACAGTTTATACTGTTCTGGTGCAATATGGCAGAAAGAATGCAAAGTTGTTTCATATTTATTAAAAATGTATTGTTGATTAACCACATGTATATCACACTCACATTATCAGGATATGTACAAATAAATAAATACATACATATTAGTGTCAGACATTTGAAATTTTGTGCAAAATGAAATGTACCAAGAACGCAATTTAGATTTTTTTTACACAATGATTACCATAAGAGCAAGCAAATACTGCTACCTATGTATATACAGTATGTCAATCAACTATATACTGAGAATTGCAACAACGCGTTACGTTCCTCACTCTTCCTTCTCATTCTAGTCAGAATTATGGTTAAAGTGCTCAGTTAAACTCGATTATGTGTATATTTTTAGTCTGTGGACAAACTGCAGTTTTATATCATATATTGTACTGTCACTGTTTTGCACAGGCCTGCCTGTTGGCATTTAGTTCAGGGACAGTTGCAACCTGACAGTTTTACACCTCACTAAAGTGTGAACTTTCCACCGGATTCAATGTGGACTGTGGGTGGTTAGGATCAGTCCAAAAGATTGTGGCTTAGTGGCTTCATAGTCTCTATGTTGCACTGGTAAATATAACACTTGTGGTGGTGACTGAAGGCAGGGAAGAATATTATAAGTGTAACACCTTAAAGTTTCATCTACACTTTAGATTATTCACATTTGTGTATCATGGTATTGTACACTGCAAAATGCCCATCATAAGTGGCCTATTGTAAAATAGAGGACAATGCACTCTAGTTATTCATTATGAGCCAAAGCTTACTTTATTTTTCTAGGCAAAAACTTTGTTCCCCAGCAATTCCTGAGCAGTATGGTATTGGGATGGAGAGCAGTATTGGTATCCGAGAGAATGGGAAAAAAAACATCACAACCCAGGAAACTATATATATATATGCACGCAATGATGTTGAATCAAAATCAGGAAGCCACAGTTACACAGTTGCCGAATTATTAGCATACAATTAAAGACATTTTGTGAATATTAGTTACCTAAAGTTTCAATAGTCAAAGAAATCTGTGTGAAATCACCCTTTTAGTGACCCTGTGTTCAATTCAAAGCCACTAAATTGAAAGCAAAAACATTATGCACAACCTGAAAATAATAATGACATTGCTGTATGGTATTGTCTCTTGTGAAATGTCTCAAGAGTCCAGGACTGTTAATATGTCATTAATAACCTAAGATACAGACATTACCTCAACCCAACTGCCTACTGCAAAAAAAAAATAAATTGTCCTCAAGTAATACCCAATGACTTTCAAACATCTTAACCATTCTTCCTAGGATCGTGTGTCCATAAGTTCTACATCTCCAAGTGATGGAACACTGACACCTAAATCCCAGAGTTTGTTTTTGAATGGACTGAATGCCACTGTAAGAGGCAATGAAGACTGAAAAGCCCCAGGAAGAAAAGTCCATGGTTCCAGCAAAGGTTCTGATTTCTTCTGGTAAGGACATTCAACAATGTTCTGCAAATTCCGTGATCCTTGAGATAGGTACTCTTTACTTTGTGGATGCCACATGCTCTCCAGTTCTTTCTTTTCTAAACTGTTGGTGTTCTCCTCTGGTTCATGCTGTCTCAAGTAACCCAGTCTTACATTTATCACTACTGTCTCACTGCAGTTATCACCATTTTGGATGTCTCTGTCATCAATACTTCCACTACAGCTGCTGAGGTTTTGGGAGCCTGTTGATAGACTGATGCCGCTGTCTTCATCTTTGGAGTTTTCTCTTTCTTCTTTTTCCTCCTGTGTGCTTATATCTGTAAGATCAGATTTTGACTTTGATATATTTCCAACTAAACACAGCTCTTCAGAGGACTTTGACATGTTGCTGATAAAGATTTGGCTTCCAAAACCACTATCTGCACTGCTGCGCAACACAGAGTTCCTGGGCTCTGCCATTAGATGTTCAATTAGGCCGTTTTCCCAGTGCAGTGTTGTCTCTATGATTGGAGATGGTGGTTTATCCATCCATGACCAGCTTCTCATGATTAGAGATTTCTGCAGAAAAAATAAAACACTTGGTCATTATTATGTAAGGTGTTCATGTTGAACATGCTAACTTTCCTCCTTTCCCTTTCACTCCTACATTGGTGTTGTGGATCTAAATACTGCGATCTAAATTGCATCTTACACAAGCTTATAGACTTGCTCATGATAGAGAAGTGTTTGGGCATAATGATTGGCTGCTCAGGCCCTAGGACTACATCCTAGGAGGAAGGGAAAAATACCACTCTCCTATATGGAGAAGAAATAATTATATATGAGGACTCCAGTAGACAAAAAGTTAGGTGAGGGAGCACAGTAAAGGTGAGTATCAGCTGTTAAAGGCGACCTAGGCTAGTAAGAGAACTTGTCATTTTGCCTATTTTCTTTAATGATCTATTAAAGCCAAAATTGAACAAGTCAAGTTCCCAAAACAAGCATGTTGATAAGTGTAAATTATTATGACCAATTTTGGAACTGATCTTTTTAAATTTAAAAACCAATTTTGTAGCTGTCTGTACCTACAGTATGCATCTATTCACATAACCAGGGCCTCTTGTCCCTTTTAGCTTCTTGTTAATAGACTGAGAATTTAAAATTGCTTATTTCTTGAGACTGTAAATTCTACCTCCTGATTTTTTCTACTCAGAGATCCAGGGAAATATAGTTTGCCATTTATTTGCCATAGTCATTAACGAATAAGTTTTTGGCAATTTTTCACTTATCTCTGTTATCAGCACCCCTGTGATGCTACTGACAGCACAATACATTACAGACCTCAACTCCTTTGTAATATACCTGTGCTCTGTTAACAAAAGAAATACCACCCTCTTGTGTTGTGACTCAATGATCTGACTTCATTAAGTTTAGCTAAAGTTTGTGTTAAATAAACTCCATAACAGCAAATAATATCTTTAGCAAGAACAGGGGATTTCTTACATCACAGCACTACATCTCACACACTGTGTCAGTACATAGGGGTTCCTGAACAGACTGTATTAGTCTGTTCAGTAAACATTGATATATGAACCCCAGACTAAATGAGTGACAGGGCTGAAAGCAGGTAGCTAAGAGGGGACAGCACAGATGGAAATGAGTGGACTAGATGAGACTTGTATTTAATTGTGCAAAAAAAAAAAAAAAGGGGGTAAACTTTTTTTTTACTTTTTTTTTTATAAACGTAAGCATGTTAAAAATGTATATCTGTAAATTTTTGTTTACTCACTAGAGTTTTGGGTGTTTTGACAACTCCTCGAATGTAAAGACAGATAAAGACATTGAGAAAGATCAATAGCACTACGAAAGCTAAAATGCATGACGCCACCACCAGGAGAGTGCTGCTTGACACTCCTGCAGAAACAAAGAAGAAAAACAAATGTTATCTTTGGCTCAACTTTCTCAAAAGGTTATTAAAAGTGAAATAAAATGACCTTTAGTGGTTAGGTAAGCAAATTGTATATTTTTGGTCAGGTATTGCAGAACAGCATGGTAGAACACTGCAACACCCATATAAATGTCCCTGCCCAAC
The DNA here is from genome assembly GCF_032062135.1 of Pyxicephalus adspersus. Lineage (NCBI taxonomy): Eukaryota > Metazoa > Chordata > Amphibia > Anura > Pyxicephalidae > Pyxicephalus > Pyxicephalus adspersus. The sequence goes on along the minus strand of NC_092868.1, from coordinate 31,948,483 downwards.
TGAGACATGTTGCACTGGTTGAGGCATCTCAAGGACTTGTGTGTATATTGTAAAAATGATGAAAATCTTCAAAAGGAATTTCTAGCTGTTTAGGTGACAATTTGAAGGTCTTAAAAAGTGTAATTAATTCTAAGAAGTTCAATAAAAACGTTCTATAGTCATTGTTCAGATTCAGAATATATTGCTATGTAAGTGGCGATTAATGCATTATATGAGAATAAAGTGATAGATACCAGCATAAATGTATAGAGCAGTATAGTAACCTTTTATACTGCTGTATGCTGAATGATGTATTGGGTTTTGTTGTGTTTTAAAGTGCAGCAAACAAAAGTCAGGTCATTAGCAATGTATGTATGGAGAAGCACTATGGTCACCCTAGCACAGGGGTACAGAACACCTCCCAATTACCACTTTGCTATAACATAACAGGAAAGTGTTCTGTGGTTGACATAAGAGAACTGCGTAGGTCTGTAACATTATTTCACAGAAAAATACACAGATGTTTTTCTGTTACTTCAGAAAATATACATACCCTTAAAATAGAAACACAATGAAGCCACCACATCTAAGGACTACAAAACTGCTATACCTAACATTTTACTTCTTGGGTGTAAAGATGGCTAAAAGGTCCAGGAAGATATACAATACAATAATACAGTACAGTAGTCACTTATAGGAACTCACCTTGCTCAGGTAGGTAAATGCATTTCTCTGAAGAGGCTTCCCCAGTATTACCACGGGAAGAAATAGAAGGCTGAACTTTTATACAATACTCCTGTCCTCCAACCAAGTCAGTAATATGGAACTTTTCACAGTACTTCACCTGCTTGAACTAGAAGCAAATACTAGAATTCAGCTTCAAGAACAACATGCACTATATAAAACATAATGCGATCACTCTAAACATGTAAATTTATAGTTAGGAGCAGTATGTGATTTTAGGGAAATAATATTAAAATGTTGAGCAATGATGGCCTTTTATAAAAATGAAAATCCCCCATTCTGCCCAATTTGGGCTAAAGAAACAAGTTCACTTGAAAGACCACCACTTACCCACTGGTGGTTTGCTGTCCTGAAATAACATCACGTCATCACTTTCTACTGCAATGATAGTCATTCCTGGATTGGTTGGCTTCCCAACATTCGGGGAGCTCGGGTACCAGGGAAGTGGTGTCTTTGCTACTATCTCCTATTGGCAACAAATTGTTTTGTTACAGGTTCTCTTTCAGTTCATACGACCAGTTAGAAAACTAAGCCTATGTTGGTCTAAGCCATGCAGGTAGTTTGCAACAGATTCAGTACTGTTGCTATTTTCCCTGACATGTGCATCATACAAAGATTAGTGCAAAGAAAAATTCCCCACAAGGGCTCTGAAGCAATTTATTCCACTTGACCAGCTATAAACTGTTACCATATTAAAATTGCCTAAACTGAATGTCAATCTAAATCTTTATGGGTTCAGATACAGTAAAGAAAAAAAACACTATTATAATTTATTACTGTCCCTGCTGGGGAAGCCATCCTTCTCTTTTTGTCCTTTAACTAGACAAAAACTTCTCTTTTTGTCCTTTTGTCGCTTTAACTGGTATAGAAAGTAATGGGAAATCAAAATGTTAAAGTTGACACAGGAACAGGACGGGAGGGGTACTTCCATTAGGAATAACTGGTGACATGTGACTAGGAGGGGATTTCCACTTTCTTTGTAGAGATCTCCTTTTACTTTCTGTTGTGCCACTGGGGTAGGGAATATCCCCAGTGAGACACAGCATAAAAATTGTTACACAGAATACTAGGACATGATATATAGACATATTAAACAAAAGATATGCTTTGTTAAACAATAGTACATTTGCAGAAAATACCACACAGAACGTCAACACCAAAATAATATCCCAACTGTGAAGCATGGTCAAGCAACAATACTGGTTTTGGCTACTATGCTTCTGGTTTTCAATAATTGGAATACCAATTGATTAAAAGATCAATTCAAAATTGTATCTAAAAGAAAATGTCAGATATATTGTAGGTGTCTAAAATTCAAAAGAAACATTCTATAGATTGCTGTAAGAAAAAGCTGCATGCTTTTCTAGAATCAATTGCCTTCCAGAATCAGGAAGGATTTATTTTCCCCTGTTGGAGGAAATTGTACCATATTTTATAAGGATTTTCTTTGCCTTTCTCTGGATCAACTTTGCATATAGGGTTTTATATCTGGGATATGTTCATTTCCTTAGTTGTAGAACCTGATGGACTTATGTCTTTTTTCAACCTAACTATGTAACTTTGTAATTATATGTAACTATGAGTGCTGACACATAACATTAATCCAAAAGACAGGATTAAGCCATTCAAACCAACAATGGACTCAGACAGAAGAAATTATGTCATAAAAAATGGAATGGACAACTCAAAATCCTGATTGTATTCCCTCTGAAATACTTTAAAGCAAAACATCCCAAAATAAATTAAGTTGGCCTTGTATAGAGAAATACCTCTAGAAACAGATTTTTTTTTAATGTAATACAATTTACCAGAAAGTGCAAAGGAACTTTTAATAATCATAATACCATAACCTACCATATGGTTATCATAGGTTCGCCGAATATCTATAGTGTACGTGCGGCTGTAGGGGAAAACATCCTCAAAGCGCTGAGTAATATTATCGGCTGTAATTTTTGGCAGAGTGAGCTCAATAAGTAAGGAAGGGCCATCTACATCGACTTGTACGAATGGTGGAGGAAGATAAACTGCAAAACAATCACATCGTTTGTTAGTCTACTTATCACAAGCAAGCATATTAAAGAAGGTGTGCCATGATTTACATGGATTTTGAGCTTTTGCAGCTCTACCTCTGCACAATGCAGCTGTCAGGATAGCACCTCATATTTGTTCATACAACTTCCTAGCAATGCTATAAGCCAGGTGTCCCCAATCCCTGGTCCGCGGCCCATTACTGGGCAGCGGCCACCTGACAGGTGGGCCATGGCTCTGGTTGGTGAACCCCCCAGCGGAGTCAGGAGAAGGAGCCAACTTGGGGGGGCACACCGTCCAGAGCCGTGGACCATGTCTCGTGTATGGATCACTCAGGCTCAGGGCAGTGGGCAGGTTGTGTCTCTGGAGAGTGGGGGGGTTCTGGCATCATGACATCACACTGGGGGCAGCTTCTTCCCCTTTGAGTTACAAATGGCTCCCCGCACATGCACGCTCTGGAGTCCATGCATTTAGTGAACCGTGAGCTCCAAAAGGTTGGGGACCACTGCTATTAGCGCCATATTAGATTTGAAATTGGTCAAAGCACAAATTATCATTTAACATGATACTAAAGATTCAAACTATACCATTAAACAGCATGATGCTCATGCGCTTATAGTCATCACTGAATGGTAGGATGTGGAGTAATATTGTTATCTCTGAAAGGTTTACTAATATTTTAAATGGTGTTCTTAGATTGCAGCTTTGAAGTATTTCCAGTATGTGCAGTGTGGGCATCTGTTCTGGTGATGGACTGTTGTCTTTATAAAAAAAGTGCAAGAAAATAGAACTTGCTGATTTTACGTACTGTACATTTATAGAGCACTGCTCATCTCTACTCTGTTATGACTGGAGAAGAAACCACAAGTAAAATAGAAATAAGGCGAGGAAAGGTGCACTCTGAGTATGCTAGCTATGACAGTGTGCTGCCAATTTACCATGTTGTAACCTGAAATAAATATTTAAATGCAATACTAGAGAATGAAGGTGGATAATTAGATCTGACATTTGAGTCCCTTTATACCTTTATGTATTAAGTTTGTGCTTGCCACTGTTGTCAGAATTCATTGGATCCAAGCATGTTTTCAAGTCATACAAGGTCTCCAAAGATAGCACTTTTATCATTTTTGAACAGACCTAAATGCCAAAAGTGAAGATCTGCTGTTTTATAGCAAACATATAAAATGTTAATTGTGTATATTAGGCTCGCCAAAAAAAAAATCTACCTATAGTCTTGAATTTCTGCCAAAAATAGTGCACTTCCTGTGCCTTGAAGCTCATGCTTGTGTATCTGCAGCAACTAGGGCTGCAGATTCTTTAAAAAATAACTTAGGTGAGTATGGGTGATGATACTATTGTGATGCTCGATGCAGAGAAGCCTGTAGATCCTCTAGCTTTCGCAATAATAATTCTGTGCAGATCTGTGCTTTTTTCAAAATAGCAACCAGGTATTAAAGTAAAACTTTCTTGTTGAGAAAAGATCCATGGAGATGCAGTTTTGGGCATGAGCAGAAGCAGCAGTCTGCAGCCTTTCAGGATATGTGCACAGAAACATTTTTTCTCATTATGTAAAAGGGAAAGTGTCCCTTTTACATAATGATGAAATTTTGATGATAGGTCCGCTTTGAAAGGGCTGATCAGACCTGCAAAAGCAAAGCCTTGCTTTTGTACCAGATGGGCCACCTCTGTGTAGAGTCACATCACCTAATTTATTAAAGCTCTCCATGGCTGGAGAGGATACACTTTCGTCAGAGAAGCTGGGTGATCCAACAAACCTGGAATGGATCAGGTCCAGGATTCAAAACATTTGCTAGCAAATTCCTTTGAAGAAATCCATGCCAGGTTTGCTGGATCACCCAGCTTCACTGTGAAAAGTGTATCCTCTCCAGCCTTGGAGAGCTTTAATAGATCAGGACCACAGTAAGTCAATAATGAAGAAAATATCCAATGCAGGAAAAACTCAGGCAACAATAGTGTCCTCTTATGTCCTCTGTCTGCCTTTTCTGGCACAGCTTCCAGAAATTAGATACTCTTTAAACATATAAGTACCTTTATTTGTTTTATTAGGACTATTTTACATTCTCTTTATGCTCATTACTGCAGAAATTTCAAATCTTTGAAAAAGGTACTTCTCTGTTTTTAAAAATATTCATTGAAAACTCTAACGTTTTCTTTTATGGGCAGCATAAATTCCATATTAAATTCATGATTTGTCCTAAGTAAATTATTTTAAAAATAGATGGTTACCTTCTTTGAATGTGTAGCGCGATGTACGAGCCCATTCTGAAGCCTGGTCTCCTAGAATACTCCTAACTCGTGCATAATACCCTTCACTTTTAGGTAAGGTTTCCACCGTGAGGTCACAGCTCTGTTGGTTAATAAAAGTGCAGTTTGGGACAGAAGTCCATTTGGAACCATACCTAAACAAAGCAAAAACACAATGATATATTCAATTCTTTAAATAAAAATTAAATCTGATTGGTTGTCATGGGGAAACATTCATGTTTGATACCGCTTGTTTACTTGTTTCTAGATTTTATTAATTAGCACCAAAGCTTCTCACCTAAGATACTCCACTTGATACAAAACTCCATCACTTTCAGATCTGTTGTGTGACCAATTCAAAATGTGATAAAAAAATCCTAGCTGAAAATGAACATTTTCCGGAGGCATCAACCCATCACCTGTAAAAAAAATAAATAAAGGGGATTATGCATGACTTCTTACTTTTCCTCATTTATAGGTCTTTTTTCTCCTTTAAAATGCTAATATTGTTTATACTATGGTATCCTCAGGTAGAAATTAGCATTTAAATGTTTGACTCTGCAACATCCTGAACAGGTTAAAACAATGTAACCTTCCTGAGAACCATGCCTGGCTTTGCAAGCCACATCTGTTACAAAGCCATGGCAGCTTTTACATCCTTTATGAGAAAAAATGTATAAAACAAAAGATGACTGTGTGATGGTTTTAAATTAAATTAGACCATTTGATAATCGATAGACTGGATAATTATTTATGGCTAAAAAAATGAATGGACAAATAGTCAAGGATGGGGTTCAATTTTGTAGAACCTTAGTACTAGGGATGAGCGAGAATGCCTCTAGCATTCTTGAGAAAATCTCCTCGAAGTTCCGATAGGTTCGCGAAATTTCGGTGACACTCCCACCATATTTTTACCAGTGCTAACCTGGCTTCAGAGACAGCAATTCAGAGTATCAGGATCACGAGGGCCACAGGGGCACAACTGACTGACAACATGGACCCTCCCTTCCTTTTTTCATGGCTAAATCTCACTGCAACTGCCACATTGTTCAATGAGATTAAAAGCCAGTAGGGCACTCTTACTAGACATAAGAATAGCAGAAAGCACCAGTAAAAGCCGGGCATTTTCATTTTTAATTTAAACTCATGTAAAGAAACAATAATCCTGTAAAAAAACAAATGTGTCATTACATATGGATTGTGGATTTTGACATTCTGACCTGACCTTGGTTGAGACACTACTTAAATAAACAAATAAATAAATATATATATATATATATATATATATTAATGTATATAGTGATTTTAATAATACGTTTGATCATTAATATAATTTATTGACAAAAATGTGATTTTTTTTATGATAACTGTTTCTATAAGCTACTTTTAAACTGAAATAAACGACAGCAGCATCTACATGGAAATTGTCCAAAGTATTTTCCGTCACAAATACCTTTGACAGAAAGGCATTTGAGATCAATTAAAACTTAAATTCCGGTTTAGTAAATAAACCTGCATTGGGGATTGCTCTGTATTAAATGATTTAAAATCTTGTTCCTGTATTGGGGCAGAGTAAATGGTAATTTACCTAACCCTATACCCTCTCCGCACATTCTCCACCTCCGCACAACTGGTCCCTGCAGCCTCTTCAAAGGGCCCATCATTGCAGGCACCGTTGTCATCCCTCAAAGGGAGCAATGCCTGTCCACAGCCCACGGTGGTAAAAGAGATGCACACCAGCTACCAACGTATGAGGTATAAGGTTATAAAAATCCTGTTTATGTCCTCCTAGGCAAAAAACACACAGATAACCCCTGCAGTGCATGGTTACCCTACCTGAAAGTGAAGTTTTTAATGCTAGACTTGGGATTAGCTCTGAAACCAGTTTAAGATAAGTTTATATATTTTTTTCTCTACACATGCCAGTGTGAATGCAAAACAAACACAGAACAAATGTGTGATTAACACATCCTGAAAGTTTTTGTACAATATGTTTACAGAGCAAGGTGATCCCAGCTACTCACCACTACACTACTATTATATTAGTAAAATTATTTTACACTTTAACGTTTATCATTTTTTTAAAGATTTTGATCTGTATTTTAATTTTGAGTATAGACTGCTGTGTTGGGAAGGATTTTTTTTAGGTTCTTATTATGAGTACACAACAGGAACTGAGAGCAAATCTCTCAGGTTCAATCCCCTATTGTATAGTTGTCACCAGTCTAGGTGTCTTCTTTGAAAAGTTTTTTTTTGATGTTCTGAGTGATAAGTCACAATGACAAATTGAGAGTTCTCCCTTGATGTCACAAACAGAGCTACGCCAATTTTTTTTTCATTATGAAATTATTGGTTATCAGGCTGTTATATATTATATTTGGAAGTTTGTATCATACCTGTATCACTGCCAGTAAACAAAATTGTCAGAAGAAATTAAATTTTTCCTCCAATGATGGAGAATGTATGAGTAAAGTGGTCCTTCTTTTTAAATAAGTTTTAACAGTTGGTTGTAAATGCATTAAAACCTGATGGTTTTAACGTTCCACACTCCATTCCAAACCAAAAAAAAAAATTAGCTAGTGATTTCAAGCCAACCCATTGGAATAAATTCCCTGCATTACCCTGTGTTGCAGTATCCTGCATACCCTTAGAGTATTAGGGTACCATTGATAATTAATGGCACCACAACACAAAACGGTTTTGCTCTAACCTTTCTTACTAAGCTAGCACATTAGGTAATGGAAATTGCAAGAGAACAATTACATATAAAAAAAGTAAATGCTAGTCTTTTGCAAGAAGCATATTGGCAATGCAACTTCATCGGTAATAGGAAAGGTTCCTTAGAAAACAGTCATCTGAACAACGTCATAGAAAACGTCAGAAACAGGAAAGTCTGTAATAAAACTGCAATAAAAATCTAAAAGTTTAGAAATATCACATATAGCATTCTAGATTTTTGATAAATTAGCATATTACCCTCATTTGATACATGTAGTGTTGGGTTTTTTGGCAATATAATACTTCATTGATGAAGTACCTGTAATTTTTATATTTATGAAAAACAATATGTAGTACATTGACAAAATAACATTCATTTGCCTTTTACTTGCCTATATATATGATTATATTTTTGTAAGAACTCACACAGAGTGCTAATGGGGTTTGGCTGTTTGTAAAAAAAAATATATATAATATATATACTATATATATATATATATATATATATATATATACAGTATTTATATATATATTTTTTTCTTTTTCTATTTTATGATGGTATTACATAAATAGTTAACTATAGAACCCATAAGTTCCTCCAACTTGTTCTTTCTCAGCCTCTACTGGGGAAGTGAGAGAAGATACCCCACGTCATAAACAATACATGGGACTTTCCATTTTTGTTCTATTCAGAAAGGGTGTGCAAATATGCATTGGTAACCTACATCATTGTCAATGGTAGACAGTCACGGAGCAACATGAGAATATGAATATGATTACCACACACACAAATATATATATATATATATATATATATATATATATATATCTAGCAAAGTTAAAATAAAAGTTTTACCTGTAGTTGTACCAGGTGTATTTTGCCTGTTTGATTACCAGTAACTACACGTTTTTTTCTTTTAGAAGTGAGAAGTGTTTGTTGTAATGGTCTGTCAACTACAAAACACAGCTAGAAAAAATAGTATTTAAAATATATTCCTATTAATATTCTTTGGGATCATTACAATCATTCCAGGCTTCTTCTGCACATGCTCTAAACATAACATAATATATTCAATTTAATTATGACCTCTATGATCCTTTACTCTAATATGTTTGTGTTATATAAATGTACTAAAAATTTTTTGTTTATGTGAAGGTGTGTACAAGTAGGTGTAGACACAAACATATATAAAACATTTTTATGTATTTTTTATGAACTTACCTTCTGTAGATGGTAATGAATGAACAACAATAGCAATCTGAAATAGCAGAACGCCCAGCATTGCGAAACCCAGCTTTGCCATAGAGCTCAGTTATCATTGCTCTGCCATAAACTGTCAGTAATTCAATCTAAGGTTACAAGTTTTTAAAACTTCCTTATTTCTTTCCACGCCTGGAGGAGGAGGTGACTTTATCTCCCACACAAGGAAATACCGGGGGATATTCTGTAGAGACTCCAAAGAAAACTGCTGTGAAGACTGACTACAGAAACCAGTAACAAAACATTATGTATTTAGAAGGAGGAACCTTTTTTTTCTTTATAACTTTGAGTCAGTGAGGCTGGTTCATAAAAACTGTACAATAGAAACTGTGATGTAGTGGTTGCTGACAGTAAAAATGTTGCTTCTCCATTTTAAATAATACAGGTTACCTAAGGTTATGGAGGTATCATGAATGTGTATTGCAAATTATAAAATTGCACACATTGGCAATACTGGCCGTACCTTGGTATTACTACACAACTTGTGGGGATCACCATGCAGGATCATATAAGTATGCAGCAGAATAAAGGTTTGTGCTAGGACTTACTTTAGAGGTTAGGACACTTTATTATTGAGTACGCTTTGGAGGTAAAGTTACTTTCAATAAAACTAAATTTCCACTTTTACCAATGTTTGGCAGGTCCTTATTGCAGTAAGGGACAGGCAATGGCCTATTTGCAATAATTCTTCTTATTTGCCCAATTGCTCCAGAGAATGTTCAATCCCAGTTTCCCTTGTGTTGGCGCGGACTGAATGAACTCCCACGCACCAGTCTCAGCTGGGTAAATAAAATGGCCAAGCAGCGAAAGGGAGGAAAGAAGATGGTGGGACTCCCTGTGACAGATCGGGTAAAGGTAAGTTTAGTAGGGTTTATTTTTTTTAATATTAGGCCCACTTTAAGGGTAACATTATTCAAGCACACTGATAGGCACAGGTTATCACAGGGGTGTCAAACTCAAATACACAGAGCGCCAAAATTAAAAACTTAGCCAAAGTCGCAGGCCAAATTTTAAGTTTACTCGAAAATTTGAGGAAGTTTTTCCTTCTCAATAAGTAAAAAACCTTTTCATTTGGAAACAAAGAGGTTTTCCTTAACATTCAAAAAGCACAGCTACTACAATTCCCTGCATATATAAAACAGTCCAATTTGGGGCCACGCATAGGCAGAGAGCCCGCTGGTCTATAGATGCAAGTGATACCGGGAATTGTGGTAGTGGTGCTATTTCAATGCAGTGGCGGGCCAGCTGCAAAAAAAAGGATCCTTTGTGAGCCAAAAAAAGGATGTTATGTGCCAGAGTTTGACACCCCTGGGTTATGGTTTAGGTTACTGGTATTCCCTTTTTATGTTATTTATATATATATATATATATATATTTTTTTTTGTTTTTTTTATTTTTGGGAGGGGTGTTTAAGTTAGGGGTAGGTTTGGTTGTTTTTCTGACCCAACTTTTGACATTTTGAGCCACTTGCACAGAACATGTATGCAGATAAGGATTTCTGACTTTTTCCAATTTGCATACTTGTCCTGGGTCAAGAAAGTCTAGGACAAGTGAAAGTATAGCACAGTTGGCTCAGTAGTTAGCACTCTCAGGTCACAGGTTAGAATCCCGGCCAGGATGCTATCCGCAAGGAGTTTGTATGTTCTCCCTGTGTCTGCGTAGATTACCCCAGAGTACTCCGGTTTCCTCCCACATCCCAAAAAACATGCAGTTAGGTTAATTGGCTTCCCCTCAAAATTGACCTTAGACTGTAATAAAGACATATGACTATGGTAGGGACATTAGATTAGGGACAGTGGACTTTGTAAAACACTACATAATATATATGTGCTATATAAATACTGGGTCAAAATCAAAGGGTCAGCAACAAACCAGCAGCTATCCCTTTTAAAAGGATGGTGGACTCTATGTTAGTTTTACTTTAAAAGCTTGATTTATTGGTTTAGGCTAAGTTTACATAGGTGGTGGTAACAGACATTCCTGGGCTTCTCCCATTTGTTGGTACCATGGCAGTTGTTCAGCCAAACCCACCATTTTGCTCATTCTTACGTAATTGTTGAGTAGGTTCTAAATATTAAACATCCAGGGGGAAATATTAGAATAAAGTGTCACCTACTCCCCCTACTAACTTTTCATTTGATCCCCTGCTGCTCCTTGAGGCAGGAATGTTTGAGTCTACAAGGACAATTACCAATATCCTCCCTCATTGAAACACATATAGGACCTAGCATTTGGCTGGCCAACTCTTATAGGCATACCATCCTGGAAGAAAGAGGAGCAAGTGATGTGCTAAATCTATGAAGTTAAGTGTCTTTTTTAAAGGCTGGTTTTAGGAGACAGATAAGGTATGGGTTTTGTAAATTGCTATTCAGCTACACTATTCGCATTACTTTACTGTGGGTTTTTGATCTAAAAATACAGCACAAAACGCAAAAAACAAATATAAATATTTATATATATATACAATTTTTTAAAATAGCACATCCATAAAATAAACTTCTCATTAGGAAAACATGGAGACTTTCATTGTTGACCGCTTCTTCTGAAACTGTAAAATGTCTTGCTGTCATGCTACATGCTGCGTTTCAGTACAGGTAGTCCCTGGGTTACATACGAGATGGGGACTGTAGGTTTGTTCTTAAGTTGAATTTGTATGTAAGTCGGAACAGGTACAATATTTTATTAAATGCAATTAGGAAAAATGTTTGTCTCAACATATTATTAGGAAGTGTGGTGTCAGTTACTATATAAAATCCTTACTGTGAGTTATTTACAAACAAAGCCAAAAATAAAAACTTTATGGCGCCTAGACATTTATTAACATCTGGAGCAAGCTGTGCTTTTATATGCAAAAAGAAACAACTGCAGAGTTTGTCTTGGTCAATAAAGAGTTACAAAAGGCTGCAGAACAGCAAAAGACCTCTTCTGAAAGTCATGCAAACCGTCCCCTCCGCCCCATCAAGCCTCCGTCCTGTACACGAATGAGCAGGGAAGCCCGTTCATATCTAGGATTCGTCCATATGTCGGATGTCCTTAACTTGGGGACTACCTGTACCTTGGGATACACAGAGTGATGAAAATATTAGCTCTTCTATTGCAGAAACGTTTTAGTAGATTGTTTTAAATCTTAATAGAATAACAGCAAGGTAACTTGCTTTTCATAAGAAATCAAGAAGTTTACTTTAAACTTGTTTATTTAGTTATTGGATGGTGGGAAAGACATTTGTGTGGCTAATAAGATTCTGCAATTCCTCATTTTAATTGCTGACACTAACAATATATTTTCAAGGTTTTCTGCTTAAATCCGCATAACTCTTAAAATCAACACATGTAGCCACAAAATGGTATACCTGACTAATGTCATGTGAGGTTTTGTCTAGGTTTAAACCCATGATCCTTTCAGCTTTGTTTGCGATCTGATTAATACACTACTTTACATACTTTACATATATTACTATATAATACTTTACATTACTCATTTCCTGCACTTTTTTTGGGTTAGCTTCCTGACTGTCATTTTGTTCTGGGCCAGTCTCTTCCCAACAGTACTTCTGTTTAGGCAATAGAGAAGGCAATGTAATTGAGTGACCTTTATTGACACCTTTATTTTGTTGGTTCTAAAATCTTGGTTTAAGCAGTGTTTCTGGACCTTTTAAACATGAGGGATCCCTTGAAATAACTTATATAAATAGTAAATCCATAGCTCACAGGTACATTAGTGTGATGGTCAGTACAAAGAACATCTCTTACATTGCTGCCCAGTGGGAGGAATTTCTCCCTTACAGATAGCCAAAAAAGACATTTGCGTCACCAACCTCAAAGGCACAAATTGCTCAATGTTTAAGGAATCCCAGGCAACCTCTGGAGGAACCTTGGGTAAGAAACAATGGTCTAGCCAAGCAATTTACTTAGGGTTTAAAAATAAAGGTGGGATGTCATTGCATTGTGTTTTTTATTGTATTGGAGACTCAGAATAAAGTGTCAAAGAAGCAGAAGTTACAGGTAAAATATATATGCAGCAGCAAATGAGAAAGTAATTTAATTTTTTCTGATTTCTAAAAGGACAATCTTTTGCATGTAAAATAAAAGTACCCTGGATGCAGATAATGCAGAATTGTAAAAAGCTTTGGAAGGCAAAAGTCAAACTTGGATTGTTGGAAACCAAAAACAAAGGTTTTACCATTAATGTGTTGGTGGAGGAGCTGAAGTTGCTTGGGCTAAATGGGCAGCACTTGACTTCCTTTGTGGTAAAATGCTAAGGAATGCCTCTTACATTGTTGGGAGTTAGGAAGCATGCCACCCTTACAGCTAGCCAAAACAAATATTGGTGTCACCCAAACTGACCTGAGAGGCACAAATTGTACAAGGAACCCCTAGCAACATTGAGAGATACCAAAGGGAACCATGAAACCCTAGTTGAAAACACTGTTTTAAAACAAAAACTGTATATACACAAAAAGTATCACATTGGCTTTTTTATACTTTTTACATATTACTTTAGGGGTGTTTTAATGTTTACTTTTATTTCAGATTACATATTGAATTTAATTTTCTTATATAGCAGAAGTTAAGCATAAACACTTTTCCAAAAGAGAAGTGAAGAAAGCAAATTCAGACCCAGATACAGCAAAAGTGTTTTTGGCTTTACTGTAGAGTATTTTTTTACTATTTTGGTGGTGCAGAAACAAGCTTTAGACAATGTTCCTATCTCTACGAGAATGTGACATCAAAAAGCCTTTGACTCTGATGCATTTAAAGTAAAAAATACCTTTACAGAAAGTTTCCAAATAATGGAACAATTTGAAACATAGGATATAAGGCCCAGAGGGCTACCTGTCTTAGCAGTAACATAGAAACTTTATTCTGACCTGACCAAGTAGGTTTTACACCCCATAAATAAGTGGGGGATAATACCACGCACCCAAAGCATTTAAACAATACAGGTAGTCCCTGGGTTACATACGAGATAGGGACTGTATGTTTGTTCTTAAGTTGAATTTATCAGAACAGGTACATTATTTTACTAAATGCAATTAGGACAGACGTTTGTCCCCACATATTAGACAGTGTGGTGTGAGTTACTGTAAAAAATCCTCACTGTGAGCTAATCACAAACAAAGCAAAAAAAAAAAAAACTTTATGGAGCCTAGACATTCATTAACTTCTGGAGCAAGCTGTGCTTTTATATGCAAAAAGAAACAAGTGCAGAGTTTGTCTTGGTCATTAGGAGTGACAAAATGCTACAGATCAGCGTTGCTCTTAGGATCCCCAACAACCTCAGCTGTGTTTAGCAAAAGATTTCTTCTGCAAGTCATGCAAACCGTCCCCCTTCCCCTCCTCCAAGCCTCAGTCCAGCACACGGGGAGCAGGGAAGCCCCGTTCATATCTAGAAGTTGTCCATATGTCGGATGTCCGGGCACTACCTGTATAAGTGTTTTCACTCCCCATATTTTTCCATTGAAAAGGCACCTTCCAGGGTTGTCCCCTTTCCCTTTTTTTGTTTTTGCTAGCAATAGAACCATTATCAATGGCTATACACAATCACCCAGACATAAGAGGCCTTAATGTAACGGGATGTCACCACAATGTCTGCTTGTTTATGGATGACGTTCTGCTGTTCCTGACACAACCATTCTTCTTTCTAACTTGTTGTCCATTCTAGCCCAGTTTCATGAATTCTCAGGCTTACAATAAATGTAAAGGACTCAATAATAATAATATTTGAAAACTGAATTGTAGTATATTTAAGTACCCAACAAAAACTATTTACTGTATGTGCTTACATGTTTAGGGGTATGGAGAATAAAGATAGGGATGTGGTACCAGAATTTTCAAATATTCACCTAATTACATAATGTGGAAAAGGGGATTAGTAGAAACTTCTAACAATGTATGTTTAGTATGTAAGTCAGGTTTATTTGTTCTTTATGTTTGTGACTTTACCTTTTCCTTTCAATATTTATCTATTGATTTTGGGGAGTCAGCCTCTCTTGACGGAGCTTAATGTTTTTTCTTGTTTGTACCTTCTATAATTTTCTTAATAAAAATGTATTGAAAATGAAGAAATAAAGCCTATAAGGTGCCCATGAATGATTACATTGCTTCACAGCACATGTAAGCTCAGCTACCTTACTGTTATTTGTCTATAGCAGTGCACAGGCCATTGGTCAGGCTGTAGATAGGAAAGACAAGTGTGGCACCATTACCACAAAACCCACCTGGGCTACTGACTGCACCCTGCTGTGTGCTCTAATGACACCTAGTGGCCTATGTGCTAACTGCACTCTGGCGCATGGGAAGTGCTGTTCTCGGGTTAATAGGACATCTGTAACCTCTAATAGCCATGGTGGCCATAGCCTAGGTAGCCCAGTGAGAAATACATCCCTGATCTTACTCTAGACCCCAGCTTTAGGTTTATGTACTCACTGTCTTGTGGAGTGATCTAGAAAGTCTGCTTATAGATCTAGAAGGGAAGGAAATGGTAGAAACAACAAAGTACGTACAATGAACCCGCACTTAACACTGAATATGAAAACTTTTTATCATCAGAATAAGTAAATGTCAATAAAAATCCTGATAGAGGTAGATAGAGTTGGTCAACTTCACTTGTATATGAATCCAGAACAATGCCGAAAGCAGGTTTTACACTGACAATGCCTAAAGTTTGTTGACACAGGCCCCAACTATGATAGAATATGTACGCCTAACTCTATAACTAACCAGATATGCTACAGGTCTAACACAGTCTAACACAATATCAAATAACAAATGTTGTGCTATTGGATCTGATTTAGGATCTCCAAGGCTGGAATACACTTTCATCAGAGAAGCTGGGTGATCTAGCAAACCTGGAATAGATTTTGTTATTTGCTAGCAGGTGTTTTGAATCCTTGACCAGATCCATTCCAGGTTTGCTGCTTCACTGATGAAAGTGTATTCTATCCAGCTTTGGAGAGCTTTAACAAACCGGGCGCATTGCCCCAAGTACTTAGGCACACTTTGCGAAGTATAGTGCAGCTTTTGTTTCTAACATAAGCAGTGATGTAGACATGAGGATTGATTGTAGTTTGGCTCTGGGTTACTTTCTCGGATTTGCCATAGTAGGCCTTGCACCCAACAATATTAAACATTTGGCTAAGATGTCTTGCACCCTCTCATTGCAATACCGGTCCCTGGAATTACTTTCACTACTCCTATCAGAACTACATTTTATTGTGAAATCAGATGGCTATGGAAAGTTTTTTTTTTTATAGTCAGCTCTTTCTAAATCTGACAGCAATAACATATTATTAGCTTGTGGAGCAAACTGAACGTCCAATTTGTGTGGGATAATATTTTGAATGTTTACTTCTCTTTTAGAAGAATGCTTACTCTAAACTTCTGTTTTACAAGAAAACAACACCAGATCTGGGACCTGAAAGAGAAATCAATGATTATTTATTTGTACAGAGAAAAAATGCAGAAACATTATTAAATGTAAGGACAGGGTACTAGTTTTGATGCAACTACAGTAATTTTATATTATAATGATAGCCAAGTGTGAATTACACAGCAATGCAAATATATATTCTGGAATAATGTTCATGCATTAAAACAAGACTTTTTTTTGCTTCCCTATTGGAAGGTTTAGTATACCATTGGAAGCTTTTTTGTTATTTCACATGTGAATAACCAAATAACATTTAGAGCTGCCCTGTGCACAATTCTTGTAATATCCCAAAAAGCCTTACTAGTTCTACTACAGAATGGTTAGCCCTTATGTTAGGCTACAGATACATGTGCAATGATTATCATTGGAAACAAACGATTAACAACCAATCGTTCATTACTCCTTAGCTAAAAAAGTGAACAACGACTGGCTAAGGATAACGATGAATGAGGAATGTTGCTGGAAATGAACGACCGCCCCGGCAGATCTGATTGGGCGATGATCGTTCGGTATCTATTGTGTGTACGGTCGTTTAGTGATTGTGGATGGTTCTGCGGTACACTTTCTCCTGTTTTCTATCAATAATTATTGCACATATAGAGAGCAGAACTGGTTCAAAGTTTTAGCAAAATGCACTAAATAGGACTGACACTTCTATCTGAGTGCATTTCCGAGAGATCAGCTAATATTTTTATGTACTTACAAAGTCTTTAAAGGGATAACACAAGAAAATGTGCAGATATGCATTGCATATTTTTTAGTAGAAGTTATATATGATCCAGTTATTTTTAAACAAAAGAGTTTTCCTTCAACTGGGGAAAATGGAGAGGCAAACCATGGAGGAATGGTTTCAAGTGTTTTATTTTAAAAGCATCAGGGTTTTAATGGTAACACATGTGCAGATATACAGCCAACACATTTCAGAATGATATCCCTTCGTCAAGGCTTGGCTGCATTAACAGCAAACAGATCAATAAAGGAGCTCCAGGCCACTACAGGTAGTTTGTCACTCCTTTGTAAAGCTTTTGGAGTCTAGCCTAGGACCCTAAGTTAGAGTTTCAGTGATATGAGCTACCTCCCCAAATCCAGTGGGCTGTGTTATATATGTTAATTTTGAGATTTGATGGTCAAATGTGAAGTTTCAGAGCCTCTTGCATTTCTGTATTTCTTGGTTGCTTTCAGGGGCAGTTGATTAGGGTGTTTACCAAAAGTTAGATATTGGGGAAGGCTGGACTTGAATGTACCAACAGTATTCCATTACTGTCCACTGCTAAAATAGTAACTATTCAGCTCATTTTGTAAGCTTCCCTGAGTCGAGAAAAGTTTTGGAATTGGAATATTCCCTCCCATGCAGTTGATCAGGATGTATGCCAATAGTTTGAGGTCAGAATTAAATGCAGGAACAGTGTTCCATTACTGTTGCAGAATGCTAAAAGTTTTAAATGATTTGCTTATGTTATAAGCTTTCTAGGGCTGAGAAAAGTATTGGGCATTGCTAGAAAACTTTCTCCATTTAACAGGAAATTTGCCACTTTAAAAACCTACTTATGTTATGTGTGGCAATCATCACAGTGGTTTAATAACCAGTAAAAAAAAAATAACTCAATATCTATATCCTAATACAAATACATTTTAATATTAATTTTTAAATAATAAATGCCAGAAAGCCATGCACACTATGCAGTACTGTATTACACACCTTTTGCAATAACATCATATAAAAGAAAGAGCAAAAGAATCACAAAAGTGAGCAGGATCCATTAGCAGGATTATTACAAACTGGCTTAATGATAGAAAATATCCAGAAGGCATTCATTGCCATCTAGTGGTATATAGGGTACAGATGCATGGTAGGCACAGCCTATAATACTGTTTTATGGAATAAGAATATTTAATTAGTGTATGTAAAGGAAAAATGAACACAACAGCCAACATTCTGGATTTAAAATGCAAAGGAGTATTGTCTTATTAATAAAACATTTTCCCTAAAGCCACTATAAATACATTAAAACCAAGGGCACAAAAACATTATTAATAATTCATAATAAGCTCAAAAGCTATTTGCAAGAGACAAAATTTCAAAGAGGCAAAACAAAAATAAACTGCCTAACATGAAGTATGAGAGTGTGCACTTTATTGTAGGGCCTTAAATAGGTACCCATTGAAAATAATTACATTGCATTGTAAGCAGAGAATGGGGCGGTGGGAGAGTGCAATAAACAAGAGCAGCCACCTCAAAATCCCTGTGCCAGGGCTAGTATAGAATATATTTTTATACCCTGGCACCTATTGAAATGGGCACTACTATTTTACCAGAAGCAGACTGATAGGCGTCTATTTGTAAAAGTAAAATATAGTCAGTTTTTTGTTTATCTAGATTTTTATTTAATTTCACAATATAAACTTTTTTAAAAAACTATTTCCTAAAATAGAAGGACACTATAGAAGTAGTATAGTATGCTTTAGTTGTGTTCTATTGTGTCAGACTTTGTCAGGTTATTTCTTTTTTTTTTTAAACATGCTAGTTATATTTTCAGAATTTTATAAAACTATTTTACGCAGCATGTTTTAAATGTCAATGTACATGAGCAGGGGAAAAAGAATGCCAATGGCAAAAAGTGGATTACAGGACCAAAATTGTAAATGTAACAAATATACTATAATGTAACAAATATACTATATTCCACTGTGGTTTCCTCTTTTATAGAAATGTGCACTTATGTCATAGGGAAGAACTGGCTATGCAATCACAGAATTTCTTATTTTAAAAGCAGTGTGAAGGTAGTAATTAACCTGCCTGACATTGTTCTAACAGAACAGAAGGTTTCCTGGTTTCCATTATAAACCAGTTTATGCACACACATAATTTATCTTGATTTCTTTTTAGTAAAGGCACACTGTGTCTTGGAATATAGTCCTTGGAATAGACCTGAATTCTTTTCAGAAGGCTGGTTTGTGAGGTTAGAGAGGTTAGTTATATAAAGAAGAGAACACATTTTCAATAGACTATAATTTAACTTAATTCATTTGGCAGTCTACCATGGAATCTTTATTGTGATTCACAATATTCTGTTAGCACATAATTTATATGCAAGCTAAATGAAAATATAGAATGACCTAGCACATGTTAGGAGCAAAAGTCTAGCCAAACCTATATTTTAGTTCTGGATAGAATGGGGAAAGGTATGAATTAAGGTCAAATTTTTATTGTTCTTTATATCAGTCAGTTAGGACATGTTGTCTTTGTGACTCCTATTATACCAAGCCAAATCTTGAATTTATATAGAGCCGCTAGCAGGCAGTTGCCATGCCCCTTGACTTGAATTAAGTGGGCATGGCATTACTTTCGGCCAGAAAACATTTTTCCTCTAAAGAAACCATAGAAGGGGAGCAAAAATAGCAACAGGAAAGGGGAACGATGAGGTAAGAGATGGTGGAGGGAGTAGAATGGAGTTTAAGCAGCATTAGGCTGGGAACTTGGGGCCCATGTTAGCAAATGTTTTCATGGACCGGATAAATTTTAGGTTTGCTGGATCACCCAGCTTCACTAAAAAAAGTGTATCCTCTCCAGCCTTGCAGAGCTTTAATAAACCAGGTTCGATATTACAGAGGGATTGGCCACTATTATAAACCCAGCACTGCCTAAAAATCGCGCAGTTTCCTTTATTTGCCCATTTCTGGTGCCCATAAATTCTCTCCTCCCAACTTGCCTGTTATCTATACATGTAATTCTCTTGTGGAGCTTTGCTGTCTGTGTCCTTTATTTCTCTTCTCCCAGCCACTGAGACCCAACATGGCACACTAGGAAATATGGAGAACTGGAAAAAGCTTTATCCTTGGATTAGGCCCTGTTGTTTTGTACACTGCAGGACAGTGTGTGCTTCTCCACAGGGAAGCTGGTAAAGATTCGTGAGTAAACAACAGGTGAAGTGTTGCCTGCTGAAGGGACACAGAGAGAGCAGGACTATGCTGAAGGGAAACTCAAAATCAGAACCAGACAGCATATTTTTGTCTAACCTCAGGTAGAAAAATAGTAGCTGTTGGCCAGCCAACACCTGAACCTTGCACTATGTATGTTTCAAACTCCTAATCCCTGGACTATGTATCATACATAGGGATGAGCGAGAATGTCTCCAGCATTCTTGTGAAAATTTCCTCGAACTTCCAAAAGTTCAGCGAAATTTCGGCGAACCGATTTCGCAAAACCATCGGAAGAGGAAATTTAAACAGGAGGATTCCCATAGCTGCATTCAATCTTCCTGTTTGCAATCCCCGGGGCACTAGAGGTTAATTAACATCTAGCGCCCGGGGATCGCAGAGGATTTCCAGGGCTGCATGATGCGGCACTAGAGGGTAATTAACCTCTAGTCCGCCGGGGATCGCACACTCCTCTCAAGAGGAGAACCTCCTAACATTGTAAAATAAGTATCTCTTACCAAAGATACATTAACCTCTAGTGCCCAGGGATTGTAGAGGATTTCTGCATGACGCAGCCTTGAAAATCCTTCTTTTCGGCGAGAGCTCGACATCTCGGAGAATCAGAAGGCAGTTCTCGCTTACATTTTTGGTAAGCAAGAAAGGCCCGATTCACCGCAACATCAAACTTAATATTCTCGCTCGCTCATCCCTAATCATACATACCACTGATCCCTACACCATGGATGGTCTTTGAGGTGTGCGATGGTTGTGGACCTGTACAACATTCTGCCCCAGTTCAGTGATCAGGAGTGTGCAATGCAGAGTTACATATTACAGACCTCTGCAGCCTATGTTATATATTACTGACCCCTGAGCTCTGCATTACTAACTACTGACCCCTGCACTCTGAATTACACACTACTGACCTCTACACTCTGCATTACCAACTTCTGACCACTGATCACTTTGTTATATACTACTGACCTCTGAACGCTACATACTTAATATTGGAATATTAAAAACGTAATATAACATCCTACCTAAAGCAGAACTACTTTTAAAAATCCACAATCAAGCAGATCATTATTGCAGAAAGAGACAAGTGCTATCTCTTCTGCAAAAAAAATGAGCTAGGTATGCACAGCTTCAGCGTTGGTTGCCAGAATACCCAGAAATCCTGGCTTCCCCTGCACATGTCGGGAATGGATGAATTCATGTTATCTCATATGGATATCTCATATCCATCTCATATGGATTCACCATTGAGTTAAAAAAAATCTGTGCATCCATGTTTGCTAAGAGATAAGATTCCTAGCAATCCCATTCAGAATACCTGCCATTGCAGTGTTATAGGGAACTAGAAACCAAAACATTTGGAATAAAATGGTTATTTTTGGATATCATCCATATCTTAAGAAAATCCGATCAAATAAACTCTCTTCTATTGCATTAATGGTCACATACTGGTTAGGTAAAGTAGAAACAGCTCTACAGCTATTGTGATAATATGAATTGCATATAAATTACAAAAAACACAATCACAATACAAAAACACACTTCATTTGTATAAACAGGATTATAAAATAAATACTAACCTATGCCAAAACCACAAAAAACAAGGAAAAAACTGAACATAAATAATATGAGGAGGTGTAAGTTTCAGAATGCAGAACATTAAATATTATGTTAGGATGGTAATGCCATTGTCACAGTTTGTTTAGGGTTACCATATAAACAATTTAATATATCATACAGTGTTAAAATGAATAATTGTTTTGTTCTTATGTTGTTTTCAAGTGTTGTAGCAACATTTCCACAATCAGTATTCTGGGGAAATCTTTCAAGTTTACAATCATGGCAAAAACAACTCATTCATGACACATAGGGGTTTATTTAAAATAACATTTACCTAACATTCATCCATTTATTTCTCCCCAAAATGTATGCATTCTGCTTATCAAATTTATTTTGCCCCAATATCTGCCATCATCTGTCCAAACTTTCACCACACTAGATATGCCTTTGTGAAATGTTCATCAAACATGATTCGCCTTTATCTGTTCTTTATTGGCAAAGGTGCTTTACCATACTATTCATCCTATTTAACATTCAATTACTGTACTTGGAAACTCACCCAACATTCTTTCATTTTTTGATTTACACAATTTGTAAACTTTTCTCTTGCCTGGAGTGGGATTATGTATTAAAGTACTTTATTGCAATAAATCAGTGTATATTTATGCCATGTTTGTGCGTGTTTCCAAACACATGCATTGAGGTTAATTGACTTCCCCCCTAAATTGCCCTTAGACTGTGTAAATGACATATGACTATGGTAGGGACATTAGATTGTGACCCCCCTTTGAGGGACCATTAGTGACATGACTATTGACTTAGTACAGCGCTGCGTAATAGGATGGCGCTATATAAATACTGTGTAATAATAATAAGTGAGTGTTTAGCAGCCTTGCTATGCTGATATTAGACCACATGCCTTTTACCATTGAAAAGGGGGGACACAAGGCTAAAGAATTCATTTGCTAAAGAAACTCTGGGGAAGGATTTTTGGGAATTTCAAACATTATTGCCTATATAATTGAATAAAAATCTAATCATTAAGTTTATATTTTTTCTTTAACGTGTCTATATCTCTCCAGTTATATCTCATTAGTACATTTACTGGCATTGTCTTGTCTGCTTAGTCATTTCAACATTGCTAAAATAACAGTGTATATATGTGTGTAATGTGTGTGTGTGTGTGTGTAGTCATCCCTCTTGTCCTCAGTGCCCTACACACTCCCATCTGCTGCACTCTATATTATACATTCTTCTGAACTCTATGTCCTACGTAAACTTTACACCTGCACTCTGAGCATTGCATACTCCTCATTCCTACATTCTGTGCACTACATACCCTTACCTCTTTGCTTTTTGCTTTATATACTTCTGTCCCCTAAGCTCTGTGCCTTTGGTACTTCTGAACTTTGTGTCCACAATCTCCTTCCTTTTCTGCTCTGTTTTTCCTTACCTCTCTGCTCTGTATTTTATGTGCCCCTGATCCTTGCAATATATGCATTGCATACTACTGACACTAGCACTCTATGTGTTACATACTATTGACAACTTCAATCTGTGTATTATATATGATTGGCCCTTGTACCCAGTGCATTACATACTAGTAACCCTTTCATTACACACTTCCAATCCATGTACTATATACTCTAGCTACACCAGGTTGGTGGCATGTAGAGTTTGAATAAAATACTCATGTAATATCTTTCCAGATATTAGATTGCCGTTTAGTACTTATCAAGAAATTTGTGGCTTATAAGTTAACAAATTGAGGAATAACTTAATTATTATGTAACACAAGCTAAAATGTTTTTATTTTATCTTAACTTTAGTGGCAAAAGCTTAAAACCTCTTTTTTATGAAGGAGTTTTCATATTCCAGTAACAGTGGTCACAGAGACAGGGAGTCTTTTTAGTGGGGATGCATGCAACCATAAAATTAGTTTTTAAAAAAGTGATGGGAAACTATATGTATCTTTCTGCCACACCCTTACCAAAATAGTGACAGTGCATCTGCTCATGGCCACCCAGACGGCAATTAAAAACCCAACAGAGGCTCTAACTCTTTCCCTCGCTATCCACAAACTGTTGGTCGAAACTTCATTTTATAAACGAGTATATTTAATATATAGATATTTCGCAAAGTGATTCACTTTGTTACCAATCAACTAAGAAACACTTGCACATTAGGTCAAAGACTATCCATATATCATAAGAAGTTGTGTGAATAAGTGTGAATGGTGCTTTTGGGCAAATGCAGTAAAATGGAATGTTTTTAATGTAGAAGAATGTAGCTGGCAGATTCTAAGGTTTGCATTATGTGGATTGGGGAATGGCGACTGGGTAGTCTTTTCTAAGGGAAATAACCCAAAGAACATTCATTTAGAAAAGAAAATACCCTAAAAACCCCTAACATGGCAGAAAGGTGTCCCTTAGGCTTGAGTTTCTGCTTGAACATACTTTAAAGAATGTTTTCCCAAGTTCAAAAGATGTTCAACTGTTTATGAACCAAACCTTTGCATGTTCATCTTTTTTTTAGAAAAATGTTAAAACTAAGCAGAAAAAATATAGTTGTGATATTTGTGTTCATGACTTTTGTGTGATTGTTGAAACATTTGCACACCAAATTGTTCGTAAATACACTCCTTAATGCAACAGTATAGGACAAGGAGACACACCTACACTATATGTAATAGGGTAGCACCCCACAATACAATGCACTAAAATGCAGGAGGGTAAGCACTGCATTCCTTCAGTGGGTGTCACTGTACCATGCCAACATGTGTATGGTTTGCTGTCATGTACAGAACACACAGGAGTACTGTCAACTATCAAGTGATTTGGTATTAGGGGTGTTGAAGCTGTTTCTTGAATGGGTTACCAATGCACCACAACATGCCAGAAACTGCCCCTGCTTGTTTAGTGTACACACAATGGGCCTGATTTATTAAAGCTCTCCAAGCCTGGAGAGAATACACTTCTATCAGTGAAGCTGGGTGATCCAGCAAACCTGGAACAGATCTGGTCCAGGGGATTGAAAATATTTTCTAACAAGTAGCAAATGACTTTTAGGAAACCCCCATTATAGGTTTGCTGGATCACCCAGCTTCACTTAATAAAGTGTATTCTCTCCAGCCTTGCAGAGCTTTAATAAATCAGACCCAATGTCTGCATTGCCCACTTCTTGCCAGTTTATGGTCAAGTTTACTGGCAAAAATAACATGTAGAAAAATGATGTTACAATGAGGACCCAGATAAACAAAAATGATATAATAATGCTAGTAACATAATGATAATAAATATTATTAATAGTAACAGACTGCAAAATATATGTCACCATTGATTTTACCGATCCATACATTTTAATTACAGCATTCAGACTACAATCTTTCTGAGATGTTACGCACAATACATATTGAGTTTACAAGTACATAATGTATCACATAAAATCCTGACTTACATCACCAAACTAGACACTCCCTCATTGTCAGACTAACAACCCAAAAATAAAATGAATTCTTTTGACCAAGGTAATGACTTATTATATTAAAATATCTTTCTGACAGTAAATATTTACCATTCTTTGTTCCCATGACTTATGATAATGATGAAGATAAAGATAGCGATACAATTTGAAGAATGATGCACGGCTGATGGGATAAACTTTAAAGCCACACATCAGGCTTACACAGTTCCCTAGAAAACCAGAATAATATCCATGTGTACCTTCTATTCTTACTGAATGTTTTAGAGACCATTGCTGCATTTAAAAACATTGCTTCCCAAAGAATATGTGTGCCTATAGCGGTCTTTGTCACTATTTACATTGTAGCTGGTAACTTCAAAATGCAATATGTTTGGTTTCCTATTTAAAGGCAAATTCATCTGTTTGTGCATAAGATCATGGTGAAAATAAAAGTACTTTTCTAAAAATTTGTTAAATCACCTGTCACGCTTGGAGAGAAGGGGTCTCTAGGGGGCACTACAGTACACTACAGTAACCAGGTCTTCTCCATAGCCTCTAGTGGTGAGGATGTTGCACTGCTGGTTACTGCCAGGTTGCAGTCCTTGGGCACACCAGGAAGGGCAGGATGATGCACGGTGCCAAATCACTAGGAGGAAGAATTGTCAAGGAAGGCCAGGGTCGAGGCAGACAACAAGCAAGAAAGGTCATCAACAAGTCAGGGGAACCAGAAATCCAGAAAATAGAAACCGGTGACACAGGGGCCACCACGGACATAGGGAAACACAGGAGACACAGGAAGCTACAGAAGGCACTGGTGAAACAAAGAAACAATGCAACAGCACAAGGGAACTGGCTGGAAAACACTAAACTGGGTAATAAGGGGGTTAACACAGGAGCTGGACAGGGAGAGGACTGAATTAAACAGCAGGCAATAATAGAGACACGTTGCACAAATGCAGAGTGCTGTGTCTGAGCTAGCTAAATAGCCAGAGAGGATTAGAAGGCTATTTCCTGATTAGCCGGTGTGAGGAGCGATACTGATTAAATCTGGAAGAGCAGGCACGTCCGGGCTTAGAACTCCCTGCGTGCTTGCAGGAGAGAGGTGCCTGCGCTTTAGTGAGGAAGAGGTAAGTGTGACATCACCCTTTTATTTTTTGTACCCCACTGCTACTTTAGTATGTACAGTTATATAACATTACATTTGTAGATACACACATAGGACTTGAATTTTTAAAGCTTTCCAAGACTTGAGAAGTTAGACTTTTAGACTAAAAGATTTATCTATTATTTGGCAAATGTTTTTAGTCCTGGACCAGATCCATTACAGCAGCGGTCCCCAACCTTTTTGGCCCCAGGGACCGGTTTCACGGAAGGAAATTTCTCTGAGGACCTGGGGGGGGGGGGTGCACAGAGAGAAAAGAGAAGACATACTCTGGCATCTTCTCTTTTCTCTCTGTGCACCTCTGCTGCTTCAAAGCGATCACATGACATCTGACAGCCAATCGAGCTGCATGTCATGTGCTCGCATTGCTTGTACACAGACTACTGTGTACATTTACCGGCATCTCATACAAACACCGCTGCGGACCACTTCCGGTCCGCGGATGGTGGTTGGGTGCCGCTTCGTTTTCAATAATGGATCATGTACTCGCGGCCCACTGAAAACACCGCCGCGGACCGGTAGTGGGCCGCAGCCCGGTGGTTGGGGACCGCTGCATTACAGGGTTGCTGGATTACTCAGGCTCTTCCCTGATAGTCTAACTTCTTCAGTCTTTAATAAATGACGCCCATCCTGTAGCTGCACCCATGAAGGGTATCAAGTAGGCTAGTGACGTAAATTGGATTTCATCTTGGATTTGCAAACAGACATGTACACTGACAGATCAAGTTTTTTAGTTACAGCAAAATTTCTTTTAAAGTGAACCATTAATAAGTAATGTAAAGCTTGCTATAGTATAGAGACATTTGGTAAATGCTCCAAAGTAGTACTCTGGACATTTTTGCAATGGGCAGCTTTGTAACTAGCAACTATAGAGACTTGACTACCAGCTACCTACATGCAGAAGAAGAATGCACAAGAAAAATGAAAAGTTACACACCCCAAATTCATGTCAAGCTCAAAACTATACAGCTGAACTAAGGTGATCACCGGACAGACAGAATCAGACTTGTTTGGACCCCTAGAGGCTGAATCATGGAGTCACTTTGTTGTTGTAGAATAGCATTATAAATATATTGACAATTCACCAAACCATGAATCAATTAACTATTTAAACAAAGTTCGACCAGCATAAAATTAACTTTAAAACCATAAAATATGTGAAATCCCAATGCTTAAGGCAAGACTTGACTTTCTAGTAATGTGTCAAACACAGACACGTTAGTAAAATGTGCATTGTGCACTGGCTTATATCTCAGACATAAAAAGAATATATTAACTTAGGATCAGTGACGTTAGGAGCTTGCCATTATTTCATGGTGTGTAGCCTGTTGCTTACCTTAGTTTCCTTTTTGAAAACTTGCAGTGCTAAAGCATTTCTATGCCTTGAGTCTAATATCTGTATATCTGATATGTGGGAGCTAATGTGTCATGCTTCTCTCACCAGATTTACAATTAGTGGAAGTTGAATCTAAGGACATGCAGTACAATGGTCTTTCTGCTTATGATTTGTTTATTATGTTGATTTCTTCTTTCTGAACGCCTTCAGTTGCAGTATTACTCCTCTAGTCATCAGATCTTCAAGTTGGCAGCCCTAGCATGAGGAAGTGCCAAAAATGGCCTTAGTGGCACAATGTGGAACAAGAATGGTAAGTGAATATTGGGAAAATATCAGCTGCATGGCACTATAAGCAGTACCGGTAACTGGTAGCCTTTTGTTCTCTTTCTGTTTTCTTTTTAGACACAGATTCCTCATTACAGGTTCTTTTAAAGACATTTTTAAGACAAGGGATTGTTAAAAATGATCAGTTAGTCATGCATGACTTGCGTGACTGAGCCATGAAGGTTTCATGTTTTACAACAATGAGGGAAGTACATGGTTTTCCGCTGCCGGGACTTTTTAACGTGATCAATTGACAGGTAACATCAAGCAGCATGCCTAAATTTAGCAACTGCAGTTTATTAAAATACAGGCTGTGTTTTGGAAAATTGGTTAGGAAACATGAAAACACCTGGTAGTAAAGATGTAAATCATTGAATGGGCCTGATTTAATAAAGCTCTCCAAGTCTGGAGAAGGTACACTTTCGTCAGTGAAGCTAGGTGATCCAGGAAACCTGGAATAGAATTCTATTGCTATTTGTTAACAAACGTTTTTAATACTGAACCAGATCTATTTCAGGTTTGCTGAATCACCCAGGTTCACTGATGAAAGTGTATTCTCTCCAGCCCAGGAGAGCTTTAATAAATCAGGCCCAATCTCTCTGCTTACCCAGTTCACCTCCTTGTTCAAAAATAGATCAAAGTAATTTAAGTGTTCTAAGAACTCAAGGTGATGTAACAGACATACTTGAATTTAATTAAATGCATCAAAACCTCAAACCATAACATAATATATTGCAGTTATTCAGCTCTTAGATGTAGTGGCTGCATTTTTTGTCTTTATGTTTATCTGGTAGCTCCATGAAACACATACTTCTTGTCCCCTTATGTCTATACTCTAATTCTTCACGGTTTTGATCCAGGCTAAACTACATGTCTACCTTAGCTCATCTTCATTACATGGTTGAATACAGACTAGTAGTATCCCAATAAAAATAAGACTATTTGTTCCTTCGTTTTAGCTCACAGAAAGTGACAAGGTCATTGCATTTGACAGGTATTTTTTGTTCTTTCTGAAAATGTTCTTAGTCTGAAAAGTAAAAATGAATACAGATACCTCATCTAAGGAACAGCAATTTATTACTTTTATTTGGGGAGGCTTTGGATGTAAGAATACAAACCATACATAAGAATTTTTACTTCCTATTAAGAATTCATTAGAAGACAAAAATTGCAGAAGGTTCAGAGAAGGTTCAGTAACATGTGGAGCGGTGCCAACATTGTGATTTGTAATAATATATAATAATACCTATTTTAGATCTGTAAACAGCTATAAAAGAATATTAAATTACCACAGAAACACCGGGGGAACATTTCCAATGATAACTCATGAAATAATGGAAATGTATGGATTACACTGGATTTTTTTTTATAAATTGCCAATATTTGTACAAATAATTTACATGTAATTGGGATTTGTTGATGAAACATAATTGGAGTAATTGGTTAGCAGCATGACTGACATAATGTAAAGAAACTCTATTTTCCCATTTAAGGGGGAATTTAATATTAGATAAGTCTATAGCTGGCTTTTCCTTTTGCTAGTCCCATCCCACACTCCCTTGACCGCATTATTCTTCCATTGGGCATTAAGTCAAACTTTTTCTAAACCCCATGTTGAATGAACAATGCTGGTAAGGATCTGAAGAGAGATGTACATGAGCAAGCAAAGATCCCATATTCCTAAATCTCAACTGTTTTAAACAATAGAGGCAAAAAATGTACAATGCATACAAACGAATTATAAAACACACAAAAACAACAAAACACATAATAATTTATTGTTTTTTTGTATGTATTTGTATGCATTGTACATTTTTTGATGCTTTAAAAATCCCACAACTTTCCATGTTGGATGTTGTCAGATCTCACACAGGGTTGGGGATACCATTACAACCCCCTAAATGACAGTGTCTGCATTATGGGGGGGAGGAAACATACTCCTCTTACTCAGAATTACCAAAAGTCAGCAGTGGCACAGATAGAGCAACAGAGAAGAAGAGTCCTGGGCTAATAGATATAAAAATAATGCCAAGCAGGTTATGCTATATATTTAAGTTCTAACTATTCCCCATTCTATCCAAAGCCAAAAAGTTTCAACTGGAAGCCTATAATAAAATGGCTGATGAAATTTCTGTTTGGCATTTCAAACACAAATGGCTTTCAAGGTTGCATGTACACATGTACAATTTTTGTGACAGATCAACATATGAATGAACAAGCGTTGTACACACAGCACCCATTTTGTTCAATGGATTTTCTCCCTCGACTTGTATAGGGGTCGTTCCCATTGGTTGTTCATGGATCTGTTCAGATCTCACAGATCCACGAATCACATTGGTTGACTTCTGTACACAGATTCAGATTCTCTCCCAAGATGATTGGTCCTGCTTGATAATCATTTGACATGTATACATTGTCTTAAACAAGAGACATTTTCTAATATCTATTTTATTTTAGTCAGATCTCAAAATACTGTACCAGTATTAGGCATCTAGCAAATAGCAAGGTGCAGGTGTGAATTTTTTAAGGGTTACCTTAGATTGTAAGCTCTTCTGGGCAGGGTCCTCTCCTCCTCCCATGTCGCTGTCTGTTTTCTGTACAGCTTTGCGTAATATGTTGGCGTTATATAAATACTGCTTATTATTAAATAATAATATAAATGCAGACAGCCTACACAAACTCTTTTTTCTCACTGTAGCCCCTATGTAATGCTACCCTCTTCTGCAGGTCATGTGATGATTGGACAATTCAGAAGCCTGGCTAACTATCAGAGCATTGTAATCAGCTGTCTCTAAGGTACATCAACAGAGAAGAACTTGTGACAAAGACACCATTGTTTCCTTTGGTTGAAAAGCACTGCAGACAACATCTGTAACCTTATCCATCAGGTACCTGGAAATCCAGAATGTGAATCAACCTATGTGTAGTCTGTAAAAAAATACAGACAAAGCAGTTAATGAGTTTAGGAGAAAGATGTCTTTACAGTTACTAATCCTAGGTTTGATGTGATTTTCCATTGTATCACTGAAAGAAAATCTTATGCCTATAATACTGAAAACACTATAGGTTAACTAATATGTGATGGCATGAATGTCATAATATAATGTCCAGGATGGTGGTACTCATCCTAATAAAATCCCTGCAGGAGACAGTAACATATTTAGATCATTCTAAAATAGAAAACCCAAAATAAAAGTTGTATTTTGATTTTCCATTACCTGGGAAGGGAAAGAGTTAGGCTACGTACACACGTGCAATAGCTATCGTTAGAAAATGAACAATTAACGACCGATCAACGATTATTTTAAACAATTGTATAGTGCATGATTCTGTACATGCTGTAACCATACGATTGTTCAAATATTATCCACGAATAATGGACAAACATTAGATGCGATCATCTGAACTATGGAGGAAGTGACGTGTACTGGAGAAAGTGTACAGGAGAACCATCCACGATCACTGAACACCCAATCAAATTTGCCGGGATGGGCGTTTGTTTCTAGCAACATTCCTTGTTCATTGTTTTTGTTGGCCAGTGGTTGTTCACTTGTTTGTTAACGAATATTGGACGATCGGTCGTTAATTGTTCATTTCCAATGATAATTATTGCACGTGTGTACGTAGCCTAATTCGTTTACAGAAAAAAGATAACAATGCTTTTGATTTTAATGACAAAAAAACAATAATAATGTAGCCACTGCATCTAAGGACTGGTATTTTTCTTATCAGGAGTTTTATTATCCATTAAACAAATACCCCACCAGAGTCTAGTGTCATATATTATCATACATGTCAACTTGTCCTTTCATTAAGACAATTATTTTGAAGAACGACCTTATGAATCTAAAATAAACTGAGAACGTATTATTGTTATTCAACCTTTAAGTAGAATGACTATTTTTCACTACAACTCCTAGCACCTCCTGGCTTTGCTCCTTCCTTTTTATTTAGCATTAATAAGAGAACCTGTCTCAGGGTAGAGATGAGCTGAGGTTGTGGTGGTGGAGTGAGAAGTTAGCACATGGATTTCAGACCTGGTTCTCTGTAGAGTATATACATGAAAGGCTTTCTGTGTGAAACTCATTTCATTCTTCTATTACAACTATTTCAAGTATATCTAAAAACAATACAAAACTGTGAAAAACTGCACAGTTCAATATATGATGTAAAATCGCATGTGCAATAACAGTGTACAATAAAACAGGCCACAAGACGTTGCTTTTAACCCAGAAATGTGCTTACTCATAAAGTGATTTGCACTATGATTAAGTGTTATTCAAATGTGTTGGACACTTCCCGGACACCCTATTGTAGCACAATAAAGAATTTTGCACTGTACACTGGGTTGTGTTGTCATCCTTTGTTCCTTGAAGTTCCTTGTTGTCACCTCCCTTGAAGTATATTGCTGGAAGGACAAGAGTGGACCAAACTGAAACAGTAACACATGACTGATTTATATCCAGTATATCATTTAGGATGGACAAATATACTCTCACTGATATGTAATTTATAAAGCCTAGCTTCTACATATATACATATATATATATATATATATATATATATATATATATATATATATATATATATATATATATTTAAAAAAAAAGAAAATATAAAATATGTGAAATATTTCTGTCTGCAACTCTTTGTGTGGTGATATCACATGAACTATGACAGTGAGCTAACTCATCCTTTGTTCCTTGAAGTTCCTTGTTGTCACCTCCCTTGAAGTATATTGCTGGAAGGACAAGAGTGGACCAAACTGAAACAGTAACACATGATCAATCTATATCCAGTAAATTATTTAGGACGAACAAGTTTATTCTCAGTGATATGTAATTTATAAAACCCAGCTTCTACATATATATATATATATATATATATATATATATATATATATATATATATATATATTTATTTATAAATATTTAAAAAAAAAGAAAATATAAAATATGTGAAATATTTCTGTCTGCAACTCTTTGTGTGGTGATATCACATGAACTATGACAGTGAGCTAACTGAGATCCTTTGTTGGCTATCATGAGAATGTGGTACTTGCAATGTAAGTAAGTTGCAATGTAAGCATGCTTAAGTAGTCTGTCAATCATTACCTTGATCAGTGTTTCTCTAACTTTTTACCATGGTGGAACCCTTGAAATAACTTTAAGGTCTTCAGGGCACACTTCTACAATTACCATTTCCACAGTTCACAGTATAATGGTGTGGTGGTCAGTAGGAACAAAGACTGGCGAGTAGTGTGCAAGGCAAGGGAGCGTAGTGGGAGGCTTGCATGACTGGGGAAACAGGGAGCAGGCAGGATAGAGTTATTTGGTTTATTTTTGGGGTGATCAGGAAGTCACTTTGGGGATGGGTAAGGAGATGGAGGTGTGGAAGGGTTAAAGTGATAAAAGGTTAGGGAGAATAGTGGGTGAGGTCATTAGTTTAGAAAGGGTGCTTCCCACCCTTTCGTCTCTTTTTGTGTTTGGTTTTTCTAACATAGGGGGTTTATGGGATAGTAGGATAGGGTTTGAGTGTTTGAAGTCCCCAAGGTGTGTGTTTTTTCTGGTACAAGTTTCAGTGGGGTTGGGGACCCATCTTTGGTGTGGGGTCTCTATTATTGGTAAAAGTGGTGTTTTTAATACATAAGTATAGTATAGGTATGAGTTATAGTCTGCGTTTTAAAGGGGTTACAGTAAATCGCTCATGAGCTGGGAGAATTGGCAGCTGGGAACAATTCCTATAAGATGGGAACAGACATCAAGTGGAATGGGTGCCTTTGAAGACCAGATACCGGATAAGGTTTAAATTGGATTTGTAATCTGAGACTGTTAACTTATTGCTAATTTATGGTTATTTTGTTACTTTGTTGTTTGTATGTACTTGTTTGTATGGTATTTATATTCAGGAACAGTATTTGATAACAATGTGTAATAAAAGGCCTACGGGCCATTAAACCAAGAAATATGGTATGTTTATTGAATGATAACATTCACATACGCTAGTGAGGGAGGTATATTGTTCTTCTAATTTATTCAGCCGTGTGTATTGTGATATACTTCTATTCAGAACTGCTTATATCAGCATATCTGCCTCCTGTCTAAAATGTCTGTAGATAACATAAAATATTACAAATCAACTAACTGAGAACTTAATGAACAATATTTAGTTTAGTCAATGAATGATTTCTGTTCAAAACATTTTATTGTCAGTTGTTTTTGCATTATGATCATAGTTAAGGTTGTTGTTATCTGACGTGTTCTATCAGTAAATTATTGAAGATCAAGGCATACACCCTCTACTATCTGCTCCATGTGAGTCAGAAAGTTACTAAATCATGACATCAAATACTTCCGTAGTAATTACAAAATTCCTTAACCACTGAGAGTGAAAAGTACAACAAATTCATATCCACAACAAGTAATGGGGCAAGTGTCAAACATTTAAAATGGAAAAGTCAAAATCTAGAGACAACATGGATCTAACTATAATGCTGTCAGCC
Source organism: Pyxicephalus adspersus (assembly GCF_032062135.1). NCBI lineage: Eukaryota > Metazoa > Chordata > Amphibia > Anura > Pyxicephalidae > Pyxicephalus > Pyxicephalus adspersus. The sequence goes on along the minus strand of NC_092868.1, from coordinate 31,913,780 downwards.
TAACAAGGCACCAAGAACATGACCACTATTATGTGGTGAATGCCAGGGCACAAATTTTATTAAGTGAATACATGGGAGTATCAACCCTGATTTAATGTCAGGTAATAAATACATTTATAACTTTATCTGACTCCTGCCTTTAGGTGGCAGTCTTTTTTTGGCTCCCTCTATTTTCCTTCAGGTATCGGGCTGTTAAGTTGCCAGGCAGAAGAATCTGTGGAGGTGCCTGTCGCCAGGCAGTTTTGCTGTTAATCCTGTGGCTGATTGGCAGCCTAACTTTTGAAGGGAACACAACTGTCCAGTAACATTTCACTCTACCGTGTTTCCCTGAAAATAAGACACTGTCTTGTATTTTTTTTGGCTCCCAAAAACACACTAGGTCTTATTTTCAGGGGATGTCTTATTTTTTGTCTTATGAAGAAGACTACAGTACACATTTATTGTTGAAAGTCACTCATGATCACTCATGTTCCATTGATTGTCCCCTTCTGATTGAGTACTTTTTTAATTTACCGGTATGTATGCTTTTATTTTCTTTTTCTCCTAGGTCTTATTTTCGGGGTAGGTCTTATATTAGGGCAGGTTTACAAAATAGTGCTAGGTCTTACTTTCGAGGTAGGTCTTATTTTCGGGGAAACACGGTATGCCTTATATTCCTTTGGAGCCGAGGGAAAGTCGCATTTTACCTCAGAACATGCCAACTACATCACCTGTTCTAGTTTATCTCACCCCATTCTACCTTCCTTTGTTGGGGGCACTATTTGGGCAGACAGCTTAGTGGTATTCTTTAAAAAAACTTAAGTCTTAATGACTAAGTGTCTTTGGTTTAATAACAGTTAATAACCCTCCGGCACAGTATTCCAGAGTGTGACTCTGGGTGAATTTTTAGTGCAAAATACGGTATTCCTGAGTCACACTCGGGGTAGCTTTAAGTTAAAAAAAAAGCTCACTTACCTTACTCTGTCGCTGTACCCCGGTTTCTCCGCGACGTCGGTGCATACGTCGGTGCGGCCGGGACTTAGCTGCGGGAAATTTAAATCATTTTGTATTGGATTTAATACAAAATAGCTGTAATAAGTCAAATACAAAGAAACATTCATATAATATATATATATATATACTTATAGTATAGTATATGATGCTGTACAGTTGTATTACATATTTAACTATTCTTCTATTTTTTTTAAAGTTCATTATTAAATTTGTTACCTATTAGACATGTGTTGGTGAGTTATGCCTAAGAAATATAGGTCTACAATGTAAAATACATTTCCATGGAAAAAATTGTACCGCTTTTTGCATTGAAATTGGACAGAATCTGACCGTTAGGGGGGTTAAATGTTGGTGTATGATTAAAATGGAATATAGGTTTTTTTAAAGTAAGTTCAATTTATTAAAAACCCATTAAAGGGTCACTGCCTTACTTTTTACCACAATTAGCTTGGTGTTTTTGATATGCTATTTTGTTTAGTAATAGTTATATAGTAAGGGGTGGTAAGTATCGATGGGGTGCACAATCCTGTGCTTCTTCATTGTCCAATCAGTAAGCAAGGATTGTAAATGCTAGTCAGTGCATAACTATGAGTGAAAATACGCAAACACCATCAAATGTTCTAACATTCTGCCCTTCTCCTCTCTGTCACTTCAACCCATAAATGGCAGCATCTGCAAAGGTTTGGGGCAAGTACCAAGCATACCCTTGTGGGTTGTACTTGAATACTGCTAAGAACAAGCTTATGCCCCAATTTGGTTGCACCTAGGCTTGGCGTTTGTTCCCAGACATTAATCACTACATTTCTATTCATTTAATTAAAGTACAACTAACCCAAGAACAAAAATATAAATACATTGCAATTTACTATTCGTTAGAAGTGGTGGGTATATTTATTTTTATATTTTAGGATTTCAACATTTTCAAGAAATTCAAAAACAATGCGTGACAGTTGATCTTGCCAAAACAAGCTTATCACTTACTGTGTACTAAATTAAAACCACAACCGATGTTATCTTTCCTCTGAATTACTAATACCACTTAACCCCTTGTAAAAAAAGAGGAACAAAGGCAGACATACTGGTAGGTCAATCCCAGAGAGTAGGATTACAAGGTAAAATAGAAGAAAAAAGCCTGAAAAATGAAATGCAGCAACCTTATCTAAGAACCGGTAACTAAATTTACTGGCTCTGGACCGTGCATGCGCGGCAAGCCACGTGTCACTCAAAGGGGAAGAAACTTCCCCTTTAGTAGCGTCATGATGCCAAACCCCCTACTCGCCCATCCAGAGAGACAACCCGGCCACTTTCTTGAGCCTTCGATCCGTACGGGGGACATTGTCCGCAGCTCTGGCCGGTGCTCCCTCCCAGCGGGGTACTTCTCCTGACCCCACTCAAGGGCGCACCCGCGTCTGCTGGTCTAGATGTATTTGTACTGCTATCTGTGGTCCAGACATTTCTTTGAATGCTATTATTCAAGTCTTCCTCATATCACCTCTGCAGCTTTAAGACACTTTGATGATACCATTTAGAGTGTATGAAAAGTCAAAATAAGAAAGCAGATGCAATACATCTCTGCAATGCATGCATATGTCCCCATGTTTATCTATTTTGAGTTCTTTAAATACTTTAAAATAACCCTGAAAGTTCAAAAAAATACCTGTTGATCTTCCAGAACTCAACCAATTCCTAACATCAGATCCCTACAAATATGGTTTATCGTTCTGAAAATAGAAAAACGGTAGAAAAACAGTACATTTTTTATGTTTATGTTGTTTTGATTGTTAGCTAGTTGTTAGGCAAGTAGTAAAAAGATTTGATTTTTCTGAACAACCATAATTTTTGATGTGTAGACCTAAGCCCCCCATTCTTGCCCAGACATACAGAAGAAATACAAAACAAAATCAGAAGGTCTCAATAAGGTGGGTGATGACCTAAAAACCAGTATTCCTAAAAACTGACGCATTTATTCACCTACACTCAGCATGAGCCATCAGCAGTTTCTGTCTTTGTGTTTATAAAAGCATTTCTGTTGACACTGTCCCTCAGTTGTTGTTTCGTAGATTTTTGGGCGAGGTTGTGAATCATTCAGCCATCACACTGGTTTTTAACATATGCTCGAGCAACAGTAATAATACAGGGAATGTGGCCAATAATTCGGTTGGTGTTCTGAATGAATGAATGAATGGAAGAGCACAGTGTGTATAAAGAGGCTCTTTGCTTTGTTTTTTGTTTATCACAAAGTATCTGCTCTCAAATTCACCCTATAATCTGTTGTTGGGTATAAATAGAGGAGGTTTATTTCTTGCTGAATTAGATCACCTGCAAACTAATACCTATTACAATGAGGGTTAATGAAGGACAAACAAGCCAGGTGCAGAATATGAAATGCAATGTGCCTGTTCATGTAGAATATTTGTAATAAAGAAACAGTCCCAGGTAATCTATGAAATTCTTCTAAAGAAATGCCAATGATCTTTCTGCTAAGTAATATATAATAAAATACAAGTACAATTTCACATATCTCACATGTGCTATAAGCATCGCATATAAATAAAACATTTCCCTTGTTATTCTTTTCTCATTTAAATTTTTAACTATTTAAATTACCATTGGAATAAGCAAACTCAGAAGCTATCAATATTACACAATTCAAATATTTTAATTCTTAATACCGTATATGTGTTTTGGTGAATAGATAGAGAACCTAATAGGAAATGAAAGATTTCCGATTTCACCATTTAGAGCAGTGTTTCTCAAAAAGGGTTCCTCCAGAGGTTTTCATGGGCTCCTTGAGCAATGACCAGCTTGTGACTCTAATGGTCATGTCAGTGTGACAGCAATGATCTATTTGGCTATCTGTAAGGATGATATTCTTCCCACTGGCCAGCAATGTAGGAGGCATCCTTCTTACTGTCCATCTCACTAATATACTTCGAACTGTGGATATAGTCATGTTACCAGGAGTTCCCTGAAGACCTGGAAACTATTTCCACATTCCATGAAACACTGATATAATGCTTACTATCATAGACATGTGTTTCTGCCAAAAGTATGACCTATACTTGTATATTTCCATGTAAATGCCTTGGTCTCAAAGACTTCATGTTTGTGACTATTAACTGTAAGGAGAGATGATATAAGAAGGGGTAGCTTGATTTGGGGACAAAGAATAGGGGGGCAGGGATTCATCTAAAAATCTGTTTGTTCCTAATTCCTAAAAATCTTAAACTGAACTTTATTTATATTTAAGTGCTCATATGTTTTTGTATAATAAAAAATTTGCTAGGTATGTTTTGGGGTAACTGGGGTTGTTTAAATTCCATAAAAGTAGTGTTGGAGAACATGGCACATATTAACTGTATAAAATAAACAAATATATTTATTCAATTTGTTGTAAAGTAAGCTAAAAACTAAACATAGTTACCACAGTGCTACTATGCTGAATTTTGGTATCAAACTGAGAAAGGATGATGTAAATAAATTATATCAGCAAAAAAGAGTCTCAGTACCCAACGCGTTTTGCCCCAAAGGGCTTCCTCAGGGGATTTTGGAGACCAATAACTACGATAAACAGTGAAATAATATATATTATATATATGAATATACAGTTATAATATAGTCTTAGAAACGAACTAGGTATTATACAGTCTCAGAAACAAACTAGTTTGTTTCTAAGACTATATTATAACTGTATATTCATATTATTTCACTGTTTATCATAGCTTTTGGTCTCCAGAATCCCCTGAGGAAGCCCTTTGGGGCGAAACGCGTCGGGTACTGAGACTCCTTTTTGCTGATATCATTTTTTTACACCATTCTTTCTCAGTTTGATACCAATATTGAGCATAGTAGGTGTAATGCGTCTAGGCACACAAATCACAACCTACTCCATGGAACACTCTAACAGACTTTATTTTGTAATCCAGGTACAGGTCGAGGTCAAGCACAACAGATCAATCAGATAAGCGAGGTACAAAAAGATGAAGCGGAAGGCGTAGTCAGGGACAATCCAAAATCAGGGCAGGCAGAGTTCATGCAAGGTCAATAGTCAAACTGGGTCACTGCTGGTATTAAGTCCGAGCTAATAACAAGACACGGGAAAAGAACAAAAGTCAAAAACATAATCTACAAGCAAGGAACCCAAGTACACTGTAACACAGAGGCTTTAACAGGCAAGAGTGCTAATGACAGGGCCTCATTAAATGGGCAGGGTGCCCAATTACATTTCGCCACCTGGCACTATTGGATAGGAGGAAAACATACTGAATAATAAATCCCCTGTGGCTGATTTGGCCGCAGGGAATTTAAACTATACTTGCCCCGGGGGGTACAAGAATCAGGCTCAGTCGAGCGTGTGCCTTTTACAGCAGGAACCTTGGGCTGTGCTGTCCTGTGCCCACCTGCAGAAATGCTGAGGTCGTCTGTGATACTGTGCATGGCTGCAGAAACGCTGGGGGTGCCGTTTGGCTGAACCGTAGTTTGGCCGTGACAGATTTCTTCACCAGTAAGAGGGGACACGGCAGCCCTAGCCAAGTTAATATGTGCCTGTACAGTCCTTCCCTTACTTTAATGTTTTACATGTCCAATTTCTAGGCTAGGCACACTGTATTTTGTTAAATACATGTTGATTTCCCCCTTGTGAAAAAGATCTTTCTCTCCCCCCTCTTTGCTCTAGTGTTGGAGAACATTCAGTAAAAGAGTTTCTATTAGTATGAGATGAAAAAAGTGTGGAAGTAGTTAACATTCTAGGTGATGCAATTTGAAATAACACTTGACATTGAGTTTAGTTGATTTTGTCTGAGAGGTCTTCATAGATGGCATTGAGGTAATATAAGGATGTACTGAAAATCCTGGGTGGAATCATTATTATGTAATCAAGGCTGATTTCTGTTTTTAGATAAATAAAATTCTTAATACATTTTTCATCCAAAGGGCATACACTGATCCTGCTTACCTATTTCATATTAAAAAGAAAGTGAAAAGGACTATTGACTCCAAAATGACGTCAAACAGACATTATAAAAAATATAACACCTCCAGTACACATATTAGGTCTGATTTAATAAAGCTTTCCAAGACTGGGAAAGATAGACTATCATAGGAGAGTGATCCAGCAAACCTGGAATGGATTTCTTAAAAATCCCTTGATATTAGTTGCAAATATTTTCTATCATGGACCAGATCCATTTCAGGTTTTCTGGATCACGTAGCATTTCCTATGATAGTCTATTGTCTACAGTCTTGGGGAGCTTTAATAAATTAGGCCCATTGCATGTGGAAATCTTTTTATTCCACATGTGTAAGAATTATAGAACATAAGAAAAGAAAAAGAGAGGATTGGGTAAAAGTGGTACTAAGCAATCCTGGACATAATTAGGCTTTACATTACATGTACATAGTAAGATTAAAAGTAGGTTCAAGGTCACATGTCCCTGTAGTAGAGACATTTGTAATGAAGTTTTGGAATCATTAGATCATCAGACAGGCAGACTTTGTAGCCTTGCAACCACACTGAGCATACTTTAGGTCATGGTAAAAAATGTGTCCATGGCCTCATTAAACTCCCAGCTTTATATTTTACAGGCAGTATTGCCTAAGGGGCAGGTAAGAGCTACTGATTGAGAACAGCGTTGGTAAACTTGCTTTTACTGCCATGCATGCCAGGGCAGACTGACTGCTAACTTTGGGGATCTAGTAAGGAAAATGTTCTAACCGGAAGTAATAAAAAAAAAAAATCACCAACATGTTATTTATTATAACATTTGTTACTTTGAAACCTTACTGTGGCCAGTTAATAATTCTATTGTGCAGTATAATAAATATAGCTGGGTCCCATCCACATGCCTTGGCATTGCAGAGATAAGCAAGAGAGAATACGCATAGGATCATGCGACATAATAGATACAACCAATTTAAGAACTTTAGGTGCATTTTTTATACAGTGTTCGTTAATTTGAATTGTAACAAACTTACCTAACTAGATTTGTAAATGTAGAATTCGGAATTAAAACCATTTTAAAGAGGAACTATACTCAAAAAAACCCCAAAACACTCTTATCTTTAATCTCACATGGCGGTCTGATCACTCCGGCGGTGTCCGGCATCTGATCCAGCATCGTCCCGACATCTGTCCAGAGCCGGTGCTCCGGCCACCGTCATCTTCATTTTCTCTTCCGGGTTCTTCATCTCAGGTCACCTGACCCAGGTGCACGATCAGGTGATGTAGGATGAAAAAATTATTTTTTCTTTCAGCAAAAAGGCTCCTTTTGCATTGAAGGAGCGCCAAAGAACCTCCCGGGATGCCTGACGAAGTGATTTCCCAAAAGTGATAAAAAATCAGCTATAGGAAGAATACATTTTGCTAGGTAAGGAGCATGTATTACATCTGTACAGAGCTTTTAGATTTTTTCTTTTGTTATTAGTGGTTCATTTGTTTTAAATGAATTATTTTCAGGGATTCATTTGTTTTTAACATAATTTAGAAGTTAGGGTAGAGTAATGTTAGTCTTACCTTTGTAAGGCTACAGGGTTGACCATCTAGGTGGGACAGAAAATTTAGTCCAGGGCTACCTACACATGTGCAATAATTGTCGTTAGAAAAGCAACGTCTAACGACGAACAACTAATATTCCAGATTATTTTAAACGATTGTCTTGTGCACAATCCTGTACATGTTGAAACTATACGATCGTTCAAATATAATACACCAATAATGTACATACACTAGATATTATAGTTTGAATGATGCAGAAAGTGATGTGTACCAAAGAAAGTGCACCGCAGAACAATCCACGATCACTGAACGACCGTACACACAATAGATAGCAAACGACCTTCGCCCAATCATATCTGTTGGGACGTTCGTTTCCAGCGACATTCCTCGTTCATCTGCATCGTTGTGCACTTTTTTTGTTAACAATTATCAGGCGATCGGTCGTTAATTTCCAATGACAATTATTGCATGTGTGTACGTAGCCTAAGACAAACAGAAGATTTTGTAGCAGTATGTTGCATACATTTTTTGTCACATCCAAGAAAAGGCATCAAGGTCTGATTCAATAGGAGAATGTAAAAACAAAAGAAGGATTTTGAGTAGAGATTCTGCCCAGGTTTTCACAAAGTGTTTGCTTAGGGAATGCTATAAAGCTTTGTGTGGTGTTATGGAACCGAGGAATTTTCAAGGACAGCATATGACGGCATATAATGGCACTGCTTATTTGGCTGTTGAATTGCATTTTCTACTTTAACAAATAGCTTAGCTTTCATACTGGAGCATCCCAGTTTGATTCATTTCTGTTTGAAAGCAAGGTTTTTTCAGGCAGTTTCTCATATGTTTTTCATCAATCATTAATAGATTGGCTTTGTCTGGCACACACCTCCTGACTTTTTAACTTGAGAAAGATGAACACTTTGAGATGAAGGAGACATGAAAATGAGCTTGGCTAAATTGTTCTAATTATTGTTCATGACTCAGAAGAACGTGGGAAATAGAGTAAAAATACACTATACATAATAATAAATCCTTAGAACACAACAATGCTTAATAATGTGCCTGCATTGAGTGAGAATATACATTTATTAAATCCGGAAATATGGAATGCATCAAAAAGTAAATAAAAGAAAGCTAACACTTTGGTTAATATTTAAAGAAGAAGTTCATTGATTGCAAATTTCACAGAAATGATCAACTGTTGTAAAAATATATACTATTAGTAATTATTAATATTATAATTTTTATTATATACAATGCAATATCAATGTGATGTACAAAACGCAGCAATAAAGATGATTTATCATAGGGTCCCTTACATTGCTGGTCAGTGGAAAAGAAATGCCCCAGTAGTGGGGGAAAAGGCCTGTAGTCTGTGAGAGACCTTGAGGCGTTGAAAGACAAACACAAAAGGCATATTTTATTCCATTGAACCAACAAAATAAAAATTGCCCTGTGTGAAGAGAAGAATATTTGGTGTTAGTTCCCCTGGATAAAGAATTGCCCAGAGTTTGGTGATATGAGTTTGGTGGGGGGGATAAAAAACATTAATTTATGTCAGCAGATCCTGGTCAGAGAAATTGGTGCTTAATGAGTGGAAGGAAACAATGATGCTTTGAGTGTGGATGGGACTCAGCAAGATGAAGGAAACTGTTGTACTTAGCAACTGGGGGAGAGTTATTGGGTTTAGATTGCCCAGTGCGAGGTTCCGGAACAACTGTGTTGAGAAGAATTTGTCAGGAGAAACTATAGTGCCCAGAGGAGGGTAAGGAAGACCAATGGAGACCAGAAGGAAATGAGAGAGCAATACCCAGCAGGCAGAGGGGCTGAATATTAATGTCCAGTGAAGGGCGGGGTCAGGGAAAAGGTGCCACTGTCATATGAGGCTCTGTAGCACAGGCAGTGTCCATATTTTGATGTTCATGTCACTGCTTCTATGATGTGATTACTTCCTGTTGGCTGTCCAGTGGCAGGGTCCTTTTAGGGTCCAGAAAAAGAAGTGATGTTAATACAAGGGGACAGTAGAGGACTGGCTGCTGCAATTTAGCACCTGGTAATGGTCACTCATGAACTGTTCTCAAAAGACGTTGTCAGTGAGTATATTTAGCTTCATAAGGTAAGAAAGAAAATAATAACATTACGAGAAGGTTAAAAAGGAGTGGAAGAGTGGATACTTTTTAACCTCATATGTGTTTTAAGAATTGAGAGTAGATGATACAGTAGTGTAAAATGTGCCAGCAGCAGAACATTTTTAATAGAAGATAATACAAAAATAAGAAGACTCCAGATGATAGGGAAATGTAAAATTGGTCAGCAGCAGGACAATTATAATCAGCAAGGCTACACCCAGATTTACTAGAGACAGATTCCTGTGAAAACTTTATCTGCAAGAATCTATTACAACATTTTTCCTCACACTTATAATTGCGAAATAGTTTAAGTTTTGCTGCCAAGAACAAACATAAGCAGATGAGTCCTTTCAGTCTCACATGAAAGTAAATTTTCTGAACTACAGGAAAGCATGTCAGACATATGAGTCTTACATATTGTTACAATTTTTTTCTAAGGCTCGAGATTGCAAAGAAGGATGTGATATGCATCAAATAGACACAACCAACAGGTACAGACACATGTGAAATTTTTTGTTACCCAAAAGCAGGGGTAATTTTAAATGCTGCCATCAACATTATTTAAATTGACCCCTGTGTTTCTAAGGTTTGTTTCTAAGGTTTCAACTGTTTGATAGTTGCAAGTCTAAGGGTTGTGTATTTACGTGTTAAAATACTGGTTGATCATAAATTTAGAGCTGGCCTATGTCCAGTAATTACTTCCTGTGTTGTCTTAAGGGAAGTGTTTAACCCTCCAAATCTTTATTCTATGACTACACAATAATTAACTTCTATGTTATGAAGGTGGGAAAGTCAGAAGGTCTAAGTAGTTTGGCAAGAAGCCCACAACAGGACTTTATTTAATATTATTTTATTATAATAATATTATATGTATTATTTTATTTATTTTATATTATTTTATTATAATAATAATATCTTTATTATATTATGAGACTCTGCCTCAACAAGCTAAGAGGTAGGGAATGTAGAATATGATAGGTAGGGGGATAACAACTGTAGTTTAGGAATAATGATCAGATGCAGTGGAAAGAAAATCAATATGTCATTGGAGGAGCTGGCTGGAGAAGGTGCCAAGGGGTGTATTTTTCTAGAAGTTTAGAAACATCAGTAGGGCTGGAGCAGTGGAGTGAAATATAGCAGCTTGAATTAGATTCTGGAACTAAATGGAAACCAGTGTAGAGATTTGCAGGTTTAGATAAGTCTCGCTCTAGCAGTACTGATAGTCTGTGGAGGTGAGAGTCTTGATAAATGGATGGCAAATAAGAGTGTCTTGTAGTAGTTGAGATTATGTTAGCATGCACTAGAGTTTGGTGGTTTCTGGTAATGGAAAGGTGTGTATTTGGGTATATTGTTCAGATGGCAAATGAATTGGTATTTTTCTGTATTTTAAGGGTCTTTAAATGGATAAAGCATAGGAAAATGTGGATGTTTTGCAGAAATGTACTAAATATACACTTTAGGCTCCATTCCTTGTTATTAAAATGTCAAATGCTAGAACTTCAGTGGGCAGTAGAGAAGCGATGGCATTAGGAAGTGGGGCCTACCACCAGGATGGAGACAATGCACAATCTTTATATGGAGGCCCCATGCACCAATTTGACCTGGAATCTCTGGACCTACACAAGGGCCAATTTTAGGATTAGCACAGGTACCCACAAGCACCAGCATTTTTATTACTCTAAAATATGTTTTTTTTGTCGAGCCATGTCCACTTTAAGTGGCACATTGAGACATATTGCTGATATTCCCAGTTTTCCACAATTGCAGTAGATATCACACGTAGGAGAATAGGGAGGAAGCAAGAGCAGAGGAGAGATGACAAGAGCTGGAATACAGCCTAGGCTGGTATGACAGGTTGAGTGAGTTTGGGAGGCAGTAAGGGGAGGATCTCATTTACCTGAGAGGGAGGAGAGCAAGGATGCTGTTTGGGGCAGACTAGAAGGCAGAAAAGAGACAGAAAAGAGAACAGGTTGTGCCTAGGAAAGAGGAGGTGGTTACGCAGAAAAGAGTTGGCACTAACTGGATTAGTAAAAAGAACAGTTACCCAACATACATAATGACTAATAGACAGGTATTACCTGGTATTAGGTTAACTCGATAAAATAAATAAGAGTAGCTGATACTTCCTAAAGCAGATGTATTCTTTTCAGTGGAGGCAATAACTTAGAAAGTCATATTTATAAAGATTAAGAGAACGACTGGATAACCTGAAAGACTGGAAGTATTATTAGCTGGGGTACTAATTATACTAATTTGAGATCAAAAAAGGAATCACGTTGAAACAACATCACATCTGTTGGGTCAGATAGGCATTCAAGCCAATGGAATAAAACTTTCTTTCTCGTACATTGCTGGCCCTCTCAGCTTCATCGATGGCAAATCCTCCGGTAAGTGTTTTACCTGCAGAAAATGTTACTCTTTTCCTATTATTGTTATATAAAGTAGTGCAAAGTCACAAACATTGCAAATATGTATCATCTGTATTTAAAATTGACTTGTTTTTCAAAAAGGCTGATGTAATATTAGTTGTGGTCATCGCATTGGTAATAATATCAGTATTGTTGGTATTATGTATATTGTTAGCAACTGACAGTGATGCTTCGGATATTCATCAAGGGCATCAAAGTTTTAATATATCTGGTAGTGCCTGTGAAACTATCTGTAGTTCTCAATACTTACGGTAGAATCAATTACTAAACTGTACATATTCTAAACATTGCAAAATTTTGACTCTATCCCACGCTATTCTTTATTGGTTCTTGATATAGTAGAAAATATGTGTTTTTAGCGCTGTGTACCCCCACAGAGAAGATTTGTTCTCACTTCCTGTTAGGTGATAAAGTGTCCCAAAGGACAGAAATTATTATGAAACACTTTTTTGGTAGAATAAGGAAAGGTTAGAGAATCTGTCTGTGTTTTACTGCTGCCCAACTATTCATTTTTAGGTAACATATCTCTTGTCACAGGGACAGGAAGAGAGGGAAACATCTTTTCTAATAGGTCACCTATATTAGAAACAAAAAGAGAAATAAGTTATTATTGCATTGCATTTATATATATATATATATATATATATATGTATGTATGTGTGTGTGTGTGTTTTAACTTTAGGGAAGAAATTAGTTGTTCACATAAAGGAGTTATTCTAGCTGACACAATGTTTAGCTGTATGAGTAAAAGTTGTATGAATCTTGAGTGAATTGATAAATTGAATTTATTGAATCCATTCTGATAAAACAAACATGCCTAGACTACTACCTTATGATCTTGATACTGTTCAGAAAATTAGGCCATACAGTGGTGTTATTGAGATCCTCTGTAGTTAGAATTGTGCATAGGAAACAATTCTAGCAGCCCCAACAATTGTGGCACTTGCCGTTGAGTGTTAACCTATATGGCCCCTTCTACTGATCTTTCTGTATAACCAAGTAAGGAAGTCACACAATAGTAATAGAGGAAATGAAGGGTTCATTGTAAAAAATCTGAAGGAGTAAGATTTCATCAGTAAGCTGTGTGAAAGTTAGAATGGTGCCTAGGACAAAATCGTAGGAGTCCTGATAACTTTGTTACTTGCTGTCCAATGCTGCGCTTTATGGCCCCTTTCATTGACCTCTCAGTAAGGACGAGCGAGAAGACCACATGGAGCAGTAGAGGAAATAAAGGGCTCATTGTAAGAAATGTGGATGAGAAAGGCTTCATCAGGAGGCTGTGTGTTAGTTAGAATGATGCCTAGGACACAATTGTAGGGGTCCTGATAACTTTGTTACTTGCTGTCCAATGCTGCCCTATATGGCCCCTTCCTTTGACCTCTTAGTAAGGATGCGGATGGAGATCAAATAAGCAGTAGAGCAAATAATGTGCTCATTGTAAGAAATTTGGAAGATAAAGGTTTTATCAGGAGGCTGCATGATAGTTAGAATGGTGCCTAGGAGGAGTTCTAGGGGCCCTGATAGGTTTGTTACCTATCCAGCGCTTCCCTATATGGCCCCTTCCTTTGACCTCTCAGTAAGGACGAAGGAGCAGTAGAGGGATTAAAGGACTCATTGTAAGAAATTTGTAGGAGAAAAATTTCATCAGGAACTTGTGTGATGACAAAAAGTGTATATAATAAAAGAAATGCTGCAACAGAAACTATTTTGAAAAACTTCCTTAGGAGCAAGCCCAGTGAAAAAGAACATGACATCAGCAACTCGACCCACCAAATAAGCTATGCAACAAGACCAAACAAATCAAAGTAGGGGAAGGGAAACGTTTAAGGTTAATAAATGCATAGAACTTTAGGTTTTAGAAGCATTATCTTTTACTAATAGGAGGCTCAAGTGTCATTAAAAGATAAAAATAGTAAAAAAGGATGAAGTGAAAAAAAAAACTTCACATTACCAGCTCTGTGGTATAGCAGTAGTTACCTTAGTACAGGTACAAAAGAAAAAGCCAATATTTCATGTTCATCTGAAGATTTGATAAGGATCATTATTAACGTTAAAACACATGCTTAGTACTTTCTAAAGCTATTTACACACCACACTATTTTTAATGCTATGTACACGCATCAGATAATTGTCGCAATGCATGCACAATCAGTTTCTGGAAAAAATCTAGCATGTATACAGTAGTTATCTGATGATATTTAGAAATTCGCTCATTTATTTAGAAGCCTTCTTTGTATACCTTCAGCTTCAAGAATAATGTGCAGTTATTGCAAAAACAGCATGGTGGCCTGTGGTTCTGTTTACAAAAATGCTGGTTCAGAATGGCTTTTACCAGGTGATTTGTAACAGTTTTAAAGATTTGTAGCAGCACTCAACAAGTTTACCATTTCAACCTGTCCTGATCTCCATCACATGGGTGGGTGTATTCTGTAGTTTACAAAGGTGACATGCAGGGCTGTTCATTCTGCAACAGATTTAAGGATTGCACAGAGAATTACAACCTTACTGCATTATAGACAATAAAGATAGGAGTCCACATTCAAAGTTATTGAATTGTTTCACTGATACCAGAAAAGTAGATAAATAAACAATGAAGACAACTGGGCATTGCAGACTTTGAAATGGGACACCAGATGTAAGACCTGCAAATACCTAGATGTCTTTATTATTTCTTTCTGTCTCCATATATTTGTATATATGCACATATTGCCCATTCACTCTAAAGTCACAGCAATGCAAAGGAGGTCCAGAATAGCATAAGGCAGTTTGTGAGTGCACCCCACCAAATACAAACCAAAACATACAAACAAAAATAACAAAGCATCCATAGTAAGGCTTTGTTCTCCCAATGTGCAGTGCACACACAGAGATCTAATTATGGATCAATGAATCTGACATTTCCTGAAATGTTACTTAGTTGGCATACAATTACTTCCATTGAAACACATGGAACTGAAAAATTCTCCACCAGAGAATGCTTCAGGGAATGACAGATTCACTGCTATAAAAATTGACCCCATAGTGTGCAGAGTACAAGAACAGTATACACTGCATTGAAAGCAATGTCTGTGTTGCAGTGTAGGCTCAGCAAAGCACCTGTGAACAAGATCCAACGGTATAATAGGCAGAGATAAATGTTTCTGCTCTTCATATCCCAGTGAATTGAATTAAAATTGGTGGAAATGGTGGCTGCAAGATACTGAAACTATTAGGGCCAGTTAGCAAAAAGCCATTACAGCAATGCACAGTAACAAATATTAGGTGTGTTGTTGTGCTAAGGTGCTATTTATTATAAATATGTTCAGTGCTGTGGTGCACGGTGCTAGCAAAAATGCTGCAGAAGCAATTTTTGGTCCATTGTGGTGTGTTAAGTATAGCGCTTGACTTTTTATGGAAGTCATTTTGTTGTTCTAATCCCTTTTGTTTATATTTTAGTTGTGGAGATTATAGGTTCCTGCACACCTAAGAAATAAAATATTGCTAGATATAGAAAATCTAAAGTATTAAAGTGTCAATGCAAAAATATTTCTCATAACCTTTAGTGAGATATCAAACCAGCACTGGAATTTTGATGATACCTCATGCAGAGAGACTAAAACTTGCTGGCACAGGCTTCAGGAAATTAAACAAACCTACAACATATGTGAAGAGCTGGTTATACTGGGTTACGCAAAAGGATAAATCCAATGTCATACAATTCATTTTCTTTCTAGAGCCACTATTGTCAGAGTAGAAATGTCCCATCAGCATACAACAGATGGGACCCTAAGGCTACGTACACATGTTAGATTTTTGTCAAAAGACTAAAAAATGCATGAACGAGCTCCTCTCTGATCTATGGAGAGAAGAGGGGGGAAAACAAGCAAGTGGCAACCCGTTGCCTGCCCTCTCTCCCCTTTACTAGCGTTATAAACATCCGTCGTTCATGGACTTGCCAGGACAGATCCATAAACGACATCGAACGAGCGCTGTACACACATCAGTTTCCCATCCGATAACAGCCCTGAGGCGATAATTGGACGAGAATCATCTGATGTGTGTACGTAGCCTTATGTGACTATATGTGGGAAAAAGTGGCAGAAATTCAACATACCTAGAATATTGCAATCAGAGATTGCTTGTGGCTCTGGCAAGTTCTGTACTGTGTTATACTTTCTGCTTTGTGTGAGTTTTGTTATGTTAATACTCCTAGAGCTCTATTTAAAAACAGGGAATCAAACATTACCTTTTTTGTGTGTGTGCTGTGTGCATTGTCGGTGCTTTATGTTGGGTGTTTGGTGCATTCTGTGTGAGCTTTGTATTTTGTGTGCATTCTGTGTAATCTGTTCTGTGGCAGTTTAGTTTCCATTGGGGCAAATACAGTAACATAAGCTTATTCTTATATGAACTCAATGGGACAGGGCTACAACTCTGTTTTGCTAGGTTTACCTGATTTCCTAATGTAGCACTCCTATCATTCATAAACAAGTATTATCTTGCTTCTGAAACCTAATTTATGTAAATATGGTATTTGTCTGAAAAACAGACTAGATATGAGCTACCCAGTTAAGGTTTAGATTCAATTGTGCTGGCATACCAAAAATGCAAAAGAAAAGTACACCTATAAAGTAGAAAGAGCAGAAACTGGCAACAGTCATTCCATTGTGACAATGAAAAAGCCCATTATTCTCATGATTTGCGTGACTTAGCCTTTATTATTTGGGTCAATAAGTTCCTACTTTTATTAAAACCAATTCAGTGATTATGTAACGATGTAAAGTAAAACATGCCCACTTTCATCAAATAATATATTCATGGAACGTTCTTCTCTTTGTCTCCACCTTTGAGAATTTCAGCCAAGCAGATAACATGTTATAACCTGCAAATATCCACAACACATTGATACTAATGGCAGAACTATTGAGGTGTGAAGAATAAAATGACGTTTGTGAAGGTTTATTTTTCCCTTTAGAAACTTAAATCTGAACTCCAGACAGATTAGGCAACACAAATGACAAAAATTAAATGATAGAAATGATACACTGAAAAAAATACACTTAAAGTGGAATATCAGTAAGAAAAAAATGACAAGGTGGAAAGCCTTCAATCCCTCCACAATCCTAGGCCAGTATGAATTGGACACTATGTGCTGCAATCTTCTATCTTTTTCCTTCTTTTTGTTACATCACCCAATCTCGCACTGCGCAAGCTCAAAGGCGACCCAGCTTCCTGAAATTGCCGATGGCCTCTTGGGATATGTGATGTATGTATGCCAGGAGGCCACAGGTTTTCTATTATATTTCAGGTGTCCTCCTCTTCAAAAAATTTAAAAAACACATTTTTCTTTATATAATGAAAACATGTGGTGATAGGTCCATTTTATTTTGCTCGAAATACAGCTAGTATAAGTACCTATTGTGATTACATTAGGGTCAACCAGTTAAAGTCTATTAAGGGAAGAAAAAAAAGATAGGTGATTGTGGTTCTTCACTGTTCAATCACCAGGTATGGGTAGGGACATTAAGGCTGGGTACACATATCAGATGATTCTCGTCCGAAAATCACCAAAACATTGTTTCTAATAAGAAGCTATTTTAAAGCATAAGAACACATTTTTATTTATTGCAAACATAATGTATTATCAATATGGTTCATATCCTAGTGTTCTAAAATAGTTTGATAAATAAGAAGTGTCTATGCAACCAATCAGAAAGGTAATATTAAGGGCCCCTCAGCCAATGTATTAAGTATTAGGTTTTGTACACACACTAAACTATTGTCTCTGGATCATTCATGGTTGTTTCCACAGGCAAAAGTGTGACAGGTGAATGAAAGAGTGCTGTACACACAGCGCCTGTTCTGTTTTATTAAGAGAGGAGGGGAAAAAATGAGCGAGTAGCACCCATCTGTGCTCTCCTCCTTAATCATACAATATGCTGTACTGACAACGTGAAGTTCTTTTCTTGCATTTGCCCAGGTTTTCAACACCCTGGTAATTTATTAGCCTCAAGAAAACACCTAACACGGAGTCCTAAAAATAAACACCAAATTATTGGAACTGATCAGTACAAAAGAATGCCCAAGACCTGCTTTGCATCATTTCCAAGTGGCAATGTAGTAACTTCCTAAATAATTAACCATGAAAATAATGATGAGTATCAGGAACTCTAAAGTGTAAATTGCAAACACAAAGTCAACAAATTCCAATGCAATTTCTCTGTTGGTATGCGTAGTCACCAGTTCTTCTATGCATTGCATAAATAGCTTTTGTATGTATCTTATAGTAAAGTGCAATCTAATATGTTCATAATGTCATTTATGTGATAGGACAGGAGTGCAAGAATGGTTTGAATTGGAAATAAATGTGGCAAATAGGTTTATAATCCAGTGTGTGTTACATGCTACAATGTAATTTATTAGGACAATGAGTATTCCAGTATCACATATTAGTGGCCTATAGAAAAGTGTCATCTGGCAGATGGTAGTGTACAAATATTTCATATAAAATATTCCACAAATTTCCAGATAGAGGTAAAACGCCCCAATACACTGTCTCATATATACATTGCTGATACCTAAAGAGGACCTAAACTGATAGAAAATGTAAGCTGACATTTGGGTTGATCTTTTGGTAAACTTCTGAGCTGCATTCACATTCTGGGTCATTGCTTCAGAAGTTATTACAGATAATAAAAGTAAAGGATCTGAACATGAACTAGGCGTGAAGGAATTTTAATAACCAGGTCGGTAATGGCAGCTCGCATAAGTGTTCAGTATAAATCCTATATAAGTTAAGGTCTGAAGCAATTTATGGCAATCAGAAACCTTAACTTTTAGCCTTCAGATTATAATCTATGATGACCTATCACTCATCTGTAAATGTTGCATTGACATCACTAAATTATAGATTTCCTGGCTGTGCTAATAGCACTGTGAATCCCGGGTGAAAACAGTGACCTAATTCACCAATGTTGGAAGGCATCTGATCTGGTACAGGCAACTCACTGCCCTCTTTTCCTTTGCACCATCACTTAGAATAAAAGTTTATTCAATGGTTGACCAGCAACAGTTTTTGTGTTCATTGACATGATATAAAAGCTGCTATATTGGCCCCTATAAGCCTGCTGACCAAAGTTCAAAAGCCAAATCTGCCATAAAGGAAAACTTTTTTTTTTCCAATAAAACCATAATGCACTGCGTGTCTTTTGAGCTCTTTCCATCAGACTTAGAAGGGCTAAGAGCTTAGTGTTTTCATGAGTGTGGCCATGTCTTGTTTACTATGGAGAACCCTGAGGCTCTTCTTTAGTAGTCTGCCTCCATTTACAGTTCCGATTTAATTTTTTTCAGTGGTCTGCAGAGTTAAGCTCTTCAATTTGGTACTAGTATCAAACAGTAGAAGACAAACAGCTCTCTTTTACATTTTAGGTTTGTAAGTCCTATTTGTTTTCTTGTTTTATTATTTGTCTTTGTCTTTGCTTTTTAGTTGCATTTATTGTTCCAGATAATCCTCTTACAGCTGTGTGTACTTTAGGATACTTTTGTAATACTTTCCCTTGTGTCACCAGTGTGCTTGTGGTGTAATTTAGGTTATTTAAATCATAAGCCCTGGAGATTGTTTTCCTTTGATGTGTATTTGTGTAAATGTGGATTGCTAATCATATATCCTATGTAAAACAAAACAAAAAAAACAACAACAAAACAAAACATAAAATAAAATGCAATTTTTGATTCTACCTCCAGTTCTGGATTTAGTTGAACAAATCATGCTCTACAAGTACCCTATTCCAAGCACACACTTCTTTTTTCTGTACCCTGCATCCAGAAAACACACCCTACCATCCATGTATCACCATCAGTCCCTAATCACTACAGCCTCACTGTCCTCCTTTCCTTTCCCTCCCCAGCTCAGAATGAAAGCTTACCCCATAGTTTCCCTGCAAAAGTTCTTGTGTTCATTGTCACTATAAGAGTTCTGTCCCTAACTTTTTAGGGAAGAGCACTGCATGAGTTTTTAACTATGCACAAAAACACAAATAGTATGTGATTAACCCCTCAATAGGCTTACCGCAGAGTATGTTCATAATATTATTAATCACTTAGTGACCAGAACCTCGAGTATTCACATTTACCCCTCTGTAAACGAGCCCTAGAGTACTCACATTTACCCCTCTATAACTGATCCCTAGAGTACTCACATTTACCCCTCTATAACCGAGCCCTGGAGTGTTCACCTTTAGCCCTCTGTAACCGAGCCCTAGAGTACTCACATTTACCCCCCTAGAGTACTCACATTTACCCCTCTATAACCGAGCCCTGGAGTGTTCACCTTTAGCCCTCTGTAACCGAGCCCTAGAGTACTCACATTTACCCCTCTATAACCGAGCCCTGGAGTGTTCACCTTTAGCCCTCTGTAACCAAGCCCTAGAGTACTCACATTTACCCCTCTGTAACAGAGCCCTAGAGTACTCACATTTTCCCCCTGTAACTGAGCCCTGGAGTACTCACATTTACCCCTCTGTAACTGAGCCCTAGAGTACTCACATTTACCCCTCTATAACCAAACCCTGGGGTGTTCACATTTACCCCTTTGTAACCGAGCCCTAGAGTACTCACATTTACCCCTCTGTAACCTCTGTAAGCAGGACCCAGAATACAGACAATAGGAACAACTGTCAGAGCATTTGCATTGATCTCTTGGTGGCCACTCTCCAGTGTTTCTGCATTCATTTTCCTTGTACTATTAGTTGTGTTCTTGATTGAGCACCAAATGTATTACTTCAGCTCCTCTCTGGTTCCACCTGTGTTTCGTAATTCTCTCCCTCACTTCCTTGCTCACCTAATGTTGGACACAGCTACAGCAGCTCCAGCCATTTCCTAAAGTTGTAACTCAACAACTCAAAACATTGACTCTTTTTTTCAATTTTACATGGATAACAATCTCGGTCACAGTTTCCTTGCACTCCAAGTGATGTATGGCCAGCTTACCAAAAATAGTAAAGTGGAAAATAGTAACCAGATCCTAATTATGCTGTCTGCTGTTTATTTAGCAGCATAAGGACTAAAAACTTGAAAATGATTTTACTATAACTAATTACAACAGTGCCTAGGAAGAGCATAATTTTACTGCCAAATGTACTGTGTAAGGTTTCAGTCTTTGGTTTTTTTATGCATTATGTAATGACCTAGCTTGTTATTAGTAGCTACATTGTGGAAAATGTTATTCCTAATCAAGACTCACTTTGTCTTTAAATATAAAATGTACTTGTCGTACTTTGCGTTCACATGTTGCATTGTGTTCTATATAATCTATGAATATATAAATATATATATATATATATATATATATATATATATATATAAATATTTATACAGTATGCCTAATCTTCACTCATGAATGTTACACATAGAGTAAGAGAATACAAGAGAGGTTTACAGCTGTTTCTATTTGAGGTTGAACTCCAATCCTACCTTTAGTTTTGCAAAGTTGTACAAAGCTTTCTTTCTCTGATTTCACTGCACACTGTGAACTTTCACAATGTGCATTAGAAGCTGCATCATGTTAGACGAAGCCCAGCTTTTATAGACATCATCATCTAGCCTTTTCCTTCCCATGTTTATTGTCTCTGGTCCACTCCTTGCATTCATTGTCTGTTTTTGAACATGGAGGCTCAGCATCACATGGAACTTTACACAGTTTTCCATTTTCAGGAAGCTATGCACAGCAGCCTACCGAACCCTCCCAACAGCCATGACCTTGTACAAAAAAATGCAGAAATACAATTAGGGTGTCAATGGGTCTATAAAATGTATTTATTGAAAACAGAAAGGTCTTATTTAAAAACATAATTTCTATGCTGTTGTGGGGGCAAATGATGAACCAGGACACATGATATAGTAGCCGGATAAGTGTCAGCTTTGATGTGCTTGCACATGACAGGTTAGTCACTTTGCAGCTATCTTCATTTTAGGAAATCAGTCTTAGTACATTTGCATATTAAATCCCCTAGTTGTTTTTTTCTAGAAATATTCAGCAAATCAGAATTTTGTCAGGGTTGAAGAAGAATCTATTACCTGGTGTGTTCATTCTCCACAAATTAAAAATCATATTTTGGGTAAAGCTTCTTTGAAACGAGAAATTAGATGTATTTTCAGGATGTTAGTCAACATTTTACCCCAGGTAACCTGAATATTATTAATTTCTTTTGTTGACCAATGATCTATTTCTACATTTAACTCCACCAAGATATTTATAAACCAGTAAGACTCCCATGAGTAAACCTTCAGGACATCTTCCACCTAAAACTTATATTTGTTGTGTTATAATAGGATTGTTATGTAAGGGTTGTAGAAATACAAGTTCTCCAATATACTTAACGCCTAAGTGCGAACAGTGATATATTGTTTCTTGTTCTTGTTGGTCTTGTTGACATTGAACTATTCAATTTCTGTAATTAGTCACAGACTATGACTTCTATTGTATGTCTCTTTCTTTAACATGCAGAGTTTGTTGTTAGTTTGTTGATGTAGCACAATATGTAATGTTCCTAAATCGAGAAAATGCTGCCTTTTATGTTTTTTTTCCTGTGTTTATAATCCTCAAAAACTCAAAAAGATGTAATAAATTGCAACTTTCCAGTGCTTAGAGGGCTAGAGATTAGATGGGAATGGGATTAAGTGCTAAAACACAAGAAAATAGTTTTCTATACATTGAAGGTAAAGTAGGGATAGAAAAACACATGTGGGTGGAAAAGTACCAAATTTCCAGTTGGAGATCTTCATTTATTTATAAATTTTGCTGGAATAAAATTGGATGTTCGGACACCTGCTGACCACAACATTCTATAAGTTTAAAAACAAATTACTGTCAATGTTCTTTATTTTTTTGTTCTTAAAAAACAAACACAATAAGAACCCCCTCAAATTATTATCAAGCACCTCTCCAAGCTTCAAACTTTCCTGGCAAGGAAAAGGGAGGGGTGGGAGTGTTTGTCCACTTTCCTCTTACTGAACCTAACAGGCCCCTCTGCCCTCTTAGTAGTGAGGTGGTCATGTCGAGAAACAGAGTCATCCTCACAAACTGCCCCAAATAGTTGTGGTGGACTGCAGGGGGTGGCCATATCGGGATCTGGAAGCCTCCTAAAATGGCCTTCAGATAGCAGCCCCTTCAACCTGGAGAATAGATAAAGTACATTGGGGTATATTTTCTTTGCCTATCCCCAGATAAAGTTAAATAAAAAAACTTTGAATATATATACATAAACTATATAAAAATAGTTTATTTAAAATAAAAATACATAGTTACATTTTTTTTTTAAATTCTTCATGTCCCCAGAAGTAAATGTCAATTATTATATCCAACACTGTAAATCCACATAAACCATGACTGGGCATGCACAGAAAGACACATATTAACCAATGAGTTTTTTCATATAAGCACTTTGTGTGAAACGCAGCAAGGTTCTCTAATTGGTGTCTGTTTACCTGTGCATACCTGTTATACCAAAACCTATGGCTAAGCAACAGAAATATGAAGACTTCTGGCATCATTTTGTTTCTGCAGTTTGTTAACCTCCTGAGCGTTACACTGAGGTCTAGATTTCTGTACCAAAAGTGATTCACTGTTTTTCATGAAATTTTTTTTTTAAATTGTAGACCTGTAACTTACAGAAATATGTCCGAACAAGGGTTCTAGTAGATATTATGAATATAAAAAATGTTTGAAACACACAATCATTTAAAAAAAAAAATTACTTTTAATAAAATTAAAGAAAAAACACAAAAATCAGCTTAAACATGACTACATAAACAAAGCTTGAAGCCATGGCAGGGGGGGTCAGGCAGGCGGTGATGTCCAGGTCCAGGCAGAGATGTCAGAGTCCAAGCAGAGGTCAAAGCAGGCGGAGATGTCGGAGTCCAGGCAGAGGTCAGGGCAGGCGGCAGGCAGAGATGTCGGAGTCCAGGCAGAGGTCAAAGCAGGCAGCAAATGGTCAAAATTAGGCGAAGATCAGCAAAGGTAAGATAAGACACAGTGTTACACACTAGCCATCCAGGGAATAAGTGGCAATTTTTAAAACTTTGATTCTGTATTTATTGGGGTTTGTTTTGAATTATTTTGTATTGATTGGATACGGGAGTTTGTATCCAATCCAATCCAAAATAAGAATTTGAATTTCCAAGTTATTTACTTTTATTTTATTTATTTTTTTATTTTTTTGTATTGGATTGGATACAGGAGTTTGTATTCAATCCAATACAAAATGAGCGTTTCAATTTACCAGTTATGTACTTTGTATTAATTTTATATTATTTTGTATTGGATTGGATAAGCAAGTTTGTATCCAATCAAATACAAAATATAAATTTGAATTTCCAAGTTATTTACTTTTATTTTATTTTTTTTAATTTTTTGTATTGGATTGGATACGGGAGTTTGTATTCAATCCAATACAAAATGACAGTTTGAATTTACCAATTACACACTTTGTATTTATTTGAATTATTTTGTATTGTATTCAATACAGGAGTTTGTATTGAATCCAATACAAAATGAATGAATGAGTTTCTATTTGAATTTCCCGCACACGCGCCGACGTCATCACGCACGCAGGGAGGAGCCGTCCGTTTTTTTTTTCTCCGCCGGACGGCTTCTCGTTTCAGAAGGCACCCGGCGCTGGAACAAGAAGGACGTGGGACAATCAGCGGGACCAGGTAAGAAGCCGGCCGGCATCTTGTGTTCCACCGGCCGGCAACGGAACACAAGATGCCGGCCGGCATCTTACCGGTCCCGCTGGCACCCGACGCTGGAGAGGGAGATCGACGGACAACGCTGGACGGAGGACGACGCTGGAATACGAAAACGACGCTGGATGAGCACAGGGGGACCAGGTAAGTATGGATGGGAAAAATCTCGGGGTTAACCATCCTAGCCGTTTTTTTTTGTCCGTACGAAGGTCGGGCTTAACGGCTAGGTGGTTAAGCATTGGAGTACATAGTGCCAGATGATATTGTGCTATTTGTGTTTGATGTTCTGCATATTTTAGTTCCTGAAAATTACAATGTGGGAGGATCCATTGTTTCCAAGAAAGCTATCGAACGAATCTCTCACGTTCAGCAGTTGCTGATTGAGATGGAAGGTCTGACACTAGGGCCCTGATTTATGAAAGCTATCCAAGGCTGGAGAGAATACACTTTCTTCAGTGAAGCTGGGTGATCAAGCAAACCTTGAATGGATCTGGTACAGGATTCAAAATATTTGCTAGCAAATAGCTAATGATTTTTTAAAAATCCATTCCATGTTTTCTGGATCACCCAGCATCACTTCTGAAAGTGTGTTCTCTCCATCCTTGGAGAGCTTTCATAAATCAGGCCCTAGGTGTGTTGTGGAGAGGTTACATAAAAAGAATAAGCACTTTCCTCCCGGCTGTATGACCTAGGAAAAAGTTGGAGAGATTACATTTCTAGATGAAGATGTCTGAGGCCAGCATTGGGCTCTGAAACCCAAAACTAAAGGCTAGCTTTAACCTAAAAAAGAGCATCAGATTCCCTCCCATCTCTTAGAAAACCCACTACTTGTTATGGGATATCTTGGACACTCCAGTTGAGTTGTTGAGTTATCTAAGCTCTGAAGACGTGTATGAGATGCATACTACTTCACTCCTCGTATTTGGTTACACCAATGGGATTTTAAAATATCAAGACATTTGCTGTCTCAAGATCAAGTAAAAAAAATGCTTTAAATTGATTTGTTATAATGGATTGCATTATGAAATACGTGCTAGCTCTTAACTTGTATTGGCAAGTGAACAGGTGTTTTAGAGGTTTTTCTCTTCCTTCTGGATGTGAAGTAATATCATCAGCAGGATAATTGTGGCTTCACAAATAGCAGATTAGAACAAAGCATGTCTTGTTAAAGGAATTGGACAATTCATTAAATCGCTGATGCTCTGTGTTTTTCTCTGAAACAGTCTTCTGTTTTCTTTCTCATTGGTATATTCAATGCATTAATAAAACAATATGCTGTTTGTGTGTGTTTCCTTATCGATGGAAGCTTCAATCCAGTTTTTGTGGAAAGATAAAAGTTTTCCTGGATCATATTAAGTGGGCTAAATGTGCCAATATGAATAAAGTAAGTTTCCTGTTCCTTCTACTTCCTTTATTCTATGTGTGTTCTGTCTGAGGACAAATGGCAGAACTTTATAGGGGTTAGTTTACCTGAGATGGGCAGTCATGAGGTTTGCCTTAGACTTTCCAGATCTAACCCAACTAGATTTGGCCATGACTAGTAGTTAGTTACTGGCCTCCAGAATTACCTTTTATGAGGCAGTTGTAGAGATTATGATATAGATACACCTGATCACTCATGTGAAATTCTTGATGGAAGTGTGTAAAGGATTTCTGAAATTCAAGTAAATTGATGAATGCAGTAATCACCTCCAACATTTTTTTAGTTTAATCCAACACCTCTAGATGTAGAACATCTTGGCCTGAATGTAAATGTGGAAAAATATAAATAAAGTTTAAAAAATAAATGATTATACATAATATAATCATAACACATATTATATACATACATGCAATATTTTTGTTAGCAGAATGAAACCCTTTTTATACTCACCTGTCCCCACTCCATCACAGACTCATTCTTGTCTTCTTCATTTATTTGGCCATCTTGATTGGCCAGGCCAGAAGTATGTAACTCCTGTGCAGGTACCTGGAAAGGAGTTCTTTCGCTCCTGGTAGCTGCAGGGGAATCCGGGATGCGCCGGGTATCCTGGCTTCCTATGCTGAGTTGCACAGCTTAGCAAACTTTGACAGGAGGATGGCAATCAGGCAGATAAGAATGCTCACTGCCAAAGGGCCCAGTCTGATTCTAAATATTTAAAAATTGATCTTTTGTTCTGTTTTAGGTAAATATTAAATCTAGCCATAAATGTTGCAAAGTAACTGCACAAACTCCTTTTTTTATTGATAAACAGTTAGGCACATATAGGCCCTATCTAGATATCTTTTATTCTACTTCTTCATACTACAAAGTTGAAAACTAAAGCAATTTGCAAAGAGATGAAATGGTATAAACAGATAATAACACCTGTGGACAGTTTTTTTACCAAACGCACACTTTACAATCTCTTCTTACAACCCATATTTATTTATTTTAATATTCAAAAGTATATTAATGCTAGCACTAATTAACCATAGTAGATTGTGCAGTCAGATTATGATTTGTGTAGGGAGCCTAATATTAAATTTGACCAACATAAAATCATGGTAAGATGTTTTTTTCTATGTGTGGATTATGGAGGCTGAAAAATCTTTGTTTTCCATACTGTGCATATGATGTGCTTGCTAACAAAACAAAGTTACTTGCAAACTAAAATCATGAATTTAGTTATAAAAGGGCCCAGGATCTCCATGTATAGAGGGTTTGTGGCTCCATGTTATATTGCACTCCTAGGATGCCACATGAACACGTATACAGTGGGGTGAATACCACCCTTTATTTTTTGTCAAAAATATTTCTTGGGTCCACTACAATCACTAATTTGTATTTTGAGTCCTCAGATTAAACAGTTTAATGCCAAGGTTCTGGAGGAAAAGTGTGAACAATAATCAGGGATTTACTTATAAAAACCTTAGGTTCTGTGTACATAGAATTTAGGATACATCTGAACTGCATTTTTTTCATACAACACAACAGCAGATTAAAGCAGATTGATTCAGTTTAAAAGTAGGTCAAATTCGTGTTGGAATGAGGCCAGAAGAACATGTGAAGCAATGTAGAAAGATTTTAGAAATCTTTCAGTTCCAATACAAGTTGAGGGTACCAGAAAACTTGCTTCTTCTTGCAAGATACACAATCAACCAGGGTAATGGAACATGTGTATAGAATAGATGCTGGTTACAAATTTATTTTACCTTGTTATTCTAAAACATGTTTTAACAAATGTTGATCTTTAAATGACATGTTGTGGCTATAGATTACCACTAGAAGGTGCTGATATCAATTGTTTGTAATCTGAAACATATATAGAAAAATAGTGTTGCGGGAGATAAAAGGAGGAATACAATATACAGTAGTACTCTTATCAAAATGCTATAAAAAATAGTTAATTTCCTAGATATTACTCTTACAAATTGAAGTAACACAGCAAAATGGAATGTATCAAAAGAATCAAAGAAAATGCTATATACTATAGGAAGTCTTAGTCTGTCTTTTAGATGGTTAAATTGTGGGAAATGACAAAAAGGATGGCAGCCTACAATATATATATATATATATATATATATATATATATAAGAACAATAAATAAATAAATGCAGTCTGAAGAAGCTCTTGTATAGCTTCATTGCCTATAAATTCAAATCTGATTTGCAGAAAAAAGTTTATTAGGTGCATGAGATGCTGCCAAGATAGCAGTTAAGTCCACCAATATTGTATAAGGAAGAACATGGTATAGCTGATAATATTCAGTCCTTCCCAAATTATTTAAAGGTTACATATTGAAGTATTGGATGATGAGTGTGATACAAGAGCTCTATGTTTTATGGGTATTGGGGTTGTAGGTGGTTTGAGGTCTTTGAGGGCAGTGAGTGGAGAAGGTAATGGAGTGGTTTGGAGAGCCATTAAATTGTATAATTTGTGAGCAAATGGGAGGTAATTTTTTGGGATAGTATGCGTAATTGACATAGTTCTCAAGGCAGTGCAGTTGTGACTGGGAGCCCCCAGATCCCTGGTTGATGGTGGTGAAGGAGGTAATAATATTGAGGACCTGGAACCTGACCGGGGTGGTTACCTTGGGTTTAGTAAATTGTTGTAATGTTTACATTTTTTAAGTTTAATTTGATGAATATGTAAGAATATTGTAATTACTATCCAAGAGGCCGTTTGCACCATACCCGCAGGTGTCTTTAATGGGTTGAAGGGCTCTGACCTTCCGCAGTCATGAAAACATCAAAGCACCCTTTTTAAGTAGTCCTCCCATGAACCCTCAGCCCCAACAGAAGTAGAGTCTGACACTTGGGTGGAATTTTGCAAATTTCAAAACGCCTCGATGGATGAAAGCCATTCTAAAGTCATTCTAATGCATGCTGCATTTTAATCCAGAAAACCCTAGATAATTCCAACACATGATTCTGATCCTCCATTACAGAAATAACTGAAATCCAATGAACACAAGACACAGGCCAGGGAGTGTATAGATGGAGGGAAAAGGGCTACATGATGCTGGACAATCTCTAGCCAGGAAATCAGGTAGACTCTATTGTATTGTATTGCAGCTTCTAAAATGCTTTAAAAGCAGTGATCTCAGATAAAAAAATTTTGCTACAGAAAAAGAGCCTGGGCAACTGTGCAAGACCAAAAGAAAGGTTGAAGTTCAGCTTTAATACTTTCTGGGTCAATGACTACAAAGAAGTATGCATTTCAGAAAAATCCTCATTTGAACTCTTGTAGCAAATCAATGATTCCAAGTAATAAAGCAAAAGGGGTCAGCATGACAGCCAGCAACCTTTCAGAAGGAAAACATCTGCCATCTTAACTTCTTTTCATTTCCAGTTCACTCTGATGCTGCACGCAGGTTGAACATATGATCAGAAGTGTTATTTTGTCTAACCACTTTGACATGGACAAATAGATGTTATAGATATTGTTTCTGCAAATAATTAATCATTTACTGCTATGGCTCCTATAAAAACTGTTACTGAAGAGCACAGCTTTCATTGTTTTAGAGTCATTAAAATATATGAACATACATTTTTAGGAACAGGACATAATTACTGAATAATCAGAAGTATGGTCTATACAGGAAAATTGTGGCTTCATCCACTATTTTCCTATATAAACTATATGTACATTTAAACTTTAACACCAACTTGCAATTAAATGTCTAGTTATAAACACCATTTAAAATGACCAAATCATCTAACCAATTTCCTTTTGTCTTTGCCAGCCCTACCCCAATGGACCACATCCAGCTTATTATAACTCGGGGAACCATGGCGCTGTCTACCAGCCATACACAATTCAGCCAGGTCCTCCTGCACCTTCCTACATTATAGAGAGACGACGTGAGTAATAGAACTGTCACTTAAATAAAATAGCCTATTCTAGTCTCCATCCCAAAACAATTTGTACCATTAATTTACTAATAGAAGAATAGAGAAATAAAATTAACGTTACTGGTGCTTTCTATGAATTTTAATCTTGGACCCTTCTGCTGCATTAAAAACTGCTAGAAATGTTATGTTTTAATAAAATAGTTGTTCCTGCTCCCGTACAAAAAAGAATTCCTTTGAATTGCAAACTGTTAGAGTCCAATGAAGCTAGAAGTGGGCCACAAATACAACACAGCCATTACTAATAGTTAAAAAGATTAAACTCCCTTATCCTACCCATTACTCAGTCCTCTTTCACTAACATGTTTTGAGCATTTCACATTGTATGTATTTTTCCATGTTTTTCATCAGTGTTACTATCTTCATTTCAGCTGGAAACAAGTTTCCATTTTCCCTCCTCTCAAATCGTGTTTCTACCGGCTTTGTCTTCCTTGTCCTGGTCATTGTCGTTATTGGACTTGGTCTGATAACAGCATGTAAGTCCTCCGGTCATTTGTTTTCCTTGAGCACAACAAGCTGTATATCTGACAAGCAGCACATTTGTTTGCACATTATCAAAAATGTGCAGCTTTAGTTAGTGATTGCTTTATGTCTGGTACCCATGTCAATGAATTAGATACTGTATTTTATTGTTCTGACTCAAGGTAGAACTAGGAAAAAGAACAATTACAAATGTAACTTAGGCTGCATACACGTGTGCAATAATTGTCGTTGGAAAGGAACTTTCACGATCCTTTCCAACGACTAAGAACTGCACGATGCATGAATGAGTGCTGTACATACAGCATTGTTCTGCTCTATGTAGACGGGAGGGGGAGAATGACAGAGCAGCACCCCGCTGCGCACTCTCCCCCTTCACTTCCATTAAAATCATTCGTCGTTCATAGCCCGTGGATCGCCAGGACGGTCGTTTGGACGATGGATGACGGGTGCTGTACACACGCCAGATTCTCGTCCAGTATTGGCCCTGAGCCGATTATCGAACGAGAACCATTGCAAGTGTGTAAGTAGCCTAAGTTTATCCACCCCAGCAGCTCCTTCCAATCTAATAATTACCTATTTGAGATTACACAACAAGCCAAATGGTAATTTGGTAAAACTTTCAGAGTCAGAGCCAAACTTGTGCTGTGCCAGGCATTTGTCATTCAGTCCTATTGAAAGTTATTATTTGACCATAGCACGGAAAAGGAAAACTTCATAAAAGGAAAAATGCACAGTACATGGGCAGATTTTAACTTGCAACTTCATGGGTAATTTAGCTTTGTAGTACTGTTGCCGAATATATTTATATATTTAGTTCCTTTTTTAGGATGTTTTCTTATTATCCTTTATTTTATTACAACTTTTTTTTATGTGAACCTATTCTTATGTGAATTATCTTTTCTTTCCCAGATAAACTGAATGCATTTTCAGGATCACCTTCCAACTACATTGCAAGAGAAAAATGTTTTCCCAACAAGACCCTATGCAATGGGATATCGGAGTGTGCCAGGGGTGGAGATGAGGCTGGATGTGGTAATATGTCTATTATGATTTATTCAGGTTGATAATAAGTAAGAAAAATGTATTCATATCTTAGAATTAAGGTTTATTACCCAGCTTGATGCTGTAATACAAAGAAAAAAGTTTACTTATAATAAAGTTTAAACATGTAGAATTGGTTTATTTTGGACTACAATAGTTATACATTTTTTTACCTCTGACAGTGCGTTTTCGGTGGGACAATTCATTGCTTCAAGTCATGTCCCGTACACAGGAAAATACATGGCTTCCAGTATGTTCCACAGGAGACAGCAGTAACTTACGTGACTTTGCTTCATATGTGTGCCAACGGTTTGGATTTCAAGAGTAAGTTTTTTGGGTCTTTTTGCAAAACTTTATGTAATATTCTCCACAAAATGTAATAGGATGTTAGTAGTAGTTTAACAAAAGTAGATATAAACCTCTTACTAAATGGTATGACATTTGTTACAGCACTGTGTTTTCTAACTAATTGCCTGGGTTTAAGAATAAAACACTGTTTTTTTACCTTTATATCATCCTATGTTAAAGCCCTACAGCCTTTGTACAACTACTTCCTGTCTACAAGCAGTGATGGCTGCATGTTAAAAAGTATTTTCTGATGGAAGCAGGAAGGGAATATATTGGTCCTGTATAACAGGACATGCCTGCCATAGATTTTTATATTAGGATTAATATAGTAGTTTCTTTAAGCAATACAGTATTAATGAGGGATGTATCATTCAATATTCAACATAAGTGTAACGCATCCTCATTTTTAGGCAACCAACCACTATGTCAGTGCCTATGAACGACAATTCTAACAGTGTTGGCCTTTTTCCTGCAAGAACATCTGACACCATTCAAGGGGGCTTAGAAAGGTATGGTTTAAGGTTTTTAGAATATTTTCTGCTGTTTCCTTGATCGTATTTATCCATGTTGTATTGTGTTTTTGTATCCATGTTACTAAACCATGACTTTGAAGAAAAATGTCTGCTTTAATGTTTTATGCCTTATGTTAATAAAATATAGCAGCTTATCAACAAGACAGAAAGACATTTAGGGAAAGGGATATAAAGGGATTTTAAAGGTTTATTTAAATAAATAGGGGCTAAAACCTCAAAATTAGCAAACGCATACTTTAATATATATTGATTTTTCCAAAAACATACTGTACTTTCCAAAAACGTACTGTACTACAAATTGAACTTTAACAAATGATTATCTTTAAAAATAAAAATTTTAAGTATCCTGTTGCAAGGATCAGTTGTTGAATAAGTCGTCGAAGAATGTAACTAGCCTAAAGAGATCAGCAGTAGTTGTTCTGGCTGTATTGGATAAGTAATTGAAAAACTTGCTGATCCATTTGTTGAATGAGATTTGCAGTGGTCTGTTTCAGTGGACTGCAATGGTTCCTATATACCTTTATAATAGCTTTGGGGTTTACTCCTTTGTGCTTCTACATGTAAAATAATTTTCAATTTATATGCTTACTCTCCTGATAAACACTAGGTGAGTACAACCTTTCCTTTGATTCTTAAAGATTACATACCCAGTTGGTTTCTTTTCAACAATATAGAGTTGTTGTATTAATAAAAAATTAGTACTGTAAGTTTTTGAAAAAAATAATATTATTTTATGTTTTATACATTGTTTGGCTAATAAAATTGTATGGGAATTTTAGGAATTATGAGGTATTGGCCGCTATTTTTTTATGTGTACCTTGAGATTACCCCTATTCCTTGAAAGTCTTTTTGTTGATTTATTGGAATATCGGATGTGGTATGTTTCTTTTCTGGGTAGCTACTTGAACTGCAATTTACAAATATAGCAGTTTACTAATCCTAATACGTGGTGATTTTATTAGTTTCCATTTTTATATCATGCCAGTAACATACTTTCTGTCCCAGTTTACTCACTGTATGATTATCTGTGGAAAAGCAGCAATGTGACCCTAGGCCAGCCATTCTCAATCATGGTTCCGTGGAACTCTAGGGTTCCTCCATTCTCCAGAAATTGACAGGGATTATTTGATCTGTTGCTGAGTGACATCCCATAAGATGGTGGCTGCATAGTTACTGGGCCAACACCCCTTTGCAGAGATAGCTGTAAAAACCAAGGATCTTTTTAGCTGCCTGCAAAGGTGGCATTCTGACCACTACTGTACGGGGACATTCTTCCCTACCGGCAACCAATGCAAGTAGCATTTTTTCACAGATTGATTAAAGAAAGGGGTCCCAACGCCTGAAAACTATTTCAAGAGTTCATCAGGAGTAAAATAGTTGAGAATGGCTGTTCTGGTTATGGCTATCATTTAGAGAGGAGATATTTGGAATTTCACAGAAGATAGCCAAGAAGCCAGTTACATTGGGCCTGATTTATTAAAGCTCTCCAAGGCTGGAGAGGATACGCTTTTATCAGTGAAGCTGGGTGATCAAACACACATTGAATGGATCTAGTCCAGGATTTAAAACATTTGCTAGCAAATAGAAAAATATTTTGAAAAGATCCATTTCAGGTTTTCCGTATAATCCAACTTCACCAATTAAAGTGTTTCCTTTCCAGCCTTGAAGAGCTTTAATAAATCAGGCCTATTGCATTTTAAGAACATTAAAGTTATGTAATGCAACCACTACCTGTATGTCATAGGAAGGATAAATTGCAATTCTTTGTGAATTGTTTAGATAATAATATTTAAAAAATAATATTATGTAGCACTGGTGCTCAATTTTCTTTATTGAAAGATCTTTCAGAAATGTTGCAGTTCCCTTACTGAAATTTGACAACTCTTTTGTTAAACTGAAGAAGTTGATAGCAGGTTAGCATACTTGTCCTTGTCAACCACTTGACTTGACAAATAATTACAGGGCCAAGCAGTCAATTCCAATTCTATGTAATAAAACTCTGTGGGTAGCAGATGTTGGCATTATCTTTAACTGTAGTGCCTCCATTATCCTACCAAAGCAAATTAAAGCTTTGTGACACATATGAATATCACTTTTTAATCACCTCTGAATTTAAAATTTAAAATGAGATTTATTAATATGAAATGTTATGCTGCATTGCGTTGTAAAATAGAGCACATCATTATTATTATATTATCAGTTTTACTTTTCCTTTAGTTAAATCATAGTCACAACATTTTAAAAGAGATATTAAATGACCAAAAACCCTTTAATAATTAATACTGGTTTTAAAAGTATTTTGTCTTTTAACTGATTTGACTGATTTTGACCTTGTATGTAGGACTAATATGTGCAGTCTTCCAAAAAAACATATGTATTGTACATATCTTACTTTCTGGATGATCATTTTTTTTTTTTTTTTTTTGCTTTACTACAGTGAAACCTGTTCCAGCGGCCAGTATCTGTCTCTAAGATGCTCAGGTAAGCGGTATATTTTGAAGTTCAACTTAGCTTGAACATTTATGGGTAACCTATTTTATTTTGTAGTTGTGTGAGTAAACATGCTAGCCATTTATTATGTTATAATTCAAATAATATTGCTAATTTATATATAGTGTAATTACTTAAAAATAGTTAACATTTCTTAGCTTTTTTAGGAGCGGCCACACGACCACCACAGCTGTGTTTTCCATGAGCTTTATCTAAATTGTAACACTTACCAAACAAGTCCTTCACACAATTCATTTCAGGTGCTACATTGGGATGTGACAAAATAAGACAGTAACTATGTAACTCTAAAGTAATAATTGAGCAGGTAAATGTAATATGGATGATGATTACTGAATGATGACAGTTAGAAACTGGGTAATATTATTAACAATGATAATTTATATTATGATGATAATGGTAAAACTCAGCCCTGGAAAATACATGAAAACATAAAACCTTTGTCTGCTTTCTGTATGTCTAATGTCCCTGACATTACTATCTTTTAGACTTGCAGTCAAAAACCCCAAAGTTAGCTGCTCCCAGATTTATAGCAAGGTGCCTTCAAAAGCGCCAAACCACACCTCAGGTCAACCGGTTTGCCCGTGTTACTCTTGTGTTTGGGTGGCAGTGCAATTCTTTTTTCAGTTGGGTAAAAGCAGCAGGTCTTTACCAGAAACATTGCTAAAAAAGCAATGCAAACTCAACTGCATGCAGCTTGAACATAGTGGTTCCCAATGCACTTGAATGGGAGCAGTTAGGGCAACAGTTGAGCATTGGGTACAGCCATATAGTTTCCTACACAGTAAGAGATCTAAGGCTAATAATACAATTTTGTTGTCAGTTTGGGAGCTTTTGATCAGCTTTCAGCTGGAAATCTGGTCTGTACAGTCTCCTATGTAATCCAGTATACAGTGTGCTGGTCAATGAGATAGCTAACATATCACATATATAAGTTAGGAAAACCCAGCAATTAAGTTCTCAAGAACCATTGCATTAATTAAAAATGCATCCGCTTTATCACAATACATTTTATAGGAATATGACCACAAAAAATTAAATTTACTTAAAAACAAAATTTTTTTATAGCAAATAGATTGAATCTTGTCTTTCCAAAAGTTTTAACCATTTTCCGTCTTGGTTGAGTCACTATTCAATGGTCAAGGAAACATGCTGTTTGATTGGCAGTGCAGCAGTTTCATCCTCCACAGTATTTGTTGTTTGGTCAAAACTGAGAAAAGGCGAACCCTTTCTTAACAGACTGCAGCGGTTGAAAACAGAACAGAAAACAAATTTTTATCACTATGGTTGATGTATTGTTTTGTTAATTGCTTTCTATTTTTTGCAGATTGTGGTAAACAGAAGAGTAGTAGTAGTAGAATAATTGGGGGTACACTGGCCACTATTGGAGAATGGCCCTGGCAAGTCAGTTTACAAGTTCCAAATGGAAAAGGTTATTCCCATATTTGTGGAGGAACTCTTATTAACAACAACTGGGTTGTGACAGCATCACATTGTTTCAGCACGTGAGTATAGAGAGTGAGAACCCTATAGTATATGTATCTGTTTCCAAATTGAATTGATCATTTTGTAACATCTTTTGCTGTTAAAATGCATATTACCATTTTACAACATTATAAGTAAATGGTACAATTTTGTTTTCGGGAACTATTCTTAAAAAATAAACTTTTTCCTAAAATGAACTTGGAGGCTACCAAAGTTTCCTATCCCATTTAAACACCTCTATGTAGTTCACAAAACTTTGTGGGTAGCTCTCAATGTTTATAGTTAGCAAAGTACCCCACTCAGCTTTGTCTACAAGCCCCTGACATTACTATCTTTCATCATGCTGTTGCCAGTCACAACATAGCACCTAACACAGATTACAGAACTGTCATTAAGCAAAAACCTAACTTTTAATATGTGATAATTGAAATCCTGGGAACTGATATCAGGATCCAGACCGGAACTTTCATTGTGCTGGAGATAGTTTGATGGTCGGTAGATAAATGTGTTACCTTTCACATTAGTTTATAATATCCATAGCTATATACTAGAAAATACAGTAACTGTAAAAAATACCATGTGGATCAAATACTGTATATTAAACATTCCCCTCTCTATTTCTTTCTTTGGCAGCCCATTTCCACTTGATGCCTGGAGGATATATATTGGCACAGTCGATCTGAACCAAGCTCGCATAATGTCTGGTGTTTCAGCTATTTTAAGACATGAAAATTACAATGCAGATTCAGATGATTATGATGTGGCTTTGATAAAACTGAAAAATCCTTTCACTTTTTCAGGTAAAGATAATCCAAGTGGATGGGGAATAATATATCACTCAAATGTGCTTACATAATAATACACTGACTGTGACAAACCTAAAACATAACAACAGTAACAATAGCTGTCCTATGCTGGGTTCTACTGCCCAATAATGTTCTGGAAATTGACTGTGGAATACATAGGTGAAGGTTAGAACCAGCAGGGATTTAGGGACTGATTTATAAAGCATCTATGGCCATAGTGCTGCACTTTATGCTCTCTTCTTTTCAGGGTTAGGAATATGTAGCATGGCAGTGTTCAACACATCCCTAATATAAACAGCCCCCTTATTCTTGCCTTAAGCAAAAGACACAACACTTGGCTGAGATCTGGGATACACATGTCCCCTCCAAATGTGTACATTTTATGCCAGATCAGGTTTACATCAAGAATATAAAACATTACATTAAAAAAAACAATTATTACAAATATGTGTTCAGCACTTTTGCAGCTGTTCGCCACTTTAAAAGTTACCTCTTTAGGTGTAAAAAGATCACTTTAGGGATTAGGGGGTAATCTTAGTGTCTTCTGGACAGTTTGAGTACTTGGTTCTTCCTAAGGAATGATAGTTGTCTATCTTCTGTTGCAGGGGAGGAAGCCAGCCTTAGTAAGTGGTAGAGTGGTCAAGTTATCTTAAAGGTATAAATACTTTTTCCATGTATTAGCACAAAATAAACATTGCATTAGAATTTATCCCTTATCTAATTATCTCAATGAACAACTAATAAAAAAAGGTTTTAGAGTGATGAAATCACAAAGGTTCCCTATTTAAACCAGCTCATAGGAAAATTATGTTTTAAGTATCATTTTTGTGGAGCAATACAAGGAAAAATTATAAATGATGAAAATCCTAAACCACAACAACCACTACATACAGCGCTATTCTTTTCTATATTGAGGGGAAGGGGAAGAAGCAGCAAGCGGCACCCCGCTGTGCTCTACTCCCTTCACTTCCATTGCTTTTGTTCGTCTTTTGTCAGTCATAGATCTGCCAGGACATATGCATGAATGACATCGGATGGCCTCTCATATTGGCTGAGAATCATCTGACGTGTGCACATGACTGCCAATGAGCAGTTGCTTCTATAGCATGAATAAAACCAAAAGCTAATTTTATACACTCTGTATAGTGCAGGCAGTGTTTTTCATTTGGTGATTATTTAATTATTATTCTTGCTTATGCAGATCGAGAGCAGCTGATTGTAAAGCAGCAATATATTACATTTTAAAATTTGTGTTTGGTCATGCTTTAAGTGTTCGACATCAGACAGGGACAGAGATTTTTTAGTGTTACAATTCATTCAAAAACTGCTTTGTCAAAGCCAGCATACCAGCAGGAAGTTATTTAGCATATTTCACATAACTGAACCTGTAATCACAATTGAGTGTGTAAAATACGCTTTATTAATGCAGAGCAATTCATGTCTGAGATTCTCAACTTGTGATGTAGCTAGGGGAAGCTCCTACAATAAATAAAAATACCTGACTAACATGTTAGCAAATTATGTACTTAACAAATAAACTCTGAGATTACCTAAATTTCTGGGAGTTTAAAGGCCAATCCTAATCAAATTGAACATGTAGCTTATCAAAACAAATCTTTATTGGAACACCATTAAAAACATAAATGTTAAAACCATATAAAATGTGCGATAGATAGTACTAAATACTTCTGTATAGGTTGCCCACATATACGGGGGAAAACCTTGCTGATTTCAACGCGTTTCACAGAATAAACCCGCTTCTTCAGGAAAAGGAGGAGAGAGAAGTATCTAAAATTAAAATAATACATATTTCAATATGTATGTAATTATATTTAAATTATGTACTAGATAATTAAATCTGTTTTTTTTTCGGTTTTGTTTTAAAACCTGATCTTTACAAATCATACACGTCAGTGGAACAATATCTAAACATTTGGTGCAACATATGCATACCACAGGGCCATTTCCGACCAGCAGTGAGCTACAGCATTTGTCCATGGGTTCAACTGCAGCCACAACTTCTCACATTCAAATTAAAGCATGCAGCTGCATGTGCCATAAGAGTGCGATTTGACTCTTATGCCTGTTTGCTGTGCCCTGGGGAGCGGAAAACCTCACAGTTTATCCCATGGATCTGAAAGGATCTTTAGTTTTGCTTTTATTTTTAACATTTTATTGGAGGATATACAGGAAATACACAAAACATACAACGTGTGTCGGGGAAATGTACAATGAGTCTATAACAACATCAGAGGAAAAACAGGTGTTTATATAACTTATAAAAAGAAAACATTATTAACAACAAGAGGAGTACAATGCAAACAGTAATAAATCAATATGCGACAAAATATCAAACGGTATCAGCCGCTAAAATCACCAAGGTTATTCTCAATCAGTCTTATAATATACCATGAAGTGTGCTTAAAGGTTTGTTTTATTTTTTGTTTCATAGAATAGGATTAGGTCTCTATGAATGATTCCCATATCTCAAAAGAACCTATGAACCCTGGCCTCCTTATCCAAAGAGGCTTCAGTCTATGCCATGCAAAATACATGGGTTAGCTTTTCTTTAAAAAGCCCCAAAGTTGGCAGATCTGGGTCCATCCATTTGTGCAAGATAGTTTTTTTAGTCACTAAAGCTGCGTACACACTTCCAATAATAATCGTTGGAAACAAACGACCAACGACTGATCGGCCAAAAATCGTTCACAAAAAAAGTCACCAACAACGCCGACGAACGAGGATTGTTGTTGGAAATGATTGACCCTCACGGCGGATCTGATTGGCCAACAATCATTCACTATCTATCGTGTGTACGGTCGCTCAGTGATCGTGCATGTTTCTGCAATACACTTTCTCCTTTACATGTCACTCCCTGCATTGTGTGAACGATTGAATCTAGCGTGTGTACACTATTGGTGGCTTATATTTGAACGATCCTATTGTCATAATTGTGCATAATGGTTGATCCGTCGTAATCGTCCGTTTTCTAATAATAATTATTGGAAGTGTGTACCTAGCTTAAGGCAATTATCAACATGCGGCTTCCCCTGGTAATTTGTACTCCTTGTATGGTAAATGTGCTTAATATGGCCCTTTCAGGGGAAAGGGGCACATAGTTAACTAGGTAAGAGGTAACATAATTAGCTACTGATCGCCAGAACGATCTTATTTTTGGACAATCCCAGAATGCAAGGTATAAGTCCCTTAAGGTAGGCTCAGTGTGGTGAGATGTTTGGCCCGTGGTCATTTCTTTATACATTGCTCATGGAAGGATTTTCCATGCATTAAGAATATCTAACTCTGATTTGGTAGGGAAATGTTCCGACCATTTACTGAGTCCTTAGTTTTGCTTTTAATTACATGTAAAACAAATCTATATACAGTGAGGTTCATGAATATTTAAACAATGATAGTTATAATAATTTTGACTTTGTATGACATCAAAATGCCTTTAAATAGTAGCAATCAAAATATGACAGTCATTTTTATAAATAGAGAATAGAGAATAAAAAAGGAATTGGATACCCACAATATAAAAATCTCATGGACATTTTAAGATTAGTAAACAATTGGAAGTTGTCGGGTTCTGATGTTGAAGCAAAGATTCCCATGCCCTGAATAGCAAAGATTATTGAAATGCATTCACACATGACTAAGCAGGTATGGTTATATTAAAATTTTGTATTCTCACGATAGTATTTTTTTTCTTATTCCATCCAGCTGCCATCCAGCCTGTCTGTCTTCCAATGACCAATCAAAACTTTAACCCCAACACCAAATGCTGGATTAGTGGATTTGGTAAAACCGTTGCTACATCTGGTGAGTAAAGAGTAAATTAGTGTCATATTAGCAATTAAATGTGAGGATAACCCTGTTGGTATTAGTATATCTTATGATATATTAATAATATAGTAAATATATCTTATAAATATAAAAAAAATCTTATGACAAGTAATACTTGCTTTTCCTACAGAGGTCACTTCCCAACAACTGATGAAAGCAGAAGTGAAAATCATCTCCACTGACACCTGCAACAATGTTCATGTGTATAATGGAGCCATCAGTCAACGAATGATGTGTGCTGGAGACCTCAGAGGAGGGACAGATTCTTGTCAGGTACACCTAAAGGGTTGAATTTATTTTATATTGGACCACTCCAATACAGACTAAAACACTAGGCTGGTATGGTTCAGGGTTTTTCTACAGGTATAACTTTGGTAATGCTACAAACTAAAATACGAGTGTGTATTAGTTAGCCAGGGAACTCAAGATTTAATTATAACCTAAGCAAAGATAAAAATCAAGGCTGAATACCAGTATTAGCTCCAGGCAATTAATTGTTCACCACTATTTACCTCTACCATTTAATTTGCTTCCGTGTGCCATCTACAAACACATTGAAAAGACCTTAAGTGCAGTCCCTACTTCCAACCACCTTGCAAAAGCCTCCTCTAAATTCAGTGTTGAGTTATTTTCAGAAAGCTATGTACAGCACCCTGCTAGGCCCTCCATTCAGCCA
This sequence comes from Pyxicephalus adspersus, assembly GCF_032062135.1. NCBI lineage: Eukaryota > Metazoa > Chordata > Amphibia > Anura > Pyxicephalidae > Pyxicephalus > Pyxicephalus adspersus. Next base: position 31,871,920 of record NC_092868.1, on the reverse strand, counting down.
TAATCTGCCTTCATTGCATAGAAAAACAGGTGATGATGTCACTTGGTCTAAAATAGGTCCAAAGTAATGAAACTGGTGAGACTGAGATTTGGTAACATTATCTGGTGGAGAATCTTCCAGGTCCATGTGTTTTAAATAGCAGCAAGTGGTTCTCTACCACAGAATGTTGCTGAATGTCACATTCATCACTTTATAAATAGCCCACAAAAGATTTATTTGACCAGTTCATTAGCATGTTGATTCAAAAGAAAAAAGAAGATCATGATAAGCAAATATAAGTGGACCAAAAATTAGGCTTTACCAGGTAGAAAGGCTTCTTGCATAAATAAGTCCTGTCCTGCCCTGTCCTGGATGTGACTGTATTAGCTAAGTCCTGATTACTAAAGCTAAAATTGATTAAACATCAAATGCTTTGTCATGCCACCAAAGTGTCCTTTACAATATTCACAAATGGTGAAATACACTGGCATGTATAGAGTCTCATGAGGATCTATGCACAAATGTACTTTACGTGCTGTAGCATGTATGCAGAAAGGTTATTCATGTTATACAGATATACAATTTTGTTTGATGTTACCTATTTAATTTTACCTATTTAAACTTCATTTTCTTTTTCGTTAATTTTTGTGATATAATATGCTATACAAACCTTACCCTGTAAACGATATGCAGATATACGCTAATGTGAGTAACCTGATATTGTTACAGGGAGACAGTGGAGGTCCATTGGTGTGTTTCCAGGACAATCGTTGGTATTTGGCTGGGGTGACAAGTTGGGGAACTGGCTGTGGGCAGGCCAATAAACCAGGAGTTTATACTCGTGTTACTGAAATTCTTCCCTGGATATACAACAAGATGGAGGTATGAACAAAATTATTTTTTTAACAGTGGAATGAATGTGGAAGAGGCTATAGGAAGTTCAGACTACTCAAACTTTCAACCGTTCAGTAGCATAACAAAGAAGAAATCTGAATGATCGAGTTCAAAGAATATTACTTCCTAATAGGTGTTGGTTCCTATCTTTGCTTGATATAAGTTGTGTAGGGCGGCCTCTTTAATAATTGTTTACGACATATTGTGTAGATACAGGGGAAAGAAAGATGCTCAAAGTTTTTGTGCAAAAAAGTTAAATATGTTTTTAAAAATTTGCAGTTGGTACATGCAACAGTGGTACAAAGTACTTTTTTCACTATATATCCAATAACCTGGTAATGTCAGAAGGGTTCGGATATTTTTCCTAGACAGATTTCCTAAACATCATTCAATATAAAAATTGAAAACAAAAAGGGGGACCTGTAGCGGTCACACAATTCCTGACTCGTTTCGCCAATTATAGGCTTCCTCAGGGGTGTGTAATTGCAGAGGTTATATGATTTATTTAGTTGAAATGCAGTCTAGGTAAAAGAATAGTAGGAGCAGTATTCAAGCTGCATGCAGGAAGGTATATATCTACTCATCCAAAAACGTGTACTTTTCAGGAAGAAGCAAAAGATAAAGATATCTGTTGTATCTAATCAATACAGCCAAGAGGGCTGATATTGTTTAGGGCTAGTGGTAAATCTGTGCAGCCAGGAGAGCTGTTTGTATTCAGGGCTTGTAATGAATCCATGCAGCCAGAGTGCTTAAATCATATCAGCCAAGTATTAAAGTCAAAAGAAATAGCCACTACTAAGATCTTTCACAATGGCATATTCAGGGGAATAGCTGACCAGGGGAACCACCATCATCCTGGCATCCCAATTTTTATGTCAATTTTCTGGAAGAGCTATAACATTGGGTCTACAAGGCATGTTGTAATTTAAGAAATAAAGTCCCAGAAATATATTATTGTTAGGTTAGTTAGTTAAAGGTAATATAATATTTTAATAATAAAGATGCAATCAATGTTATTCAATTATATTTTGAGGCTATTCTCTCCTCTATATAAAGCATAAAGTGTGGGCCTTAAAATTTTTTTTTAAATATCTTTTAAAATCATAATTTTTGGAAACTATAACCTAAATGTTCATTAATCAGACTTTCAATTAACTATTTTTAACGACTTTTTATGTTGTCCCAACAATAATTCTCTCAGATCCTCTTTGCCAATTTGCCTTAATTGAACTCTTTCTAGATGACAGTAGGAATATTGGTGATATTTATTAGTAGTTCTCACTGGTCAGTATTTCTCTTTCTTTTACAGCTGGATAGGAATCAGTGACCTATTTCTATGGGGAAGTAACTGAATATATCTTCTGTGACTCTAAAGAACAAAGGAAACTTCTGAGAGGGATGATGGGGAGTTCTGAATACACTACGGAGTATTAGTGACATTGCACATACTGCATAATGACGCTGAATGCTTCATGCAATCATTCTTGAAAAACAATGCAAAGATCCACAGAAAATATCAGTGAGATGCCATTCAGAGGAATCTTCTTTTTCTTGGTTTAAATTTCTAGTAATGAAGGATACAAAATTATATTACCAACTTCTAAGGAGCACATGCTTTGGACAGAACTGAAAGCACGGGGGCTGTATATTTATATGGCATTATCTATAGCTGAACATGGGCTCCATCCATGCTTGGTGTTAGCAAAGCTACAAAAAGAAGAAGCTGGAAATACTTGAAAGGGGAAATATGTAAATGTACTAGAAAATATATTGTTTCAACACCTAACAAGCAATGTATTTAAATCTGTTACATAATGAATGCCACGTTTGCTGAACAAATGACGTAGTATATTGTAATACATATTTGTAGTATAAAACTGTTTTAAAAAAGTTTCACTTAAGATGTTTGCAAAATGACAGTCTATGGAAAGGTATGAATTCTAAAGTAATTATAAAGCCTGGGGGAAAAAAATCCCTTATTTCTGTGAATGTCAGATATTTGGGTTGATACCATTAAAATGAAAGGCTCAAGGTTCTAACTGCAAAGCTATACCCATAGAAATCAGTTACGGTCACTCGTAGTATTAGTACTAGTATTGACCATGGTTTAGTAAAGTAAATTTTTGGTAGCTGCTATTGGTTATTGCGTCTTATACTCTTGACCGTTGCATCTTTAAATAAGTGTGATTAGGTTCAGTAAAGTTACAAAACATACATATCATACATATAAAGTGTATTTAATAGTTTGTACCGGTCTTTCTTAACCTTTTTAACACAAGGGAACCCTTAACAGGGGAAACCTGTCAATAATGACAACATCCCCAGTTCTCAGTACATTAGGATGGTGGTTATTGGAAAGAATGCTTATTTCATTGCTGGCCAGTGGAAAGAATGTCAAGTTATTTGCTCAAGGAACCCCTGAGTACAACAAAGTACAGCCCCAATTGGCCAACTGTATTGCAGCAAATGTGATCTCTGCTTTGAAATGTAAGCAATAAACACAATAACCTGCTGCTGATAAAAAAGAAAAAAATGCTGGTAAAAGAAGTTTAAGTCCATTCTAATGCCTGACACAGGGTTACTAACTTTACCCTTAAGATTTGATCACTGACATAATTGCATGTTTTCATTAAAAATATATAAACCCTGCCAGCCTCTGCCACCAGCCATGATCTGCTCATTTATTATAGAAAAAAACAAAGATCTAGTGGTGATGTCTCTGGGTCCAAAATAATATAATAAAACCAGAAATATTTTATTTAATATTTGCATGCTGATGAGAAGAAAAAGGAGGAACCTGGGAAGGCAAAGAGTAAGCAGTTTACTTCTCAACTGTAGGCTAGCACTAAATATCACCAGACAGAATATGTTTAGTCTGGGAATGATACTGCTGAGGAATTTCACGTCACAAATATCTACAGGACTTATAAGATTCATTGCTAGGAATGTTAACCAAATTTCAAAATAAGTTCCACCTGTGTATAGAGGACACTTTTAATATATATGTGTGTGATACTGTGATCAAATTCTTGTAAATAGAAATATTTTCAAATAATGATTTTCCTTTTGTATTAATGCAAATATGTATATGTGTGCTATAGTTTGTAATGTATGCCTTGCTTTCTTATGAGGAAAACATTGTAACTCGGCCTTATGAGTGTGGTCAGAGGTGCAGGCACACTCCGACCACCTTTATTATATAAAACATCTGGGACTTCCAAAAAAAAAACATTTATCCCAGGCAAACACATGTTTATCTGCCTATGCAGAGCAGAATGGGTAATCGGGGGGAGGCCCAGACACCCATTAGAGGTGCTAGAATAATTTGGGGAAAGAACAGATACTTTAACAGATTTGATTGATCAATCTTCCCTACCAGCATTTTCATATGTTGGGCAGCTACCTGACCCATAGACATAAGATTTTTGACTGGTCCACCTGAAAGTAATATCTTGTGTCTGTGGGTACATTTTACCTTATGCATTAATGTTGCATTTTTAGAGTCATTCAATTTATTTCCTAAAGGCCTCCACACACACTATGCAGTAAACAATGCACTTGACTCTCCAATGCACCTCATGCATAAATGCAAATAAACATTTGTGTAGTATGTTGGTCAACAAATGTCAGGTATGGTATGGTGAATAGATGTTTGCAAAGGACCTGTAGGTAATGAACAGGCTAAGTTAACTAAATACATGTATCAAAAATGTGCCTTAATGTGTGTTAAGCCATGTGTGGAAATATGCCTTTGTTCCTTTATTCAGCACAAGCATAAGAACAATTTAGATCTATAGCAAATAACCAAAAGTGGAAGTGCTATAAAACAGAATATCCCAGGTTGGGTTATATGCAGTATGTAAAACAATATTCTTTATGTATTTTGTGTTGTAATTGATTCTGTTACACAAGACATTCGGCATCAATGCACAGATTTATTTATTATATTTTCAATTAGATATTTTGTAGCTCCAACACATTCCAATGTGCTTTAAATCCATATCAGCCAAAGTCCAAGAAAGAATTGTCATACAGATTGGGGTCAATTTTTATGAAAGTCAATTATTGGCCAGCAGGAAAAAAAACTAATGTTACCATATAAGAATCCTGTAAACTCCATGCAATAGTGTCTCCGGGAGGAACAAATGCAGGACATTAGAGTGCTAACCATTTGGCCATCAAAGTATCCCAACTGCACAAAGCCACTAGAAGGCTACTTCCAATCTCTACAACATATGATTGTTCAAAGTCACCGCAGGTATGTTGGTATGTTAACTTTTATTTATTTTCAGGTATTTAATACAGTTATATTTTATTACAGGAACATTCAAATTTAAGATACTTTGTGTTTTTTATTTGTATAGGCTTATGTAGGCCCTATAGTATAAAAATGAAATTTTGCACGTTTGCTTTATGAATTGTTAATAACTTCATAATAAAGTATTGTAAAAAGTTTAAAATTAAATTTGGTTACCAAAAATTGTTGTCTATAGTATTTATGTGTGCATTTATGTAAATAACTTGATGGGGTTTTGTGCATTTATGTAAACCTTTGATGGGGTTTTGTAAATAGACAAGACTATATATATATATATATATATATATATACAGTCATGTGCAGATTTTGTCATATACAGTCTTATACAGATTATTTAATCTTAATGTTAACAATATTGGGAAATTCAGGCAATAGAACTAAACAATTAGGACTAAAGAAAATACTTACAATTTGCGTAAACCAAATACAGAAATGCAGGAAAAGAACCTCATACCAACTGTGAAGCATGGAGGTGGAAGTGTCATGGTTTGGGCATGCTTTTGCTGAAGCAGGACCTGGCCAGATCACCATCAAAGAATCCACCATTATTTCTACCATGTATCAGATAGTGATTGAGGAACATGAGAGACCATTGGTAAGAAAATGAAAGCTGAAGCAGAACTAGAGGGGCCGAGTCAAAGCCCAGATCTTAATCCCAATAAGATGCTGTGGGGTGACTTGAAACGGGCTGTACATGCAGGAAACCCTTCAAACATCTCACAGATGAAAGAATTCTGCATTGAGGAGTAGGGCAAACTTTCCTCAGACTGATGTCGGAGATTGGTAGATGGCCACAAGAAGCGTCTCTCTGCAGTTATTTCAGCCAATGGGGATAACACTAACTAACACTAACTTATTCCTCAGTTAGTATGCACATTTTTGTTGATATATTTTGTTTAATTAGTAAATCAAGATTCATTTTTGTTGTTTACCTGCAATTAAATCACTTTTACAGAGGATAATAAAAACAAGATCAAACATTGATGTGAACATTTCTTTATAAAAAACTGAATATTTAATGGGGTGTCCTAACTTTTTCAAATTACTATAAATATATACTTCTACCATCAGGTTAAAGCTTTTTTATTAGGTGATTTGCTATTCTTGCTAAGTGAGCTTTCACCACGTTCACATTTTGCAAAGAAACCAGGTTTTACTCTTGAAAACTGACTATAAAGAATGTTAAAACATTGTCTAATGTATATTATATAAATGCAGCATATCAAAACTGTGCTTCTTTGGACTAGAAAGATCAGTGAAAATGAATTTAATCTGTTACTTGGTAAGTCAAATGAGAGACAACAAAGAGAGGACATACACTATTCAGTGGAAGAACTATGGATTCTTTAGAGTACAAAGTGTGAAGCCCTGTGAAAAAAAAAGTTGTAGATCAATGTGATCAGCAAAGAATATATAATACAATATGCAGATTAGAGAGATTTGGAATATGCAACATAAAAAGTACAGACTAGATGTAGAGATACCTGAGGTATAAAATGTATATCACGGTGCACTGAAGTAAATCTGAATTTGTAATGTACAACACATTACACACAGTGGAGCTTTGTGCAATAAAAAATATACAAGGTCATACTCAAAAAGGAGTGGTAGAAAATAGAAAACACATCATTCATGAACTAGACATTTTAGTGTGATAATTATAGTAAGCTGTAATAAATTAGGCCCATTAGGAGAAAGGATAAAGAGAAAGGAAAGGAGGCTGCATTCTAGCCCATGTGTTTTACATAACCTTAATGTGCATAAAAAAGTTCATCCAACCTCAATGAGTTTTCATGCTTGCTAACTTTTATTCATTTTGTAACTTTTATCATTTCCAGAGATTTAATAAATCAGGCCCGATATGTCAAGGTGAGGTGCTGTTAGGGATCTGGAAACTACATAGTGTGTTCATCGCCTTTCATTCATGTGTGTACTGCTGTAAAAGATCTGCGTCCACCATTACCTTCACAAAAGCTCCTCAGTATGTGACCACATTTTATGGAAGCCAGAGCAGATTCTAATCCAAATTCTCTGTGAGCATCTCCCTCCACCGCCCCTCAGCTATTCACAGGATGCAGTATATAGGATTATAAAAGGAATGATTTATTCTTACATAAGTGTCACAGATTTGCTGCACTGTTCTTGGATTTAGCAACTAACACAGCATGGAGAGGGAAAGTCTGGCTGATGATGTATATGAGCATTGTAAAGTGCCCGGAAGTTCTGCATGCTTTAACAGGATCCATCACATGTAAGCAAAAACAAATCTGCCAGCATTTGATTTGCAGAAGGTTTTGCAAATCCTTTTTGAAATGTAGCAAAAGTTAACAGTGAATTCTGTTGAAGACTTTGGGGTGAATCCAATCAGTCAGTTCTGGACATTTTTAGAACTAATAACCAAGTTTTGTGATAAATCAAAATCATGGAAGGTTGGGCGCTACCATGGGTAACCTTTACCAATGCCAAAAACATTAAAAACATACCAAGGATGGCACTTACAAAATGCAAAAAAAAGTTTTTAAAGTAGAATTACAATCTGTCATAACATCCAAAAAAAAAAAAAACCCAACTACTTATTGTCCATAAATTTATCCTACCTGCTCATAAGAACAAAAAAATACATTTGGTGTGGGAACTCTATAGTAGCAGGGGAGGCATTTTATGTTTAATTCTTGTTTAAATTACAGTCATTGGTGTACCTGAAGCAGTGGGGTGTAACTGAACAATGGATTTGGATGTTGGATGTTTTCCCCTTGAAATTAGCTTGGCCAAAATATAACAGTGGATATGGGTGGAGCATAAAGCAAAGCTCAGGAGGAGGGGAACTGTGAAATTTGGAAAACATATTGTAAGAAATAAGGGAACAAAAGGGAAAAAATTAGAAAAAGAGAAGAGATTGGGAGAAAGGAGAATGATAGGCATGTAGGAAAGTAAGGAGGTGGAATTTAAAGTATCAGATAAAATTGGTAGCATGCTATGTATCTAGCAATAGTTGTGTGCAGTATTGCCTAAAACGAATGGCTGTGCCCATCTTGGGTGAAAATCTATGTGTATTATGGGTACAGTGGCCCACCATTATGTGTACAGCGGCCCTCCATCAATACCCCAGTGCATTTATGGTGGACTCTCCTTTCCTTGTTCTGCAGTGGTCTCAAGGTTCACAGTTTTACCCCCATAGTCTCTAATCAGATAATACACCCAAATGTTTCTGGTATACAGAGAACATATTACCCAGTTTAGTTATAGTGGTTTTATGACAAGCTCTTCGGGGCAGGTTCCCCTCCTCCTCCTGTGTGTTACTGTCTGTATTCGTCAGTCATTTGCAACCCCTATTTAATGTACAGCGCTGCGTAATATGTTGGCGCTATAAAAATCCTGTTTAATAATATTTAGTAATATTTATGGCAGAAAACATTTCTTTTGCAGAGATTAGTGATAGATTTATGTCAAAGTAAGGGTAGAGTTGTCTATGGTCTCCTGGCTGTGATTGACAATCTGACTTATCCTGCAAATTTCTCCTGTTATTGTTAATAACTGTGTCTCTGTGGACAGACCGAAATGTTTTTCACTTTTATGTATTAAAGACTTATTTATAATGTGGTGGGATCATGTCTGGCAGAAGTTTCCAGGGCATATTCTCCTAAAAGTGTTGCTTTAATGATAGGTCTATAACTTGTTTGCAGCTCCTAAGCACAAACATCAATAGATTGCAGCTCATATCTGGCATTTTTTTTCAGTAGGCTGAAAATATGTCCCATAGTTCTTTGCTTACACATAGTTCAGTGTATGAGAAAAGCTGCAGCTGTAGTGCTAGTAAATTGCAGCTGTGTGTCATAATTCCCATCCAGGAGGGAAGGGCACAGAAGTGTGTGTCCAGCAAAGCAAGGAGGAAAAGTTTTATGCTGCAAGAGAACGGAGAAGTCTGTGGATTGGGGATACCAAAAAGTAAAATACACTGGATATAATTTAAGAAACTTTCTAACAGGACAAGAAGGAGTTTTCCAGAAAGGTAAGCTGCAAGCAGAAAACTCATATTCTAAAGCAAAAACTCAGGGCAGACTTTGGGACTCCAGATGCCAGGAGCATTTTATTATTAGAATGTGAGAAGAGGAAATGTACTTATGCCATTGTTAGCCTACCCTGAGTCAGTGAAATACTAATTAAGGTTTAAAAGATTTATTTGAATAAAAATGTCCACATTTCTGAAAAAAATACTTTTTCCCCATGGATTGCAGCCTTTGGATTTAAGATTTTTTTTTTATTTTTACTGGCTAAATCTGTAAAATAGCAGTAAGGTGGTAGACCAAACTGGAACCTGCTTGAGTAAGTTAAAATTGGCTTGGGTAAAAGAATCACCCAAAAGAAACCAAAGACAAGGAGCATATGAAGGAGAGAGTGGAGTGTGAATGGGAATTTCACAGGAGTCTATTTATATGATCACAAGCAGAAAGCTGCACTAGCAGACTTCTTTTTTGGCTCACACTGCAGGTCAAACAACTGCATGGTGTACAGGGAGATAGCCTTGTCTATTCTTTCTATGTAATTAAATATATATTTTCTATAAAGTCCATGTGAAATGTAAAAAAGAGACAGTGTAAAACTGAGAACATGGAACAGAGAAACTACAGTTCTCCTAGCACTATATTATTTATTGTACTGGGCAGGGCACACATTGACTTAACCATATCAGCTCAGTGTTTACTGTAAGAGACTTAACATTTAGTTTCTGGACTTTCTCCCTAAAATAATTCCACCATTATATATAAACTGTGCCCTATGTCACATGTTCTAAGCTGTTTTTCTGATTGAATTGGTAGATGTAAATGTAAAAATGTACTTATGATTGTTACTTTGAGACATTGAGTCTGATTTAAGCTCTCCAAGGCTGAAAAGGATACAGTTTCACCAGTGAGGCTGGGTGATCCAGCAAACCTGGAATGGATCAGGTGGAGGATTCAAAACATTTGCTAGCCAATAGCAAATACCTTTAAAGAAATCTATTCCAGGTTTGCTGGATCACTCAGCTTCATTGATAAAAGTGTATCCTCTCCAGCCTTTGAAAGCTTTAATAAATTAGCTTTAATATTAGTCAGACCTCATCTGTAATATGCAGTAAAACTTTGGGTATCAGTTGCATGGAGGGCCTCAGCTATAAGGAAATATTACCTGAACTAAATGTATTTTCCTTTAAAAAGAGGCAATTAAGGGAAATATATCTAGCTTGTATAAATACGCCATATAGTAAAAATTATACAGTAGCAATATAATAGTTCCAATGATATTGCAAACTACGAGGGTATTCTTGCACTTGAAAGAGAAGAGGATTAGCCTTTGAAACGTGGAATATTCTCCCACAAAATATAACTGGCTTCTGAATGTATAATAAATTAAACTGTGGATTGTTGACCCAGAGAGAATCTGATTGTCATTAGGGATGAGGACATTTGTTTTTATCCTATTGGAAAAATTGGACTTTGTTTATGCTTCATCTGGATCAGCTGGGTCGGGTTCTTGTTTTTTATTGCAATTGTTTTTTGTCTTTTGGTTGAATTCTCATATTTTTTTAGTCTGACTATGCAATGTGCCCTGTGGCCCATCCTACCCATGTTCTATAACACTTACATGCTTTTAGTATTCAACTCGTAAATTGAGTATTTATTATTCAACTTTGAATCGTTTTCTACACTTGCCAAATTGCATTTCTTCATACCTCCATATTGCCTGTTATCCAGGTCAGTATGATGTGCAAATACTGACACAGAAAATAGCATTGGGCTGGTTTGGTAATAGCTATGCCACTGGATGATGGAATGTCTGAAGAATTTCAATGATGCTTACAAGAGTCATTGAGGTCAGACATATGAAAGCAATGGAAAATTAAATAAGGGAGTGTTAATTATCTTCTTTAATATGCTGTATTTTACGGCTTTTACTATTTCAGTTTTTTATTGGGTATTTATATTTGTTTATTTGGAGTTTATTTAATTTGGGTCTGAGTCACAAAATGTCTGAGTTCTGCCACCCTTTTCACTCACATGTGTGTTTTTAGTGTGTAACATAGGGTTAAGCTAATGAATCCAGTTTACTTCAAAGCTCCAATGTCCTTCAGCCTGTGTAGAACACTAATCCTCAAGTTCAAGTGTTCTATTATTCTGCAACTGTCTTACCAGCATCATCTCTGTTGCTCCCTCCCCCTCTGCATGTAACAGAACAGCTCAAGGCCCAGATTCTCCTTGCAGTCACAGGCAGTGTGACTCCCTGATCTCTTTTTCTCTTTTACACATCCCTGCCCCATTATCCTATTTATAGCCGAGCTGCTGGGAAATATGAATTACGTTTTCCATGACAGACAAGTCTGTGGTCACAGGGTTGCGCCATTCTGGCAGCCAAATTTGCAACTAAAATGAGGATAATTTTATATCCTAATATATACTTTAGGTTTAAAGATCAGCAGATTCAGACTTGAGACCAAAGCTATAATGAAAGCTTTGTAACTGACCTTGTGGTCTTCATCATCTCATAATGTAGACCCCTGCTTTAGTGTTCTCCTGTGTGCCAGCTAATCCAAATCTAGCAAATGCACAAGTTCCCTGTGCCTACTGGTTGTATTCTTGATTTGTATCTTACAGTTGCTATATTGATACAGGTCATAGGGAGTCACCCATTCTTATTGTGGCATAGTAGGATCATCAGTGAACACAGAACCCATATGGGTGGGCACTTTCTTGGTGCCGGAATTCGTAACAATTATCTTTTGGAATTGAAAACACGTTAAACACTAGAGCTGCCCTACATGTCCCTAACTTTAAAACTTCACCCTAATGCTCCCACACAATGAACTAACAGCTATTGGGAACATAAATATGCATGTATATTATTAGAAAACCCAAGCACCATGCCCTCTCAATACCCTATTTATTGTATAGCTCTGCGTAATATGTTAGCGCTATAAAAATACTGTTTATTAATATATATATATTAATAATAATATTATCCACTTACATCATCCTCATCCATTGTCAAAGCCCGTAAAAAACTCATAGTTCAGATATTGATATTCCCATAGTTAGGAAGTATGGTAGAAGGGATAGTTGTAGTTAGGTAATAGGGAGTTAGGAATAGTTGGTGTCCTGATGACTATTTTCAAGGCCTGAACTTTGTAACATAGGAGTGGCTTATCCTTGAGTAAATTTTGATTTTTAGGAAGTACAATAAGGATTCAGGAGAATAAAGAGTAAGGCTATGTTCATATGTGCAGTTATTCAATGTGGTTCCACTTCACCCAAAGGTCCTAAACATCACTGATACCCATAGAAATGGCTGAAAACCCACTTTGTGCAAGTGTTTGAAATTGGTGCATTGCGGAATGGTCTTGGTGTATTTTTTTGGAAGCTCCATGTGTCCAAGGGAGGTTTACTGCTTTGCTGCCTCCATAGATTTGAATTGGAACTTTTTTCAATTACATTAGCAAGCAGTTGTATATCAGTTGATAGTGATAAGACAGCGGGGGTCCCCTGACCATTTGTGACATGTGGCATGATAATTGCACTGCAAATGTAAACCACTTTGCAAGGGTTATTTCACTTTACTTAGTGAATGAGGTGAAACTTGATTGACTTCTGTCATCCAGTTCAAGTTGTTTCATTTGAACAGCCCAAACTCATTTAGTAAATCAACTTTACCTCCTTAAACTAAAATGTGTCTTTGCTTGTTGGTTGTAATATATTTAAAGCAACATATATAGCTACTTTAATGGCAGAATAAGATTTATCATATTCCAACTCCATTTTAACTATGTCTAAATAAATGGATGTCCAAATCTTCCAGAAAACAAAGTAAAACATTTTTCACAGCTCTGGGTTACTCTATTTGTAAAATATATGGCAAGCACTATGGATTCCTCCCTTTCAAATATGACCTCAGATTTGTCATCACCAACAACTTTACAGATACTTTTTGGAGGGTTCCCATATTTTAACTAGGGAATGGAGACTGGAATTTTAGGAGATTGGCTAAAAAATGATTCCATTGCATTTAAATATAAACTTTAGATCAACTGTGAACATAATTTGGGGATGTCATTCTGGGTGTATTTATGGAGACATAGTTAACTATATAACAATTTCACTCAACATGCATAAGGTTACTAAAGGATCTACAAACAATCCTCCCACCCAAAAATGAAATACATGAACAACACAAAGTCCCTAGCCACTATTACAATGACACTGCAATGGGAAGGGGCAAAAAGAATGAGATAGGGAATGAGAATGAGAATGGCAACAAAAGGGGACACTGTCAGAGCCTCGCAGATAAGTTCTACTTTTAGCATAGAGGTCACATATTACAGCACAGATGCTGTTGCAGACACGAACACGTTTAACTCTTTGAAATGAAATATCTTGCAGGTCACTGGCTGCCCATGCTGTGTGGCACATGTTTTTGGCACTCAAAATGTTATTGTAAGCATACACCTAACTATTAGAGAATCCTGAAAACTGACACTGGTCATTTGGATGAAGAATTCCTTTCTATTTAGAGTTAGAAGACATATTAAGAGAGTTAAGAGACATATTTACAATCCAGTTGGTACATTGTGAATAGGCCGTGTAATACAACTAGTTATTTGTTACTAAGGACTGCATTATTAACACAATCAAGAAGATATAATATAAAATAATCACATCTGTCTTTATGCACATGGTCCACGTAGTATAAAATTAATCCTAAGAATTCAGAGGTCCGTATTCCAAACAGTATTAAAAAAGTGGGAGTCTGGCAAAGGTTTCATAGGCTGTCCATAGCCTCACACTTATATGGATAATAATATTTTTATAGTTTATAGTATACCCCATATTGTGTCCTGATCATTCATTTCTAGTTTTCCAAAAAAAGTATATTTATACAGCAAGAACTCTATATAAAACCAATTATACAATACAGACTGCATAAACTAAACTAAAATAAAATGATAAAAATTCCAAACATGGGTGCACTTGTCACACTTCTTTGAGAATTCTTATGTTTTCCGTTAAACAGTACCTGTCTCCAAAAAGTGCAAGAATGATAAATTAACTTACTATGGCATATGTGGTAAATAGTACTAATAAGCACCATAAATACTTCATATTATACTGAATGGTTATATTAGCATTCAACTTCATAAACTCTAATGCACCTTGACTTTGACTTTTGCCTCTGTTTCTTAAAACAGAATCTGTGATTTTATAAATATCTATATCACCAACACAACATTTTATAGCAATGCGAGCTGAGCTGCCATCTGGCTCATTCAGTGCCACTGAAATTTTCAGGCCTCAATGGCAGCTAAGGGAGCGACTATATTCACAGAGATTCCTCATCCAAACGAAGCATCTGTAGCCTTCAGTTTTCCTACGCAATCATGACAGTATTTGTTTTCATTTCTTTATTACTCTACAGAAGTCTGGTAGCCACTTATTTGCTTTGCCTGTTCATCTTATCAAACATAATAAAACAAAAAGCTGCTTGGATTAAATCCAAGGAAAAGTTTTGGGAAAATGGCAATGAAGCAGAATTTCAATATGTATTCAACGGGGAATTAAAATGTAATGCAGCTGATAAACAGACTTGTAATAGCATAGACCAGACACCCTTCTCCCCATATACACAGAATGAGCAGAAATTCATTATAAATCTCTCTCCAAGGCTAAATCCAGTGTTATATCTACAATCTTTAAATGAAACATTTGCACAAGTGTTACATATGTTACGGTTGTTGATGTTCTGCAAAGAACAGGGCAAAGGATACTTTAAACAAGAAAATGTCTACATCTAAATACAATGTTACTATTTATTAAAAGGTAAAAATCCAGTCTGACAATATTCTGATTTTCATATATATTTTATACAGCAAGTATGTTGTCAGTGTGTTAAATGACGCCATTCTCCAGGGTCAGACTTTGTAAATTATAGCATCATTCTAATTCACCAAGCATCTAGCAGTGGTAACCCTACAACTAATTTTACAAAAGGCTGTTGACCATTCTTCAATGTTAGGATCAAGACCAAAATATATAAAAGCACATATAGAAAAATAAAGAGGTTAGAAAAACGCTGTCACTTTACTAAAGTCACCTTCAAAAAATGATACTTACCTTTACAGGGGCCTGTATTTTATCAATCATTTTTCTTAACTGCAGGTATCCAACATTGACAGGCGTACACTTTTTTTAAAAGATGGCATTCCGTGAATAATAGCTGGTAGCCACACACATGTTGTTCTTTAAGTGGATCTAAAATCTGCATTGAGGTATATGGGCATTGTGCAGGTATGTAAAGCAGCCTAAAGTCGCTGTTCTGCCCCCTATCCCCATCAATGCTTTTAGATGTCATGGTACTTGACAAGGGTACAGTCCAAGAAGACTCTGCTGCCCGACCAACACTTCCAACCCCCTCCCCACCAACATCCCTTAACCAAGAAAGGACACTTACACCAAACTGTTGGAAAGTTTTTGGCCACAGCAGCCCATTTATTAACACAATAAATCCGATATCAACGAACAATTATTAACAAATCACACTTAACCATGTAGGTCCATGAAAGTTGCCCAACCTCCTCCAATGTCCTGCTGTCTGCGATCCTCCACCAGGCCCCCAGACGCCCATACACCGCCTCGGGGACAATTGTCGGATCTACCCCCTCCACTTAGCCTCCACAACAACCAAGTGTCATGCAAGGCCCACCATATTAACCGACTCCAACCAAACTTTTTTGCCCCCATTTCCCCTGTATTTTCATTACCCCACCTTAACTTCCATGGACCCTGAAAAAAGAATAACTGCCCCCCAGCTGCTATGACAGTTGCCTCCCCTTCTATATAAATTTTAGGGAGGGAGGGTGGGAGCGCTTGCTCTTGCAGATTTTTTTTTAAGAAGTGCTGACCCCCACCCCAGGACCCGACTTTTAACCCCTTATCTTATCCCTCCCCTTAACTTTACCCACCAATCTAATAATGCCATTTTCCCGCACTTTTGCTAAATTATTATTTTTTTTTTTTTTATGTGAACTTTTCACCCCGGTCACCTCGCCTTCTGTCCTCCCCCTGTCATGAGGCCCCTCGCCTACCAGCTTCAGGCCTGCTTCTCTTTGCCACTGGAAGGGCGCTGAGGATGTAACCTCTCTAAGTCTTTGCATGGCTCTTCTGACACAAACCCTAACTCCCAGCAGTATTTTAATGTATTCTACCCAATGACAATGGAATATTGCTTTACCTAAGCATTCCATATTGGTGATATTAAAGTGGACAACTTTAACAACATTTAGACCTTCCATGAAAATTAATGTTTGCTCTACCGAAAGCTCCCCAAACCCCCGACCCAAAGTCAAATCACCTGCAAACACAATTTAAAAAAAAATGCTTTCATTGTTTGCAAGAGGCATGGGTGAAACTACTATACCCCATTGTTACCTCCTGTAATAGCAAGGCACCTAAAATTCCATGAAAATGCTGTCCAGGCCATTGAAGGTGCATGTCTTCATGAGATTGTGAGCACCCAGCTACCCCAGAAAAAGAGGTGAGGTGATGACACCCTTGCCACCTAGAAGCTTTGAAAGCAACAGATTTATTTTTAAATAACATTATTGGGTGATTTGACTTTGAGAAATGGGGAGCTTTAGGTAAAACAAACCTTCCATTTTCCGGGAAAATCAAAGTGTTAACATTAATGTTAATTAAGAACAGAACCATACAGGAAATACGACCAGCACCAACTTAAACAAGGTGATCACCCCCCTCCTCCATCCTCATGTGAATGGTTTGCTTGTACAGAATAAATGAAACTGTTGCTTGATCTTGATCGACTTTCTAAGAATGTTGACACATGAAAGTTGAACAACATATTTATTTGCCAAAAATGAAGGTTACTAATAAATATCCTAATGACAGGCAAATATTTTCCTAGCATTTATCATCAGAGTGAAAGTCCAATTCATACAACTCTGTGTACTTTACTGAAAACTGCTCTCTCTTTACATTTTTGGCGTAACGCCATTGCAGTGTGCCCAAAGGACATTTAAATGTAATGCTGTTCTGTGACAGAGAAAAACCCTTTGCAAATAAGTTCTTTAGCAGCAAATATATTTCTTCAGTTGATCCAAGAAAACATTTTTATTTTTAATTGTTTTCGTTGGTGGCATAGTATTTCATTTGACACTTTTTGGACTAAATTTAAACCTCAGCATGAGATTTAGGATGACTTGAATCACAAAATAGCCTTCGCTGCATGACAATGAAAGTGTTTTGAAATGTTTGGATAAAAATGTAAAACAATCTGTGCTTAACTTGGCTACATTCAGTTTTGTAGTTGAAACAATCTGCAACCTTAGAAATTGTTAAAGTACCGTATATTTAGTAACACTAATGACACAACTAAAGTGAATATTATTTTAACTTTGTAAAACTTGTGGAGGTACTGACTGATTATTGGCTATAAAAATAGTGCTGAGGAAATGCAATACAAATTTAAAGATATTCAGGTGTATTTTTTCTGTAGGGACCCTCCCCGTCAGCCTTGTAATACAGCCTCTTTAAAAGTACTGTTTTTGTTGTGTTTTCCTAATTATCTGGGCTTTAGCCAGCCTCCATACTATTCAGACTTTCCTAATTTTGGTTGATTGGTTCTGTCTGCCTTTGTTGTTGATGCCATTGGTCGGTATAACAATAACTGGACTATGTTATCCATCCATAGCCAGTGGCTGGAGGTTTTTTTTTTATTGGTCTGGACTGTAGGTTAATAAATGGTTGGAGCTGACCGTTTAGTCTCTTAACCACCTGGCCGTTAAGCCTGAGCATGTTCGGGGTAAAAACTTTTGCAATTTTCGTTAACCCCGAGTTTTTCTCACCAGGTGGTTAAATGTAAACAAATGTTATATTGCAATCCGATTGTCATACAATGTATGACAATCGGATTACAACTGAAAGCAAAATACTTACCCAGTGTCCGCAGCGCCTCTTGCAGCAATAAAAGATTTGCTATTGCTGCTGGCATCTGTAGTGAGATGTATAGCACAATGCAGAAATCCTGCATTGTGCTGTGCATCTCTCCGGAGATGCCAGCAGCTTCCAGCGTCCAGCGTCTCTGTCTGTGTCTGTGTGAGCAGGGCAGGGAAATCCCCACTCACATCACTCGGAGGATGAGTCATCTTCCGGGTGATGTGATTGGTGATGTATGGGGGTGTGTCAGGGAGGGAAATTTAAAAGCAGATTACAATGTAATCTGCTTTTAAATGGTTTTTACAGTACAAAAACACCACACAACATGAAATAAAAATAAAAGTACATTTTTAATTTTATTTTTAGATTACATTGTTGTCTATTATTTCATTATTGTTTTAAATTATTATTTATATTTATGTATTATAATTTATGATTTTAATATAATAAATAAATATAATTTTCATATCCGGGAGTTAATCCTAAGAATTACAAGCCCACAATATAAACAAAAATTTCTATGCAAAAAAAAAATAGGATAGGATTCTATTAAAAGTACTTTTTTTTTTTTACGATTGTGTGTTTCAAACTTTTTTTTATATTCATGATATCTACTAGACCCTTGTTCGGACATATTTCTGTAACTTACAAGTCTAAAATGTAAAAAAAAAAAATTCATGAAAAACAGTGTAACACATTTGGTACAGAAATCTAGACATCAGTGTAACGCCCAGGAGGTTAAGTCTTAGGCTTTGCCTAGACAAAAGGGTTTTCTTCCCTGGGTTTGGCCTAGTTAGGGCTCAGGCCTAATTGCTTGCTACAAGCAAGTTGCATTGCTAGAGGGATTATCCAAAAGAAAATGAAAAAGATAGCTGCCTTGTGGAGCATTCATATGGAGAACTCTGTACTGGGTGGAATCCAGAGGAAGCTTAAAGCGTACCTAAACTCAACATTTCCATTTTACAAAACAGGGTAGACAACCCTTATATGTAATGGGAAAATGTTAATAATTTTTTCGCCTCGCGATCAAGACTGAATGGGAGTGCAGAGCCCCCCGGGATACCTACGTCACGCATGCCGGGGAGGCTCTGGGTGCTCCTCCTGCACATTTCCAAGATCTCGGACATGAGCAGAAAGGGCATTTTTTCTGTTAAGGGAAAGAGATGCTGATCTCACACAAGTGCAGTGAGATCGGCTTTCTTTCCAGGACAACGCGGGACTGGATCATGGGAAGGACCAGGGCCATCACCTGCAGGATTAAAGGTGTATTTTTTTGTTTTTGGTTTAGTTCCACTTTAAAAAAAGTTGCTACTGCTAGACTTATATAAGGAGGGCATGCTATCTATGAGAAAAGCAATTGCAGCTTCTATACCAAGGCCAGATATCTAAATCTATTCAAAAATGAATAGGATCTGTTGCAACTTTAAATAAAAAGTTCTGACTGCTATTACATTGGCCTGACCTGGCTTCTACTAAAGAGCCAAGTGTTTCAAGTTGCCCAATGGAAGACAAGACAGCAGCTATTTAAAATTGGTGTTTGGAAATCAGAGAATTTAGGGAGATTCAGCAATAGAACATTTAAAATGTGACAGTATTTGAAGGTCACCTTCAGCCTAAGTTTTGATTTTTGGATTGAGCAGGGAAGTGTTAAAAGCCTATTTAATTGTTGTCTATGTCTTTCAGTCAGAACAGGAGCAGTGATTGAAAATCTCAACAGGTATAAAAGACAATTTTAGTAGGAAAGTGTTCAAATGGCTGTCAATGTTTTATTGATAGCCTTACATTTTTCATACATTCATCACACAGAGAAAATGAAAATCAAAATTTCCTCCACAGGGGGTCATGGACAGAAATAAAACCAGAGAGAGAACCCTAAATGGTCTTGCCTTTTATAAAAAAAAGTAATTTTATGGCTTGGACGGGCAGGGTCACATATGTTCTGATTACACACAGCATGCTTTATTATGAGTGTAATATTTGTTTTAATGTGATACATAGCTCCATAAATGTCTCTCTAATTTCCTGCTGCGGCAGTGTAGTTCTACCTGCAGTGACATAATGAGCAGCACTCCTGGAAGATCTGCACTGCCACAGTGGGCCATTAGATGGTCATTGTGGAGCTAAATGTCACTTTAGAATTGGATAACAGAAATTGAGCATGATCTATTTATGGACATTTTCTCTGAGCCAACTTGGACATGCACTTCAAAACCAAACTGTGGAAATCTTCATTCCTGGGGTGGGTGCTCCTTTTGTCTAGGGGGTGATGAATAAGGTGATTTACTTACCTTATATCTAATGTCTCTGACAGTCGGTGTTCTGCTCCTCTGTCCGACACCCTGTTTTGGGGACAGCCTGCAGTGTCCTCTGTTACAATGCTAGACTGCTGGTTGTGCATTGTTTGATTGTAGTCATAGAGCTGCAACCATTCAGACACTAAAGTGAATGATGAATCAGAAAAGTACATCTCCTTTTTCATCATCTTCTAGGTCAGGGCTGTCTAAACTTTCTGCGAAGAGGGACAGATTTGGAGAGGTGAAAATGTGTGGGGGCCGACCACTAACTACAGTTAGTGCGGAAGTGGTTTGTGCGGATACCGCACAGCACAAACCCAACAGGGTGACGTGAGGGATTCCCTGTGCACGGATTCCGATGTTTGTGTGCGGGCTCTGTGCAGAGCACATTCTTGGAATCAGAGTGGGCGTGGTCCG
The DNA here is from genome assembly GCF_032062135.1 of Pyxicephalus adspersus. NCBI lineage: Eukaryota > Metazoa > Chordata > Amphibia > Anura > Pyxicephalidae > Pyxicephalus > Pyxicephalus adspersus. The sequence continues at coordinate 31,851,044 of NC_092868.1, read as the reverse complement.
TGCGGGTCCTGCACCGCACACGCCCACTATAATGACGTAGGGGATTCCCTGTGATGACAGAGGCTGCGGGCCGGTGGAAATCTGAAGATGGCCCATGCCCCCCGGGCCGGACTTTGGACATGCCTGTTCTAGGTAAACTGCCTTTTAAAGCAAATACTAACATATTGTGGATTATATATACTTTGGAATATATATTAGTAAAATTTCATTTTTACCATGTTTTAATTCGTATACAGAAAATGGGACACATTTTTTTCAAGGTGCAGTTAGGAGTAACAAGTAAGGAAATCAAATCAGCCCCTGCACTGGGGATGTCCTGTGTGTAGTATTACCTAGAATTACAGCCCTAGCTCAGGCATATTAAATCCTGAATATAAAAAAAACATATAATGAACCAGAGCAGTTTGCCATTTAAAGTTTTTAAAAGTATCTGGATTAATTTGATTTATTACCATTAGCATCCTTATCATGGTAATTCAATCTGTTTGGGTTCTACTTACTACTTACGTGCTTCCTTGTGAGATCAGTAAAAGCTATGGTGATTGAATATTTTACTGCAGGCAAAAGGAAAAAAATATCTGACCAAAAACAGGAGAAAGCTTAAAGAAACGATTGTGAAATATGTAGAAAATTATAGGAATGCATATATATTCATTGCAATGTAAAGAAAGTGGTTATAATTATTCAATTTGTTATCAATATGTTTAACGGCTAGAAAAGAACAAACCCCAGGAAAATATGGCCTTTATATAATGTCTGCACACAGGTGGAACCTATTTGCTCACACACCCATATAGTAAATATTCATTTAGCCCGGTGCAAGATATACATGTATTTCATCCACACACCTTGACATTAAACTACCTAGTTGTACAGAAATGTGAGCATGTTAGTATTCAGTCAGTAGCCCTTACAATTTTGATTGGCATCGCCAACACGATGCAGCCTTGACACACTTGTAGCACATTAATGTTTAATGTAGTGTGATGCCTTCAAATAAAATGCTGCATATCCTTTTACCGAACATTTTGATGCATTACCAGTCTAATATTTGAATAGGTTGCTTTATTGCATGTAAATTATAGAAAAATACACATAAATGTAAATGTAATAAACGTGTAAATTAATAAATCTTCTATGTGTGATCAGCTAGAAGTTCATTCATCCACTCATTGGAAAACATGGGATGATAATCACAAAAACAGCAATATTGTGCTAAGGTGTTAGATAAACATGCAGTTGTATTGAAATGTGTTAACACATGTTTTTTTTTTCTTTCCTTGCAGATATGAAAAGTAATTCTAGATCTAGTTTTGGTTTAGTACAAGTATATAGTAATACTGTGCTGAGAAATATGTTAATATTTAGTCAGAAACACATTTTTTTACTGGTTGACTTTTTTTAATTCTTTTAAATAATTAGTATGATTTTAAATAAAATTTACTATTCCCTCTTCCTTTTTTAAAATACACATAATGTTTTTTTGGGTGATTAAAAAAATTGCTTCTTTACTCCAAGGATCAAGAGTCTAGCACTGTTTTAAGAACCAAAAATATACTGTATGTCCCATTTTCTAAACACCAATCCAATACTGGTGGACCTCCCACACAGCTCCTTGTATATTGCATTTAGAGGTAGATAGAGGCTCTATAGAGTCTTTAAACATTTAAACAAATGTTAAAAAAATATACACAATACAATACACAAACATAGGACTAAAATATTTTTGATACCACTCTCTTGGGTTCCATTTTTACTACCTTCCATTTTTACAATTTGTCAAGGACAAATTGGGTATGCATTAAAATAGCAGTACCAATTCCTGTATTTAAAGCTGGCTCCACCCTGACATTTTGCCTTGAAGAGTTGTACTGGATTCTTCCCTACACTGATAACACTTACTCTAATTTCACTGCACAGTGTGAGTTTCTCACAGAAAGAAGCTACAGCAGATTAACCTCCCTGGCGGTATTCCTAAGTGTGGCTTGGGGTTAATTTTCAGTACCAAAAGCGGTAACACTCAGGGTGACATTGTAAAGGGCTTACCTGGTCCCCACAAGCCTGCAGCGTCCTTAGACCATGTCCGCCCGTCATCTGTGTCCCATGGCCCCAGGTCCCTCGGCGTGATCATCGAGACGTGTGAGCGTGTGGCGTCAGTGTGCTGGGGGCGTGACCGGGAAGGAAATTTAAAACAATATAACATTTTGACATTCGAAAATACTGACCTAATCAGACTTCCAGGGACGTTAAGCAGAACCAGACTCATTCCCTGCCTGATGGACATCCAGCATCTTCTAGCTCTTTCCTGCTTAGTCTTACTGGCCTGCGTATTTTAATATTTGGATTTCAGTTCTTTAAATTATTAGGGCTCAGCATCACAGCGTCATTACTAAAAGTGGTCTGTATGGAAATACAGCTTGTCTGGGATCACCCAGGATAACTATGTATAGCATCTTGCAGCCCCCTCCAACAGTCCTAAGAAAAGCTCAGTGCCAACTAACCAGCCAGCCAGCCAAAGACAGTATTTGTAAGTCAAATGTTGGCAAAGGACATTGAGGATGAGTTGTTGAAAAACTGCAGATATATGTATTCCAAATGATATATTATTCTATATAATATATTCTTTCTTTTAGTTCCCATGTAGGGTCTCTATAAAAATTACACAGTATAGTTCATTTTTCAGCATTGCATCATAGGATCATCGGAAATACTATTTGACTGCTAATCAAGAGATCATTTTGCTTCCTGCAACAGGAAACAAACTGAAAAAAATTGCATGCCTCTCCTTTACAACATGTTTCTCCTTTGCAACATTTGAGTATGGTGTAGAATTGAAACAACCGTCTTTTCAGAATTTGTGACAAATTGACACCCTATCCAATGTCACTACCATTTCTAAAGCAAATTTGTCTTTTACTTGTTCCTTTTTATTTACTAGAATTAGTAGAACCACAGTCAACCTCTGACAGAGGTTTCATTGCTTTCCTTCTGTGTATAAAACAGAACTATTCAATTCAAATCACAAATATTTTAACCTATGGAAATTTTAGGTATCTGGCTTATATGTATTGCCAAACACACGACACAAACCAAAGCATAAAACATTACTTTGTCTTCTGTTATCTGTGCTATCTGGTATCTTTGTCTTAGGCAGATGCACGTGTTAGATAATCCTTCCCTGAGACAAAGTGTCATGAAAGATTGTTTCCAGCTACAAAAATCCTGGGTGTAAATATATTTTAGAAAAAAAATAGGTCTAACTGGTGTCTGCTTAATTTTTTACATTTATTATTGAATTGAGGGTTTGGGTTAGGGAAATGTAAGTAACATGACTGCAGAAAAACTGATCTCACAGCCTACCAGCTACAGGTTCAATAAATCAACACAGAAATCTGTTCTCTAAACTGTTAGAAATGTTAGAGAAGATTGACTAATATGAATTAATTGGAATCTCTGTATCTCTCAGGTGACATACAGTATGTTCTATCAAAAAACATGGAAAAGAATTTGGGATTAGGTAAATGCACATGTGTGATGCCAGAAAAAGTATTTACCTCCTGGAGTGTGAACTGGAGGAACAGATTGGGGATATCAAACAGAAACATCACCGTTATACAAACCATTTTGCAAAGACACATAATTGCTGCCATGAAAAAACAGGCAGAATGAAAAAGACCTACATTGATGCAACTATGAATCCATTATTACATTATGAAATGTGTTTAGTATCCTGATGGCATTTAAACTGGACTTGGCATTGGTCACTTACAGGGGTGTTGTGGGGCAGGCACAGGTGGGAACACCGTGCCCTCACTTTTTTCTGGAATGGGCATGCGTACCCACTCTTCTTTTAAAAGATGGTCCGCGGCTCTGCCCCCCCCCCCCCCCCCCGACCATGTTTCCCATATGGAATCGCAGGCTCAGGGTGGTGGGTGGGTTGTCTTTCTGAACACAACCCGCCCACTCTCCCATCGCAGGCTCAGACCCCCTTTGGGGGGTTGCACCAGCCAGGGCAGTTGACCATGACCTGTACAGCAGACCATGGATGGCAGGCTAAGGGAAGTATCCAGGGACACAAACCGCCCAGGCTCAGACCTGCGATGGGAGAGTAGGCTGGTTCTGGTATTGTGACATCACTCTGGGGGAAGTTTTTTCCCCTTTAAGTGACACATAGGCAGGGAAGTAGTAGGGCGGGTATGTTTACCGTGCCCCCTCTTTATTTTTTATGACTACACCCCTGGTCACTTACCAATTCCTCTACAGTCGGGCTTAGACCATGACAAGGAAGAAGCAGAAAAATGAGCCAATAATTTGTTCCTGCAGTGCTCACATGCTATTAAGAATAATAATAGGTGGAGAGAATAGAGTGGCAAGGCGATGAATCCACATGTCTCCTGTCCTTTTACTATTCACTCACAGGTTAGGATAGGAAAAAGACTTGAAAATATTGTTTACCTGCAGCATCAAGTTTTGTACCCTGTCAGAAAGAGCTGTACTATTTGTCAGAGATGTGCTAATCTAGAGATTAAGAAATGCAGATTCAGTGCCTGGCAAAACAGCTCCCGTATATGGATTTCATGTGTGTATCCTAACTAAAAAGGGCTTGAACAGTAGCTTCTTATAAAATTCTATGCAACCAATATCCAGGACCAATGAGTGGAGAGAAGGCCACCAGACAACAATGTTGCATGATGCTGATCACATATCATATGGTAAAATGTCCTAACTCTACTCCTTGTAATAAAGCTTCTAAACATTTTTTATGGAAGGGAGCTCTGTTTAATATTGTAATTGTATGGATTCTGTGTTCACCTGACCAAGGATGGAAGAGAATGTGGACGTAATGATCAGTGTGGGGGTTGGAGAGCTTGAGCCAAACATCTTAACACCCAAGCTGGGAATTAATCCATTGGACCAATAATATGTACAGGTTAAAGCCCTGTACAGATGCTAGATCTGTCTTTCCCAACTTTATAGTCTTCAAGAAACACTTGCTGTAATTACTATATCAACAGCTCACAGTATTATTAGCATGATGGTCAATGGGAAACAATGCTCATTGCTCATTGTTCTGGAGGAAGCCTAGTTGATTGGTTAAAATTGTCTTATTTGAAAATCTAGCATCAGTAGAGTTATTCGGCAATTTAATGTGGTGATCCACTGTGCCAGATCACTAAACAACCAGCTCTGATGACCAATACATTTTTTCCTGGATTGGGGCACTTTGCACCCATCCATCCCTCTTCATAAGAGCATAACAGTATTAGTAGCTAAGCTTTCTGTACACCATAAATGATCACCTATAGGTATATACATGCAGGTATATACATAAAAGTGTGATACCTGTCATACAGCAGAAATGCTACCCACCATTCCTGCAGAAGCTCTGACCAAATGTATCCACTTTATTTTGGAGTTCTTGAACTTACATGATCAGTCTCCAGAATATACATCTGGAATCCTCTATCCCCTCCTCCCTGCAATTATACAGATAAATGCTTGAGACTCCCCTCCTATGTACACTATCATACCTACTGCTGCAAGTCCAATAATTACCATTTTACAAACCATATACGTCTCATTTGTACCCCTGAAGAAGCCAAATAGGTGAAACACATTGGGTAACAAGACGTTATTTTTGGTTTGTACAATGAATAGCGATTATGATTTATACTTGGAGTAGAAAATCACTGTATATTGCGGCAGTCCTCATAACATGTAAATCGGTGATGGACATGTAAATGTATTTATATATTTGGTTTTTGTATTTACTTGGATAAAATGCATTTGATTGATCATTAGCTGACAAGCCCCTTTCATACTTTTTTTCTCTCCTTTCACCAATTGTAACCTTTTTAGGGATGGCTATATATATATATATATATATATATATATATATATATATATATAAATATTTATATATACAGGAAGTTAAGGATATCTGACATACTGATGCCCCATAGAAACGAATGGGGCTTCCCTGCTTGCTGGTGTGCAGGACGGAGGCTGAAAGGGGGAAGGGGCGGTTTGCATGACTTGCAGAAAAAATCTTTTACTAAACACAGCTGAGGTTGTGGGTGATCTTAGGGGGTGAGCTCTTTTTGCAACCTCTTGTAACTCTTTAATGACCAAGACAAACTCTGCAGTTATTTTTTTTTTTTTTTGCATATCAAAGCACAACTTACTCCAGACGTTACTGAATGTTTAGGTTCCATAAGGATTTTTGTTTGTAATTACCTCACAATGAGGATTTTTTTACAGTAATTCACACCATGCTGCTTGTGTACAAATTCAACTTAAGAACAAACCTACAATCCCTATCTCGTATGTAACCCGGGGACTACCTGTATATATCTATACAATCTATCCAAATGACCAAGAGAGGGGGAATATACAACATTTTAATACTTTTAGATATACTTTTATTGATAGGTTGCAAAAAATTACAAGAAAATAGCATAAATGATCTCAGTTAAAAGATATTTTAGTGCTAACTGTGTGTATTTAACATAAACCAAGTGGAGAAATGACAGATTTATGCACAGATTTGTTTATTTGACATCACAGAGAAATAAAACAGACACACTTGGCTGCTATATCAATGAGCAAGTAGGCTAGGAATGACATTTTTCTGCTGTCAGGAGATGGAGGGAGAATAGGGTGTGACTGTATTCATCTCACATGAGAAATAGATAGAAGTAGGTATATTTTTATGTTAGGTTGATGTTGTATTTCATTTAAAGTGCAAAAATCATCTACTTTCAAAGCTGTTCTTTCTTTGGCTCACAAGAAAGAAAGCTGAGACACACAATACACCCTCCCATTGCTGGTCCATAGAAAAGAATCTCCCTCCCTTAGAGGATGTGTGATTAACCAGCACAGGCGTCTGCATCCATCGCTATCAGCGCATCACACATATACAGACAAGCAACAACCTACAGACTGCACACCCAGCATAGCACAGTGATCAGACCACTTGTGAGCACACCATCAGGAAGCAGCAAAATAACAACAAAGGTAATAAATCAATGGCTTTATTGTGTAGTATGTGATGTGTGCACACAATATACATTTAGTTATTTTTGAAAGCGTTTAGTAATTTACAATTCACCAGTAACGATCACAATATGAACTGGGTGGGTTATACGCTGTAATATTTTAGTGGCTTGTAAATAGAATATTTATTGTGGTTTGTTGGGTGATGTCAAATTTTAATTCCACAAGGTAAGGGTTGATTTGCCTCCAATTTATCCTGCATCTGTAAAAAAATGAACAGTGGTTATAACACCAAGTATACTAATAATATAAACCAGGAAAACAATCAAAAATAGGTTTGAAGAAGTCAAATTCATCATCAGAAACTGAAACTATGTGAATGGAATTTATTATAATCTCTCCTCTCCATTGTTTCTTTCTTCCCTTTGTCTGTGTTTATTCTGTCTACCCATTCACACAGGTGTCATCTCCATGATATGGCAGAGGTTTACCTAGAGAAAGAGGTTTATCTCTTGTAATCTTTTCATCTGTGATTTTTTTTACTGGGTGAATGTCAGTGGGGCTGAGTATAGTATAGTCGGCCCCCCTTCCTCCCCAATACCCCCTCCCGTTCCTGTTCAATGCTCCCTAAAGATGCTCCAAAATTGTAAAAAAAATGTAGCTTCAAAAAAAAAAAAATTGTGTGTGATACAACTCAGAGAAAGCAGTGTGTGCATGTATGTATGTATGTATGTATGTATGCTTGTATGTATGTATGTATGTATGCTTGTATGTATGTATGTATGTATGGTATGTATGTATGTATGTATGCTTGTATGTATGTATGTATGTATGCTTGTATGTATGTATGTATGTATGTATGCTTGTATGTATGTATGTATGTAAGTATGTATGTATGTATGTATGTATGAATGTAAGTATGTATGTATGTATGTATCTATGTATGTATGCATGTATGTAAGTATGTATGTATGTATGTATGTATGTATGTATCTGTCTATCTGTGTATGTGTACATGTGTGAAAATAAACAACCATTCTGCTTTTTTTCTCCAAATCTCTGTTTTTTTCTTTTTTTCTTTTTTTTTTTTAGCAATACAATGATTCTCTGTTATATAAATGAAGGAGATTACCCAGATGAGAAGAATAGTGACATGAAAATGACATCAGTGGCAGTATAATCACTTCTAGATTTCCAACGTATTATGACTGTGGCTCTAAAATAATTTACAATTAGATCACTGTGAATCTGATTATGGTGAGAAAGGTTAACATCAGAAACATCAGGCAGTAGTTTCATATTTGCTACTTTTTGAATATAGCCATTTATTATTATCATGTATTTGTATGATGCTGACATATTACACAGCACTTTACACAGTCCATATCCATGTTACTTGTTGGAGGAGCTCACAATCCAATATTCCTAACAAAGTATAAGGCTGATTTTTAGGGAAAGCCAATTACCTAATAGTATGTTTTTGGGATGATGGAGGAAACCTATGCAAACACAGAACATACCAACTCCATGCAGATACTATCCTGAATGGCACTGAGCCACTACTTTTTGTTACATTTAAAAAAAGTATAAAGCAGGAATGGACAGCCTTTTCAAATACACAGTTTATTTGCATGGATGGAAACAAAAGAGAATTTTCTGTAAACAATTACCAGGATTATTGTAATCTCTGACAATTTTTTTTAAATTTTTGCGTGCTTCCTTTTTCTTTTATTGAGCGTTTTATTAAAAGCCCTAAAGGGAGCAAATACTTGATCTACAGTCACTCTGCCCTTCTTAACACATAATAGGATATCAGCCCCTTATGGAGTGCATTGTTTTCAATGATTCAGCAGTCTCATAAACATGTATTGTGAGGAAGGGCATTAAAGCAAAACCATTACATGGCATTCCGAAGCCAACAGCAGAGCCAATATATGAGCATTCCCTTTATATACAGATAAAATCATAGCTTTTCTTAGGAAAACATATGACATAAACACAATAATAAAATTATTTACATCAAGCTAATCTAATTTGCTGATCTATCTAACAAATGATGGGAAAACACAATACATTCTCTCTAAAGATCAGAAATCTGCCCATGAGAAAATGAGAAAAATCTAAAACCTGATACTATGTGGGTCATGAAAGAAGCATTTATTTTCCTTAGCTCCAGCTGTTAGCTATAGCCCCAGCACCGTAAAGCAATGTTGGTTTAAACAAGACACCTGTTTCCAAAGCTCAGCCATCCATAAACACTAGAATCTTTGGTCCAGGGAACCACTATGACATATGACAGTGCACAGCTAAACTGGAATGTTAGAGTGATGAGTGATGGTGAGTGATGATTTAAAAAAGTGTAATTTAAGAAGGATTACCAGAGGAAGAGAGTGTTAAGAATAGGAATACAGTGGTGGTGATGAGTGAGAAGGGTTTCATATATGGTGGCTGCCTACATTCTCCTAAGAGAAGGGTTTGGCCACTATAATAAAATGTTACTGTATTCTACACAGCCATAAATATCACTTTGTGAGAGACCGGGAGGTGAACTATGGATATGGTGGGCACAGCCTGGATGGACGTCATGGAATTCTGTTTGCAAGGCACAGGGGACTTATAGCCTGTTCTGTTTTTAAATCAAAATATATCACCCCTTGTAGAACACAATTTTGATTTATGTATTATATTTAACACTTTAAGTAAAAATACTGGAAACTAAAAAAAAGACAAGTATCTTGAAAGGTCTGAAAAGCTTACTGTTGCTATACAATCTGTAGTGAGCTGGAAGACCATTCAGGAGTTCTTTGTTGGGTGTAGAGCAGACTAACACTCCCAGAGAAGTATCTATGTCTAATGGGGCAAGGGGTGGTTAAGGGAATCTAGTCCATTACAATATAGTTAGAGATAACCATGGGTATGAATACCCCAATGTCCCAGAAACAGTAATGTACGATTAGGGGTCTTGTCAGGGGACTTTTCAAAATCCTGAATAAATATGTCTAATTAGTTATTAGGTTTGGTACTGTTGCTAGCAAAGTTAGGCTGTTAATGTAATGTGTAGAAAGTGAACTCCAACCTACACCTACAGCTTTGCACACTTGTACAGTCTGCTTCCTTATCATACTTTCCTTCATGAAATCGATTATTCCAGTTTCACTACATAAAGTCAGCTTCACATAATGTGCTTTAGAAGATGCTACGTCAGATAGAGCCAACCTGATTTCCCGGCAGATAGACATCCAGCATCATCTAGCCCAGCTGTCACCAACCGGTGGTAGTCTGCGAGAAAACTTTGGTGGTCCACGGCCCTGGCTGTTGCGACCCCCCAGCAGGGTCAGGAGTAGGCCCCCCCCCGGCCAGGGCAGCAGACCATGTCCTGTACAGCGGACTATGGATCTCAGGCTCAGGGAAGTATCCAGAGACACAACCCACCCAGGCTCAGACCTGAAATGGGAGAGTGGGTGGGTTCTGGCATCATGACGTCACTCTGGGGGAAGATTCGTCCTCTTTGAGTGACATATGGCTCCCCACCCATGTGCGGTCCGGAGTCTGTGCATTTAGTCGTCCGTAGGTCCGAAAAGATTGGCGACCACTAATCTAGCCTTCACTTTTCAGTCATATTGCTCTTGCTGCTTCCTTCATTTTTTACATTTCAGGAGGCTATGTGTCACATGTTGGCATTACCACAGGTTTTTGTTTTCAGGAAGCTATGTACAACCTCCTGCCAGCCCTTCCCACCAGCCACTATATGTTTTAATTTAAAAACCAATTGATGATAGCGCTGGCTCTAAAATTAGGTACTTATTAAATATGGAAATGTTTTATTCAATAATTTCATTAGCATGTTGATGATGAGGGGAAAAACAAAAATGTGAAAGCAAAATGTATGCAGATTAAACCTCAGCTCTAATGCATCTTTTGAACGTAAGGGTTTGGTGTAAGTAAAGTGTCTTGTTTTAATAATCTAAGTCCAAACTGCAATAAAGGAAGAGCTGGAAGAAGGTGGTGGAACCTAATTCTTTTTTTCAATTACTGAGTGGTCACCTAAAACTTTCCTTGCAGAATAAGAGATAGTCCTACTTTAATTGTATATGGTGTGGTAGAATCAACTATATGATGCCAACTATATAGATCCAGGCCATATAGAGCTATATTCCTAAATCCTGGAAGGAATGGGTGGGGCAGGCTTAATCTCCCTTTTCCAGGCCAGAAATTGGTAATGGCTCTGGAGCACCTGTCTTTGAAACAGGGGGGAGCTGCAGCCTGAGGTCAAATGGCTCAGGTGGACTACTGTGTTCAGTTTGTATACAGGGAGAGCCCAGGAGGTCTCTTAAAATTTAAGTCTGTGGGCCCAATAGAAAGAGACAGGAGGCTAAATTTGTCTTTTACGCTGCAATGACACTGTTTCCTGAAAACCCTGAAATTTGCTTTGTGTTGAAGTTTTTTTTATGAATATATGTGGGCAGAGTACCCTGAAATTGAACTGGAGCCTGAAATACATCTTTGTAGGATTCAATAGTTGGTAGGTCACATAATGGAGGTGCTTGGAATATTGGATAGAGTGAATGTGTGCATGTGATTAGATTTGGGAATCTGCACACCAGCTGGAGGGCCCCAATGGATAAACTGTGTGGCTGTAGTACTTCTGACAAGCTATGAAGGTATAGAATGCATCTGTTGTGCCAAACCTCCTCTTTCAATTAAAGAATAGTTGAATTGTCCCCGCTAAGTGTCAAACCATAATTATAGGACTGTCTCTTTGTGTCCCAAAGTTATTGTTGGAGCTCCAGGTTTTCTTGTAATTAGTAGTTTATCCCGCAGTTGGTGTGCATTAAAAAAGTGATCTGACTATACAGCTGTAAAGAAAGATGTGGCCCTTAGCCCCCCCCCCCCCTTCCTTTTTAATTTGTAAGTTTCTACATTGTTGTTATTCAATCACAACTGTAAATCTTGTCCCAAACTATCATTTGGATAAGTTAATTGAAGAGAAATATTATCATACAATCCTACAGTTAAAATACCTTGTTGCACATAATTGCAATAATATATTTGCATGATGGTAAAACTTTTCCGAAAAAACATCCAAGTCAGCAACAACCATATAAAGTAAATGTCTTCCCAAGAACAAATAGCAAAAAGACATCTCCTTGTTCTTATATGAGTTGTGCACCCCAGGGACCTGACACAATTTTCTTCTTGATTTGGCTGATGGATTTTTCAGTAACACGGAGCAAAATCTTTGTTCCATATTCTCCATTGAAATGGTTTGCTATTGAGTGACAACTGGTTTGCCAGAAAATTGCATTTTCTTCCACTAGGAAACTTGATTCACTGAAATGCATTGAACGTCTGGTATAAATGACCACTTATTAGCACGCTATTTAGTCTTCTAGAGATCCAATGGGGAACAGTGACTTTCAACCCCCTGTGTGGCTTCAGATTACTGGACTGAACCCAATAGGACTGTTGGGGCTTATAGAGTGAGAATGCCAAGGTTGGCACACAGATACCTACATAGCTACAAATCATTAGGAATCCAGACCTGTCTACCAAAGCAATCAGGATAGACCCTCATATTTGCTTTCTCCGAACTTGTTTTCTTGCAGTTTGGTGCAGTAGAGCATTGTTTACTTGACCTACTTGATCCATATTGTGTCTGTACACCTGGAAAAAGTCTAGTAAGGGTTTATCCCACTCCTCTAGGTTTTCAGAGGCAGCGCAAGTAAATGTACTTTTTCAACTTTTTTTGCCCTCCCCTTTGTCTTGTTTTGAAAACAAGACAGATCAGAACATAGCTTGGTGGGCAGAAAATATAAAATCCAACCCTGGACAGAACGTCATTTATAACAGCACAGTTTTTTTTAACTTTAGGTTCCCTCCCCTCCTATTAAAGGATCAAAGGTTTAAAGGCTGCTGTAGTCAGCCTGCTATGTAACACAATGTTTAATAATATTATTAGCCAGTATTTTTATAGCGCCGACATACTACAGAGCGCTTTACAAAGTTCATAGTCATTTCACTAGCTGTCCTTCAAAGGGGCTCACAATCTAATGTCCCTACTATAGTCATACAGTTGGCTTTTAATACAGTCTATGGTCAATTTTTTGGGGTAGCCAATTATTCTAACTGCATGTTTTTTGGAATGTGCAGGATGCATGGGATGGGGATGCATACAAATAGTAAAATAGAATGACATAATGTGTGCATGTACACAGGAGTTCCTTCATTTCCACCAGTCGGCTATGCAGAGATAGTATACTGAGCTGCCCCGCAGGTAGGTACATTTATTTTATTGCACAGGAGACATAAATTGTCTGTTTTGCAATAAAGTATCTGCCTGCTCACAATTTTTAATAAATAGGTATAGTCCTACCTGGATGCATACAAATAGTAAAATAGAATGACATAATGTGTGCATGTACACAGGAGTTCCTTCATTTCCACCAGTCGGCTATGCAGAGATAGTATACTGAGCTGCCCCGCAGGTAGGTACATTTTTTTTATTGCACAGGAGACATAAATTGTCTGTTTTGCAATAAAGTATCTGCCTGCTCACAATTTTTGATAAATAGGTATAGTCCTACCTCAGTTTCACATTGAGCCAAAGATTAGGCCACATAGATATTCCTCAGGGGCAATATCAAGTGCTTTTAGAATTTAGACATTTTCTTTGCAGAAAGAACTTTTATCCATCTTGAACCAAGTTTAATGTTTGTATTCAATGCTTTTATATAGGGAAATGAAAAAAATCCCTTGAAAATACAAGCACTTTTGGCCACATTGCATCATATACACACAATGGGGCTGATTTAATAAAGCTCTCCAAGGCTGAAGAGGATACACATCATCAGTAAAGCTAAGCTCCTGGAACTGGTCCAGGATTCAAAATCTTCATTCCAGGTTTGCTGGATAACCAGGCTTCACTGATAAAAGTGTATTCTCTCCAGCATCGGAGAGCTTTAATATATCAGGGTCAATGTGTAGAGGATTATGGAATTTGCTTGCTTCATTCTAGTCACCCAAAGTCCTTGTTTGAGTTTAAAGCATTAATAATTGTGCCACTTGAAATTAATATTAACAATTTTGTGTATTTTTGTTTAGTATGTCGCCACTTTTGTCTGTAATTTTGCCAACTGGTGACTACTCATCACTTTTCTTTAATGTATCTGCTGACTTACGGTTTCCCACAGATTTCTCCAAAAAACTCAGCCTGAACTAAAATGTTTGTAAGGTAACAGCCATGTTGATTTGCAAGAATTAGTGTCAAGGGCTCCACCAGGACACATAAAGTTCACTTTAAAGATGGGCACATGTACCTGTAAGCACTACAAGGTATCTGAATTTCAGTGCCATTGTTACAAACATTCTAGGCTACATCAGACCAATTAAAATTATGTCTACCTTAAAAAAAAGCTTTTTTTTCCTAATGGAGAACAACATTTATAACCTCACGTTTCATTTTTAGTTAATAAAAAATTTAAACACATTTCTTTCAAGTGCATTTAAACATTCTAATAAGAGATGGGTATGGAGACTGCATCCAGAAGGCATTTTTTGTCTTCAGCCTCTCTAAGGGGACTCAAATTTCTCTGCATTCTTTTAGCAGATGTTGTAATTGTTAGTGCACCCTAAATCCCCTCCCTCTTGTCTGTTTTGCTCTTCTCTTTTATGCCAATCAACACAATGTAAAAGAGCCAAAAATAGCCCATCTTTCACAGACAAGAAGCAAGTAGAAGTTTCAGACAGTGCATATGCTTATTCCAATTAAAGTGCTGGAGTGACTGATGGCAGAGATTAAACCGATACACACCTTCAGCATATAAATAAATTGGGGTCCATAAAAATGCATCCATGAAAAAAAACAGTTTTCTGATTCTGACTGATTATGATTTGTCATAAGAAAGTCTATAGCAAGATTATTAGAATTATAGAAACATTGCATTCTCACAAATAAAAAAACACAATGTCCTTCTCTGTGCTGTGTAGTACACAGGAAGTTTGCTCCACTCCTACACATAAGAACTGTGTTACACTTAGGCTACGTACACACATACAATGGTTCTTGTCCGATAATTGGCTCAGGGCTGATATTAGATGAGGATCTTGCGTGTGTACAGTGATCGTCGTCCATCGTCTGAATAACCGTCCTGGGGGATCCACGGACGATGGGCGACGAACAATCGTAATGCAAGTGAAGGGGAGTGAGTGGAGCCGGGTGCCGCTCCATCATTCTCCTCCCTCCCCTCTCCATTGAACAGAACGGTGCTGTATGTACAACACTCGTTCATGTATCATTTGTCGTTGGAAAGAGCATGAAAAACCACAATTATTGCAGGTGTGTACACAGCCTTAGTGTGTGATGCTTTACATATAACAAATATAGTTTTTATGTACATACAGCATACCATATCAGAAATAATATCCCTGCAATATTTGTCAAGGCTAAACATTACATGCTGTGCTAGCTGCGACATGTTTATTAAAGGGCAATCCATTGTATCACCAGAAAAGTGCCATTATGAGGGTGATTTTACTAAAATAGCAATGCTTTTTAGATCACTATAAAACTGGTAATTAGCTGTATTGATTGTGATTTTTGTAAATGATCACCATGAATGAGCAGTTGATCTATTAGAACTTTTATTATTCTGACAAAATTGAAAGCATTTGATAGTGGTAATCCACAATCCAGAGTGGAGATCAATAGTGTTTTTTTCAAATGTCCAAATCACCACTTTTGCTGCAATCAACACTTTTCAAAAGTAGTGTACATGGCCACAATGGCAGTGAATGGACTGCATATTTTACTTCTATATATGGTGATCATTTTCTCTAATTTATTGGAGCTATGAATCGCCAATTTAATGTATATACAGTACAGGTGCACACTAGTTTTGAAAGCCTTATCATCAGGGAACAAAATTTGTTCCCACTCTTTTATATTTTGGTAACTTAAAGCAGATCTTTCATGAAATGTTTAACATTATATGAAATGGTGATTAATATACTTTATATATATTTGTCTTTTTTTAACACTTTTAACTTTTTTAGGGAAGCTTTGGGCGTCTCTTTTTGCACATGCACGATATTGGGTTTGCGTCATCTTGCCTTAAAATTGTGTCCCACAGTCACAGCTGTTTTAAAATGAAGAATGGAAAGTCTGGAATCCCTTTCTTATTGCTAATAGTAAAAATCCAGTGGCACTCATGTAATATCCGGTGAATTGCACAAACAAGCTACTTTCCAGTTTGTTATTGCTGTCTGTGTCCCTATTGGGAGAGTCACCCCTTATCTGTCCTGGTGATCAGTGCTACAAGTTGAGCAAAAGTCCAAAATTTTAAGTTGAGGGGTAAATATTCTAACAGGGACATCTGTTCTAGTGACAACTGTATAAGAATAGAATTCCCCTCTTGTTGTGTCTATAGGACAAAAGGTGAACAGAAATCTCCCCCGCATGACACAGGCAGCAAGAATACGCTTGACCCGAGCAGGATGGGGGTATCTTTGAGTTTCGTCAGTGGGTTATCCAGACTCCTCCAATGGGAATTGTTTGTTTATTGTATTTGAACCCTGGTGGTTTTTTTTGCACCAAATCTTTTAGCAAACGATTCCAGCTAGGGGAAAAACAAAATGTGCCGTGTGCAAGCACACAACTATGCTTTATAGGATCAGAATATGGATGTTTTCTGTAAAGGCTACGTTTTTATTTAAATCAACATCATTTATTGTATTCACATCATTCTGCATTTTAAGCATCACCAGTGACCAGTGTTCATACATGAAAATATCCTTTGATATCCAGCTTGGCATGATACAACAACACACCACAGTGCATGGCAGATCGTATTTGAACTCCATGCTCTGTAGTGTGGAGCAGTGAGTTAATCTGAGACGCAAAGGATGCTGGGAGGCAATTCTTGTTTGTTTTGTCTGAATGACACACCCTCTGTTGCCATAGCAGCTTTTCCTCCCTACGTTGCTATGGAGATGGGATGAGCATGCACCACATCTTCACACGGAAACATAGATGACAATTTAGACATGCACCTAAGGGTTTTCCTACTGTGGAAGACTCTGGGGAGCCAGTGCAGTTGGTTAAGAATACTCCGGGTACACATGAATGAGGAGAGCGACATATAAATATTTCTGTTGTTGCTGGTATCTGTAGTCAGGTCACATAAAAAAAGCACAATGTAGAATTACATTGCTATTTCTAAGAGATTTTAATGATCTCAGTGGTAATGAAAATGAGTAAATACAATGGGTTGCCTATTGCTTAGTAAACAGAAAAATTGTTGTACATGCTGGAAATCATGTCACAAGGATTAGGTCTGGTAATTTAATTATTTAAACCTAATTTTTGTAATAAAAATGAATCTATTTTTAAGCACAGGCAAAAAAAGGCATTTTTGATACAACATCTGCCTAAGTGGTGCTGCCCCCTGCAGACATATTTGCAGACTTGGTGCTGCCCCGCAGACTTATTTACAGACTTGGTGCTGCCCCCGCAGACTTACTTACGCACTTGGTGCTGCCCCCGCAGACTTACTTACAGACTTGGTGCTGCCCCCTGCAGACTTGGTCCTAAACCCCTTCTGCAATGAGCAGGATAATGCCCAGCTTCATTCAACTCACTTTTTTGTAAAGCAAAAGAGTCATGGATCTGGCCCCCGAAGATGTATCATCATGCCAGCTACATGAGTACCACCATCCTCTGCAGAATTCGAACCATCCAACTACAAGGTAGTCCAAAAAAATTCTGAGGACTCCAGGAAGGGTCTCCAGAGGGGGCTACTAGACAAGAAAAGAGCTTTATCCTTGAAAGAAAAACATGCTTAGATCGTCTGAAAGTGATAAATATATACATAAAATAATATAAGCTATAAAATACATTATGAAAAAAACTAGTCTGAAAAATCATTTTTTTCTGTTTGCAGACATATTTCTCTTGCAAATACTAAAGAGAAAGTATAGATTGTGACAGGCGGTAAAAGGCAGCACCATTGCCGAGCTGTTCCATAGACGCTCAATACAGAGTCCAGGCTGTCTAGCTGTGGACAGTAGAGACCCAGAAAACGACACAGATTTTACAGCTTGTTTGAACAAAGACTAAAAATGTTTGTGAGTGAATTATCGCTATTTCTATTGAGGAATAAATATTAATTGAAATATGTTGGTTTGTATTTGTTAACTCTCTTTTCAATGTGCCTGTTACACACACTCAGGGGTGTAGTGGGACAGGCGGGGGGGGGAACGCTGTGCCGCCACTTTCTTCGGGAGTGGGCATGCATGCCCACACTTTTTTTAAAAAGATTTCTTGGTGGTGGTGGTGGTCGATGGCTCTGGCTGGTCCGCCCCCCTGCGGGGTCAGAAGAAGGACCTCACTTGGGGGGGGGTGCACTGGCCAGAGATGCAAACCATGTCCCCTGTATTGAATTTCAGGCTCAGGGTGGTAA
Source organism: Pyxicephalus adspersus (assembly GCF_032062135.1). Classification (NCBI taxonomy): domain Eukaryota; kingdom Metazoa; phylum Chordata; class Amphibia; order Anura; family Pyxicephalidae; genus Pyxicephalus; species Pyxicephalus adspersus. Next base: position 31,832,592 of record NC_092868.1, on the reverse strand, counting down.
GCGGGTTATCTCTGAAGGCTCAAAATTGCGATGAGAGAGTTGGCGGGTTCTGGTATCATGACATCACTCAGGGGGACGTGTCTTGCCCTTTAAGTGACACAGGCAGGGGTGTAGTATGGCAGGCACGTTTACATGGATAGCACTGTGCCCCCTATTCTTTTTTATTACGACTGCACCTCTGCACACACTCCCAATGGAGAATATGAATGCCAGGATGTTAGTTCACTTCAACCAAGAGGTTAAAATGTGTGGGGGACGACCATTCAGGGTTAGTGTGAGCGTGGTCTGCACGGGTCCCGCACAGCACACGCCCACCAGGGTCACGTTTGGGATTCCTTGCACAGAGTCAGTTGTCAGTGCGGGCTCCATGCAGAGCACATTCCTGGAATCAGAGTGGATGTGGTCTGTGCGGGTCCCACAAAGCACACGCCCACTATAATGATGTAGGGGATTCCCTGTGCACACATGAGGACTCCAAATATGCCCGCCGAGTAGAGGGCCAATAATGGCAAGGCAGTTGACCAATTCTAATGAAATATAAAATAACTTTTTTGTACGCGTGTATTTTGTACTGTGGTAAACAATGCTGGCGGTCTGAATATTATTGATTTTTTGACAGAGGCTGCGGGCCAGTGGAAATCCGAACATGGGCCGCAATTGGCCCCTGGGCCGGACTTTGGATATGTCTGGCGTAAGGGGATTCCTACTAATAATGAGTGACTACACTAATACTACGTAAGCGAGAATATGACATTCCCAAAGCCTTTCCCAGCCAAATAAAGCAGGAAGCAGCTTAGGCACCATCTGAAACAGCCGGTCAGCAGGTATGAAGTGCACTGAGACTCTTCCCATGAAAAACCTCTGAACAATTAAATTTATTGGGGCCTGGGGAGAGTGGAACAGAGAATTGCTTGCTATTGGGCTTTGTGTGATTTGGCATTGGTTACAGCCTAGCAGAGCCAGTGAAAGATTGCTACTCTCCTGGACTAAGTACTCTCAGTGTTTTTTATTTACTTAGATAAACTTAGTAAAGTCTACTTACTTAGAAACATAGAGCCGCAAACTGCATCTCAGATGTAAAGTGAATCTTTTTGTGAACCATACAAAGCACTTGATTCACTTTAATTAGCCTTCCCCAGCACCAAATGTGTAACTTCATTTAATTCTGCCTCTACTCTGTTCAGCTGCTGAAAGTAAAGAAAATTCCTGTGTGAGCTATATTCCACTGAAGTTTGAGTTTATACAGAACTATGGACCCCCCACAGTGCTGATTGGCACAGGTTTGTCACAAACTCCTACATATATGTATATATATGTATATGTATACATTTTCCTTTGTTTTCTGGTGCTAAATGGGTAAAGCACAGCTTTGCTGACCAGAGAGCTTAAAAAATATTGGTTTAATTCCTAAAAAAGCAGTGATTTGTGTCTGTGAAAATACAGATATTTTCCTATGCAAATGCCAGACTGCTAACGCAGGAGGCTGACAAACTGTGGCTGCATTTTAGTTATTTTTTCAGCAAAAGTAAAAACGATTGTGCTGGGCATCCATGGGGCAATATGACTGTTTAATATTTCAAATGGACAAGTGTTTAATCCTAATGTAGTTTTTTATTATAAAACTTATATATGTGGGGGATATACATTTTTAAAAAAAATAGCTATTTAACTGTGTTTCAAACATTGGTATAGGATATGTTTATAGTGTTATGACAATAGATGATGACTCTTTCCTGAAACATATATAATGAGATATCTTATGTGGCTCAGGCCAAGCCCTGTACTATATATTTTAAATTGTTTCTTTACTTCCAAAATTTAATGACAGAGAATCAATGTAACAATAAAGATGCTTATTTATGAAAATATGGTATAGTGTACCTGGGACTATGCTATATGCAGCTGTGCTATAAAACAAATTCATGATTTTTCAAAGATAAATGAAGGGCATTCAATCAAAGTAACAATTGAATATACATAGAGGACGCTTTCTCCAAAGTGACATGTAAAATACATAAAATAATACAGATTACACAAAATAATGGTATAAAGGCTGATAATATACATATATCGTTGAAAGGTGTGAAGGCCATGATTAATATCAAGGAGCCTGGACTGCAGAATGGAGCTGAGATAGCATAAAGTAAAATTATGTTCAATGGTATTTATCTGTCACTGACCTGTAAATGAAGTTGTGCTCAGGGTCTGTTTATAAGCCGACTAAAATATAATATCCTTGTGCTATTCAGTGTCCAAGATCAAAGCTTGCCTCCTGTCCACACTTCTTCCTACTTCTTGTAGCCTGCAGGATGCTGCAGCAATATAGCAAGTCTATGCCTATAGACATCCCTCTCTAAAAGGGGAATATGCAGTATAATATTCTGGCCAGGTTTTTCCCCTTAGAAATGATCATATGGGAAACACTATTGAAGAAAAGAAAGTTATGACACATTTAAGACGCTTGGACAGACATAGCAAGCTTTCTATGTGTCAGTTGCTGGCTGCTTGGTTTAAAGCTGTACTCCAGCCTAACTGTCCATCTTGCACATTAGTACAAGCTCTTCCGAAAAATATTTTACTGCACACTGTGAGCTTCTCACATTATGCATTAGAAGCTGCTGTACGTTAGATAGACACTGCTTCATTTCTTGGTTCCAGGACATCCAGTATCATCTTACCCCTTCCTCTCCTGGCTTACGGTCTTCAGTCTGAATTTCAATTCTTGGAGACATGAAGGCTCAGCATGACATGTAGGCATTGACTTCCTGTTTTCAGGAAGCTATGTACAGAAGTCTGCTTGACCTTTCCAAAAGTCATGATTTGCTTTCAGTGGATAAAGAAGTAATAAGAGGTACTGCTGATGTCACTGGGTTTGAAAAAGGGTAAATACAGGTTTAATTTTAAAATTTCAATAGCATGTAGATGGAAGTGAAATGGAGGAACCAGAAAAGGCAAAATATGAGCAGATTAAACTTCAAACAGCAGTGGCATAGCTAGAAATGTAGGGGCAGAATTTAGACCTGGGCCCCCCTCCTGCAGCAACTGTGCACCACTAATGATGGTTAATTAGTAATGGATGGCCCTTGCCACCTTTGGGTGCAGGCAGGGGTCTGGTTTTGTCATAGGGAAGAGAACTACATTTTATGTAATTTTGTGCCATCTTGTGGCCTTGAAGTCCCCTCTTTTTCCAAGGCCCTTGGCTAGGAGGCCACCCCTGGTGTCCATGGCACTTAAGGCAATTGCCTCAGTAACCCAGTCATAAAACGGGCCATGGTCAGAAGGAAACTCTTATGGGATCTTCTACTGGATTTTATTTTTTTCCTAAATGATATAAAGATTTAAATAATTTACAACAGCAGCTCCTTGATTAGAATACTCATCAGGTTGACACAGCTGCAGAGCATCTTGCTCCATCGTGCCATGGCTGTAGCAAGACATGAGATGATTTCTTATTACTTGTTAGTCATGTAATGCATATTAATTAGCATTTTTGTATAAATATCTACTACTTCTCCCTTCACTGTCTGGAAGTGTGTATATCCGTCATCGTATGTATTTCCCCGCCTGTGAGGTTGGCTATAGCAATGATAACCTGAAGAAAAAGCATCAAATGGTGGCTTCATTTGTATGATAGGTGTTTTAACTGTTATTCATATTTTTTGTATAATTTTTTTTTTTAACCTATTATATTGTATGCATTTGTGTTTATTGTTCTTAGGTTTTAAAATGATACTTTTAAGTATAGTTCTGATAAGGTGGTACATATTCTGTATCCCTAAAATGCACTGGCTGTTTTATAAATATTTTATTGCAACAAAACCCAGCATTTACTATACATATCTGTTAGGCCCCTTGTTCCTGCTGTTTCCAATTGCATTAGAAGTTAGGAGGGTGAGTGGTGGTTTAGCGTTAAAGTAAATTCTGTGTCCTTGGGGACAGTATGCCAACCCCTTAGTAATCAATAGAATATGAAATAGGCAAGAAAGAAAGGATTTTTTGGGCAAAACAAAAATGTATTGATATAAGTGATACAGCTCATAAACAACAATACATTACGTTACAGTACTGGTGAGCCACAATAGCAGGTTCTGGTCCCAAGCAGAACAGTTTGGGCCCTAAAGGGCGCTATACATAGGTCATCTACTTATGTAAGCAAATATCTACCAATATCTTGAAATACTGTAGAAAAAAAACGATTCAAGGTGGCCGTTTTTATACCCGACACATTTTGCCCATCGGCTTCTTCAGGGATAACGATATATCAGCAATTTACATGCATGCAGTCCAAGGCTTGTCCAATAGTATTACTATACTATTAGACAAGCCTTTTGTAGAATCTCAATTAATGTTCCCTCTCTAAATTAAATATTCCTTTTATCAATCTTCTTTACACACACAAAGTACTTTATAGTTCTGGACTCAGGTTTCTCTCAAAATATTAACACAAATGTTTCTGTATATGTTTGTAGATTTAAAGACTATAACTGCATGCATGTAAATTGCTGATATACCGTTACCCCTCAAGAAGCTGATGGGCGAAACGTTTATAAGCTGTATCACTTACATCAATACATTTTTGTTTTGCCAAAAAATCCTTTCTTTCTTGCCTATTTCATATTCTATTGTTTCCAATTGCAGTTTACTTTACCTTCACATTGCAGTTTCCCAATTTCACCTTATACTGGGCAACACTCAAAACCCATTTTTTCAAACTTGCCTACCTGTCCTCTTCTAACTTTTGAAACCTTCACTACTTCCCATCACTACATATCTCCCCTCCTATTGTGTTGTACTTCCCCCACCTCCTAGATTGTAAGCTCCTCAGGGCAGGGTCCTCTCCTCCTCCTCCTGTGTCAGTGTGTATGTATCTGTCTGTCATTTGCAACCTCTATTTAATGTACAGAGCTGCATAATATGTTTGCGCTATATAAATCCTGTTTATTAATATTATTATTATTATTATTAATAATAATAATAAAAAAAACTTTATCAGGAAACACAATATAACTGTGAGGGAGATCCAGTGTCTCAAATCCAACATCAAGTCATGACTCTGAAACTTGACATTTTGCATTCTACTTACAAAAATGTTTAAAGGAGCAGACACAACTTCCCTGTATAGCTAGTAGGAGACATTTTTGGTATAACATATCAAAACAAATAAGTATAGATGGGCTATTATTATTATTATATGCTTTTTCAGATTCAAAAAAATATATATTTATCAGTATTGCATTATTACTTTTTTTATGCTTTTTTATGCCTTAGAGCATTTATGATACAATAAATATATGATAGTATTAAACTCTACCTGAATGTTAAAATAATCTTGTAATGGATATTACTGAATTAACAGTTGATATACCCTTATGAGAAAGTAAAAAAATAATTGCTCCTTTACACAAATGTTATTTTGTGTGTTAATGACATCCTTATTGTTATCCATAGCCTGTGGTGTATTCTTTGGAGGAATCGTGGTATAATCAGAAATATTTTGCAGGATCCATTATATCATGTTTTTATGTGTGTCTTTATTTTAAACTGCAAACAACAAAATGTGAATATTTGGAAAGGTGATTCTTTTCAATATCTACTGTTTGTGTAAACCCTCCAAAAATCACCCCGAAATCCAAATATACAATTCTTACCTTCCTGCGGGACCTACTGTACTGTCCTCCAAATGTGAAATGACTTCATATATGCACTAAATTAAATTATATGTTTATATGATTATATGAGTTATATGGACAAAAAATTCTAAACATATCAATATACCAATGTTGATTTTATTTACCAGAAAGTAATATAACAAAGGGACAGAACAAGTATCCTTGTAGTGGGATCACCAATTATTTATTTAATGAATACAGCAGATTTAAAATGATTAAACACTAATTTGAATTAAATTAGAACAATATATTTCAGTTTAAATGAGATTTTATTGATTGGGGATAGATCTACTTTACCTTGAGCATACATCGGTTGTATATAACAACCACCTGTACAATATTGATTATTTTACTAAAAATAAAACAGATTTATTACCTGTTAACACAACTGCTAGAAAATCATTTGGGGATTTCTCCTATACAACATTATTGATGTCCATACTCCATCTAGTGGTGAAGAAAAGAAAACAAGGGAAACAGAACCAGGGGGAGAATGGATAGGTGATATTGTTCAGCTGAAACCCCTTTATAGGTGCCTTGCTCACATAAGTAAAATGAACATTTAAATAAAAGTAGTATTTACGTTCCAGGGCCTACCAGAATATAAAAGCACCCCTTAGTAAATGTCCTCCAATACAGGATCCAAACACAATGACCCCTTACTTCCAATGTTACATTACCGATCTTACTTTATAATGTACCTTTATTATTATTATAAGTGTTACACTGGCCAGACATTTACCAACTTCCAGATTTGTGACGTGCACAATTGTCTTATAATAAATAAAGCAAATATGGGTAATTATACACACACACACATAATTTGTGTTCTCTTGGTAAGTAGAAAGTGGAAAGAATATTGAAAAAAAAATGTCTAAGGCAACAGCCAGGCTATATATATACATATTGAACATGCATGTGCTAATCTCTCTATTAATTTACAGGGCTCATGGAGGCTGTCGTGCTTTTGCTGTGCTCTATCTTGGCTCTAGTACTAGGTAAGTACAAATATTTTTTTTAACATCAGTAAAATTAGAATAGGTTGGTGGATCTGACTATTTAAAGTTTGTATGACCCATGGGCCTAAACTTGTCAAATTCCCTTCTCTTGTAATATAATAATCTCCACTCCTATGGGAAGGTTACCCATAAGGTTTTAAAACGTGGGAATTTGTAGTCATTTAATCAAAGAAGCATTTGCGAAGTCAGATTCTGATGATGGTTTAAAACCAACTCTCCATAGCATCTCAAAAGAGTTTAGTGGGGTTAATATGAGGGCTCTGTGTAGGTCACTTTTGATCCCCTAAATCAAACACATGAAACAAAGGCTTTAATGAGCTGCATTGTGGATGGGGACACTCTAATGCTGAAACAAAGGCCTTCTATAAACTATTGCTATAATTTGGAGAGTTCATCACTAACGGTGTAATATTGGGTTGAGGAATAACAGATAGACTACTCTTAAAAGTTTCTAAAGCTTTCTAAAAGATGTAAGTTTTTTGGACCAGTGATGAGAAAGAAATACATAAAAGGATTGTTTCACTGATAAATTGGCTTTACAAATACTTTAAATACATGTTACTATTATTTTTCACAGGTGCTAGTGAAGAAAGGAGCGAACCGGATCCATTTCACTATGGTAAGATATCTTCTCCTGATATGCAATGCCTTAATAATTATTAGACAGAGAACTAAATTCCACCAGAATATTATAATAAAATGACATATGTATTCTTGTCATCTGTAAAAAAAAGCAAAGCACTGAATCTATAGAGTTTCTGAGAAATGGCACAGTAACACTGAAAGAATCCGGTAAAGACACAAATGTACACAATGTTCCAACGCTAAAACACTCAATAACAATCCTCACTTATCTGAAAACTCTTTAATAAATCCTCAAATGATGTCTTACCTTCTTGGGTCAGATTTTTTAAAGCTCTCCAAGGCTGGAGAGGATACACTTTCATCAGTAAAACTGGGTGATCCAGCAACCCTTGAATGGATTTCCTAAAAGTCATTTGCTATTTGTTACCAAATGTTTTCAATCTGGATTGCCCAGCTTCACTGAGGAAAGTGTATTCTCTCCAGCCTTGTAGATCTTTAATAAATCGGGACATTGTTTGACACAAATTCACACATTGTTCACCCAAGATTTGCACGTTTCTAACTCAATTAAATCAATAGATCTGGTAATTTAGATCTGAACCTATGAAAACTAATCATATAAACTAACTTGTTAGTTACCATTAACATTGTAGCATGGGGGATAGATAGCGGGGTGTTTTAAACCTCTGGAACAGGCACTGTGCAAAGCAAGTCCGGAGACTTTCTTTCATTTTCACCAACACCAAGTTTATTTTTGCTGTATAAAATATTTTCACTATTTACAATATATACAAGAAAGCAGCAAAAAGCAAACATAAAACCTTGCCACTAGATGGGCGACTAACTATAACATAAAAAAGAGAATCCTTCTTTCCTGGGAGCAAAGCTAATGTTTGTCAGAAACAACTCAACACAGGATAGACGACTTTTCAGTACAAAATACCTTTTGGTTTCCTCAGTCCACCACAGACATGCGGTTCCCAGACCAGAACTGGCTAGAATAACTAGATCAGTTTTTTTATTATGTCAGCTGAGCACTTACCCCAGGGAGAACATCAAATCAATTTTCTTAAAATGGCAGCACAGAGAAGAGAAATCTGGAGATGCTCCATGGTTGTCAGTACCAGTAAGGTAGTCCGAAGCAAAGTTATATGAAGCTAAGCTTCGAGCAGGTGCAAGTCTTATAGCTTTCCCTTCATATTCTGTCCTGTAGACACATCTGGAACTGAAAGGTTACCTCTACAAATTGAGGGATATTTTACTATTGTCTTAAAATTTAAACAGGTGTCAACCTCCCTCCTTGTTCTGGTAACAATTCTGAAGTTCTAGATATTTCATCTCTTTCTATACTGGTGACAATGGTCATTAGAACAAATAGAAAGTGTGAATTGTCCCAACAAAGACAATCAACAATTATACAAATATAAAAGGAATTCTTTTTCTTCAAAAATTAAAACAAAAAGCTTTTGGTTTACCTTAACTCTTACCAAGTCTCCAAAAGGAGCTTTTAACTCATAATGATCCTCCAATATTTAAACCAAAACTAAACCTTTATACAGGTAGTCCCAAGTTTAGGAAATCCAACATACGGATGATTCCTAGATACGAACAGGGCTTCCCTGCTGCTTGTGTGCAGGACGGAGGCTTCATGGGGGGGGGGGGGGGGGGGTTTGCATGACTTGCAGAAGAAATCTTTTGCTAAACACAAAGCTGAGGTTGTGGGTGATCTTAAGAGCTAAGCTGATCTGTAACATCTTGTAACTCTTTAATGACAAAGACAAACTCTACAGTTGTTTTTTCTTTTTGCATATCAAAGCACAGCTTGCTTTAAAAGTTAATGAATGTCAAGGCTCCATAAATGTTTTTTTTATTTTTTTGCTTTGTTATTAGCTTATAATGAGGATTTTACACAGTAACTGACACCACACTGCCTAATAATATGTTGAGACAAACATCTGTCCTAATTGCATTTATTAAAATATTGTTCCTGTTCCGACTTACATACAAATTCAACTTAAGAACAAACCTACAGTCCTTATCTCGAGTATAACCCGAGGACTACTTGTAAACCTAAAAAAACTCAATAATCAACCATTGCATGATGACATGGTCGGCCAGTCATTTGCCTCAGTTAAATGTCGGACATGTCTTTATATGGTTACACGTTGTCTTACTAAACAAAAAGTGTGTTTAGGTCATGTTTCTGAACAAAAGCAGGATATGGATTACTGCTTCTTACTACTTAATTATTAAACTATCCGGCATTTACAATATCTTTGACCATCTGAGACCAAGACTTATAATTTATGTCTCATTTCAGTAGAAACTTCACCCTCACTTCTCTAGGTATGTTCGATCAGACAAACTGATCAAACTAGACTTTGTGACAAAACACAAACCCTTGACACTTGATAGAAGTTCACCAATGTCATACTTCGGGTCAATTTTCCTTTGCTGTCAGAAATAAACACATCACAGTGACACAAGATCAAAGTCCTGCTTCAAGTAAATGATTGTTGATTGTTCAAAAGGTGACATGTTCTGTGATGTCAGATTTGACTTGGTCTGAAGTAATCCAATTGATTGTTAATCCAATTTACCAATCCTTTGATTTTCACATTCTGTCACTTTTTGTGCTCAGTTCAGCTTCTAGTTTTCTGTCACTTGTGCTTTTGTTGTCCCATTTGTTAACCATTTTGTACAAAGATGATACACAGTTGAACTCTGTATTCATACATTCTAAATTTCATGCAAAAAACAGAGCAATTTCTGATTTCTTTTTATCTGTTCAATACTTTATGTATACATTTTACCCTTCTCCTTGCATTGTTAACCTCCGTACTAAGCTGCAAGTGTCCTGGTGCTCAGCTCCAGGTTCACATCCTTAGATTACTTGGCATCTCGGCAGCTTACTTTTTCATCATATAGCAGATTTAAAGAAAGAAAGGAAGCTTCTCTCATAACCACTATAAAATGATTTTATTTTGTATAAGTGGGACTTCCAATAATGGATTGTCATGTGTATTTATTTTTTTGCAGATTATGAAAGTTTACGGATTGGAGGACTGGTCTTTGCAGTGGTCCTATTCACACTGGGGATCCTACTGATTCTGAGTGAGTGTCAAAGTATAATTTTTCTTTGCTCTGCTCTTGCTACAGCAGCTGACACAAATAGCCATATATGACAAGGGAGTTTCTCTTTTCATGGAAATGAGACAGAGACTCTTTAAAGTCAACCACTGACCCATGTATGTTGACCTTTCCCACTCTCCTACACTGCTTCGTTGTTTGCAAGCCTAACCCTGATATGATAGTGTTTAGGCCTGAAAATTGGCTGCTAGGTTGGACTACTACATCCAGGGAGAATGGCACATACTGCTCCTAATCTAGAGGAGCAACACAATTATGGGGGGTGCAGAAGAGGTGTAAGTGATTTTGGGACGTGCATTTCAAAGCTCCTCAGAACAGGCAATGTGATGAAGATACTTAATGGGCAAGCAGAACTCAAATGTCCCATCTCCCCTTTACATTAGACTTTTGGAAAGCGGCACAGACTTCACATTTCCTAAGGTCCCTGCCGGATGCATCAACCTTCCACAGATCCCTAACTTTTTTGGGGGTCAATTATTAGCGGACTCTAGGAAATGGGGTACAAAATCCACTCTCAGTGGTACAAGACTCCTGACAAGTTACATAGTATATTTGCTTGTGTTGGAGATGTGGTAAAGATAAGGGTACAATGCTGCATGTGTTGTGGTCCTGTTTGTTGCTCAAGGATATCTGGTCAGGATTTAGGACTGCATGTCAAAGAAAGTTGGTCCATCCTATTCCGGAGGATCTGGCCTTCTTTCTCCTACACCTTAATGATTGGCCACAGAAAATTTACACCAACTCAGTGGTGAAACACCTGGTGATGGTGGCAAAAGCCTGTGTTCCGGAATTATGGAAGATACCCACACCACCCACTATGGGGATGAGGATATGTAAGGTCAATGAACTTAGGTTGATGAAGGATCTTACTGCAGGGATTTATGATAGGATTGAGAAATTTCTTGAGACCTGGGCTCCTGGATAATGTTTCAGAAATCCAATGATAACAAAAGTTTATTAGGAGTTCCAGAAGAACATGTTGATTTGCCTAGAGATTCTGTCCAATAGACAGTATTCTGTTATTGTATGTGAAGGTTTGGATCGGGGAAAAAAACTCCTGTGAGTTTTGGATGTGCATCCATGTATTTATCACTGATGATGGGCCATAGCTACAGGCGATTATCCATTGATTTTATTTTTTTGGTTTAATTATTGTAATGCTGGTATGATCTGATTCTGATATGTTCTCTTGACGATATAAGGTTTGTTGTATCTGTTTTTCACCTATCTTTTCTCCCTCCTTTCCCTGTTTATAAATTTGTCTTTTTGTAAAAAATTTATTACAACATAAAATAAAATGTTTAAAAAATAAATACTTAATGGGAAAGGCAGCTAAATTGGGCTAGAGTACAGTTGACTTAGGCCCTGTAAAAAAAGAGCAATACACTATTTCTCCTCCATAGATTTTTTTATACAGTTTAACATTTGCCACTACACATAGAATAACATTATAATCAAAGTGTTGTTCAAAATGTTGGTAGTTAAGTGCAACAAATCCCAACCCCGGAATTCTAAATCAATGTAGAGACACATTACAAAGTGACTCAACAATAAACTACTTGTGAGAAAGTATTTTAACATGACTTATTTCAAAATTACAATTTCTATTTTATTAAAGTTAAAAAACCATGTGCAAAAACAATTTAAATTTCAAAAGAATCTCTGTAACAATGATAATACATTCATTAAGTTAAGTTCATTAAATTCTTCTCTACTCCAAACAATCTTGCTCCCAAGAATCTTGCTCAACCCAAATTAAATTTAACAACACTGCTTTTTCAAGATTACAGGGACACTTGTATGAGTATACTAAATATCTTTACTTACAGTTACTTCTGACCACACAGAATAATCACAAATATAAAACTTGTAACTTTTAAATATGTCATGTAAAAATCCATTCTCTCAATTAGCTTATTTAGCAAAGCATTCTAGTATTATTTAAAAGCGACAGAGACTTAAATATAGTCAAATTTGTAAGTTACTGTCTAAAAGGTTTTATTAATAATATTGTTATTAATAAACTTTATTTATAAAGTGTCAACAAATTACACAGCTCTGTATAGTACATAGGGGTTGTAAATGGAAGCCAGATACAAACAATGACACGGGAGGAGAAGACCCTGCCTAAAAAAGCTGACAATCTAAAACATTTGATAGGCATTATATAGAAAATAAATGCAGGATACTTTTAAGAATTTTTGCATTTACAATGTGTTTTAGTAGTTACCCTGTGTTTTAGTGTTTTTTTTACTGTGTTTCAGTGCATTCCCCCTTTGAATTTTACAGATTAAATAAACAAGTAAAAGTTATTTATTTCTCCATCACTTGGTGTTCCAAATTTTACTGTATATTGTGTATCTTTTTTACAGGTCGGAGGTGCAGATGCAATAACCTTAACCAAAAGCAAAGGTAATCTATTATATGTGCAATGTTAACAAACACTAAATAGTAAACTCATGGCTGACTAACAAAATGACACCCTGGGCAAAGATTAAAGTTAAAATTCTGTATGACTATGCTTTCTTAAAGATACAGATATGCAAAGTACATATTGAAATTGAGCAGAAACTGCCCTGAACTTTATGGTTGGGGGAAGGAAGAATGCCCCCCATGTCAGTGATTGGTGGGAGTAAAACTATCCTAATTTGGGTAAACTTTCTATTATATTGGCTTCTGTAGGAAGCAAAGTTTTTTTGGTATCATTGGGGGTAGCAACCCATGACTGAAGAAAAATATGGAGCTTCTCCTCTTTAGGAAAAGTCAACTAATATCCAAAGTCAACACTACTATTCGTCGTGGGTAAGAATTATTTGATGTGTGAAGGACGCCTTGGAGAGCTTCTAAAACTTCCTACTAGAGCTCCTATTTTATTTTCACATTACTTAAAATGTCATCTGCTACATAAGACAATTTTAGTAGTGGGGTTAAGTGACTGATCTCCAACAAAATAAAATTTGACTACTTTCAAAGAAAAACTTGGAATGCTTTCAGGCCAACTTGGAAGGGTCACTTTACTAGCAACACCCAACCTAAAAAAACCTGTAAAAAAGAAAGCTTTAAAAATTTATATTAATAAATATTTGGGAGGTGCAGATAATATAAGCAAGCTTCATTACTGTCTTTTAATATTTTTTAGAGTTAGAATCTTTGGTCATCTTACATATTTTCTTTTATTTATCTTCTCTGTAGGACTCCTGGAGATGAAGAAGCTCAGGCTGAAAACCTTATTGCCTCAAATGGTGAATAAAATTAAATACATTTATTAAAGTGAGTAAATCTGACATTAACTTAAACATTCCCAGGTGGAGATTCAAAACTATCATTAAAACACATGGACTTGGAAGATTCTCAACCAGGGAATGTTTCAGTGAATGTCAGATTTACTGCTTTATAAATAGACCCCCTTGTACCCCTAAACTGACATGTTTTTTGTCTTTTTTTCAGCTCAAGGAGCTCAAAAAACAGAGAACTAAGAAGAAAATTATATTTTTTACATTATAAATGTGTAAGGCTGTTTTTATTTTTCCTAACAAATTCCTATGAAATGTATTAACCCTAAATTCTTTAGATCAAGAGGTGATGTAGGACTTGGAAAAAAGATTTTTATATGCATAAGCCGGGGCATGGCACCTACAGAACTTGCATGTGCAGGGAAACAGCATGCTCAAAGGCAAGGCCCTAGTGGGGGTACGCCAGGCCCACCCGAGCATGAGCTGCCTACCCAGTTGTATACGTATAAGGGGAGCAGACAAACATCTACATAGAACAGTACCAGTTACATACCAAAACATGTAATGAAGAAAAGCCATAGTTATATGCCAGTCACACTGACAATAATATCAGCAAAAAATGGAACTAGAAACAAAGTTGCTCTGCTGCTTCGTCTGTGAGACGTTTAGACGGTTTAGAATTTGCTGAAGGCTTTGGGTGATTTCTGGGGTGATGAGCGTTTCTTGCGCTGTTGAGTGTCCCAAACCAGTGATATCCCAGTTGAGTGCTACGAGTGGCGAAGAAGATTTTGCGCATTGGCAGTACATGGATTTTGCAAATTTCAGATAATCGAAAAGTTCTTGAGCTTCCTCTGGAATTGCTACAAAACGAGTTTGTCTTATGTACACAAACAATAATTTGAATGGAAAACCACTTTATACTCAGATCCTGTAGGGTCTTTAGAAACGGCTTTAGCACCTTTCTTTTCTGGATAGTTTGTGGTGCTAGGTCCACATAAATTTGGTACACATGAGTATGAACATGAGGTCCCTCTTGTTCCATGTGGCTCTCATGATGGCCTCCTTGGTTTTAATATATGCATAACAGAAATGACAGGGTTTCCCCTTTAACCACCTTATTATCCCTCTGCAGTCTGTATTTCACCTTTCTTTGGCACTATCCCGAAGCGCATGTGACCATGCAAGTTAAAGACCCCACTGACAAAAATAAAAATCCCCATCTGCAATTCCATGTATTTATTAGCTCAATTGCCTGATAAAGGTGCACTATTAAAAATAATAATAATAAAAAAACAAGAAGAAAAAAAATAGGGGTTTTACCCTTCCTTAGTCTATACATACACCTATAAATTGTATTTTATATGTCTAAAAGTTATATTTAAGCAGATAACTATCCAAGCCAGAAAAAAGACTTTATGAAACAAGAATAAGCAGTGTCGGTGTCAACAAAAAGAAAAGTGGAGGGGGCCGTGTTTTCTGCCATATAAAGATTTTAAACAAAATTCTGTATTTTTAGATTCTCATTATGAGTACTAATAATAAATGTAATCACCACTATCCTATAAAATATTATTAGTACAAGAGTAAGTGCTAAGAATTTATAGTAATGTATTCCACAAAACATAATTAAAATATAGGAAATGTAGAATGATCTACAATGAACTCTGAATCATTAACAAGGCTTTGCGGCAATAAAATTTTATAGGGAAGATTACATAAAATATTTATTAGCAGACATATAGAGGGTTGTGTACACACTTTATGTTGTCTCTTTTTTTCTTTTTAGGACCCCAGGGATTAACAGAGAACAAACTACGCAAAAAATAAACAGATGCTTCACATACAATCAGCCATCAATCTTCTAGGCCCGCCATGCTGTGTCCATGTCATGGGTTACAAAGTCATTGTCCCATATACAGAATATTTCCCTTTGATGTCTATATTCTTCACCTGTAATGTGTCAGCATACAATATACGTGCTGTTTATACAATAGGAGTGGTGGGAACACAAGAATTTCATTTCTTTGGTCAGTACTTGGCCTCTCTCTTAATAGTATGCTGCATTACAGATATATATATATATATATATATATATATATATATATATATATATCACCACTGAATGCAACCATCTGCAGTCTTTTATCCCTTTACATAATATAACCTTTCTTGTTCATGGGTCTGTGGAAAGCTGTCTAAATCTATGGGATGTTACATTGCCCAGATCAGAATTGTGTTTGTGCCTTTAAATGTTATTGTTAGCAAATATTGTGTTTCCACAGTTTATTATTACTCTTTAACATTGTGAAGCCACATACCATGTGTATTATTCATTATATATCTATAGACAGAGCACTGTGTAAATGGTAAGTGAAGATCTCTGTGTTCAGTTCAGAGCTGACAGTAGTCACAAAGCACAGCAGAATACAGTGCATCTGGCTCAAATATTTATTTAAGTGAGATATATATATGGACTAATAAGTAAAGATAGTCATGGATTGTAAAATATTCCCTAAAGCCCAACTCAGGGCACAGCTCTTTTCATGATTAAAAATATTTTTTTAAACTTTAATGGTCACATTGAAGTTTCTGTTACTACTCCAAGAGCTCTCAAAGCTGTGCAAAGTTATTCTGATATTTTGTGCTTCTGGGTTTCCGCTGCATTGAAATCTATGATCTATGATGGACATCAGTTCTGGTTTTATGTTTCCCTCTGCCTCACTTATTTGCATCTTTTACAAGGCATGGCACAAATATCATTACTGTGCTGTGCTTTGTAAATGGCACAAAGGAGTTTGGGTGAAGAAGCATAACATCAGAACCGGTGTCTATCATTAAAACTTGGCTAATGCAACAGGGATTTCCAGGGGTAGCACTGTGCCTCATATATCAGAATTCCTCAGAGAAGCTTGGAAAGATCCTAAAATAGTAAAAATAGTGTCAATATGGCTATTAAACATATGAAAAAACATAAAAAGAGTTGTGCCGGTGGCTAGGTATTTAAGGACCCATATCCAGTTGGAACCATCCAGTTGTAAAATAATTCTGAGGTGCTGCCAGTGTAAGGCTGGATTTACACTATTGTTATGGTAGTGGCATTCGTGTAGAACGGTAACACCCCATAGTTGGTGTGGGTCTTTAAATGTTTTGATTCTTTCTATTGCCACCCAAGATAAATTCAAGCAATTCTATACATTGGGCCTAATTTAATAAAGCTCTCCAAAGCTGGAGTGGATACACTTTCATCAGTGATCCAGCAAACCTGGAATGGATCTGGTCCAGAATTCAACACATTTGCTAGCAAATAGCAAATGACTTTAAAGAAATCCATCTCAGGTTGGCTGGATCTCCCAGCTTCACTGATGAAAGTGTATCCTCTCAAGCCTTGGAGAGCTTTAATAAATCAGGCCCATTGACTGAGCCCCACATTGAAAAGACGAGAATGTTTTTTCATCTATTTTTACATAAATGTCAATTATTAAAAGATAAGATCTAAAATTACCAATGTGGGGCTACTCTACAGCCTTATTCAGGAAAGAGTTTGTAAAACTAAGTACCAACCTAAGTACTAATTATGCCGTTTATCTATGAATACATAGTAAGAGACGTTCTATGAATCTAGAAATTGTAAGAAAAAGTTGAAAAGAGAGACACCTATTAGTTATAAAGCCTGTGTCATTTCTGCACCCCTATTGCTGTGTCCCTATTCTCCAGTTCTATACCTGAGTATGTGTCCTTATTCTCCAGTTCTCTACCTGAGTGTCCCCTGTGCAGATGTGTTTTTGTAGCATACCGATCTCGCTGTGATTCTGGGGCACCCCAAGGCCCTTTCTTTGATTAAGCGTTGACTCTTTTTTTATTGTGTGTGTCTATTTAGTGATGTTAATCCAATGTGAAATAAACTTGTATTTCTAACCCTCCACAGCCTAAGGAAAATTCCTTTCTTCAATTCTTTATATAACAAGGACTAGTATTGCCTTTGAACTTAGAATAAAAAGTGTGAATTCCAGTGTACTCTCCCTATGAAACCTTCCTATAATTCTAAATACTGGTCATATAACTGCTGTCTGCATCTACTACCGGCCCCTCCTTTGTTTAACCTTCGTCTATAAATGCTATTGTCTCCTGCAATATACTTCATAAATATAGCTATAGCTCTATAAATCCACATATTTATTCAATGGATCAGGTGGTATGGTTAGTCATTCCGAATGCCCTATAGGTTAATGACCTTTTATTTAATTAACACATAGTAGATAATACCAAAACACTACATCTTACAAGCTAGGTACTAGGTCCCCAGACACCCAATGGAAGGATACCAGAGGGAACCTCCCGATGAGGATTTTGGGATGAAAAAGACTGGTGCTGTAGGAAAGGAATGATAGGGGTGACAAGAGGGAGGGGGCAGTAGAAGTAGATCAGGGGTGTAGTTGAAAAAAAAAGAAGAGTGGGCAAGGTACTATCCATGATGTGCCTGGCGCACTACACTCCTACCTATGTGTCACTCAAATGCAAAGAAACTTCCTCCTGAGTGGCGTCATGATACCAGAACCCGTCCACTTTCCCATCGCAGGTCTGAGCCATGTTCAGAGTGACAACCCCACCACCGCCCTGAGCCTGAAATTCCATACAAGAGACATGGTCCGTGGATCTGGCCGGTGACCCCCCCCAGCGAGGTCCTTCTCCTGACCCCATGGGGGGTTGAACAGGCCAGAGCTGCAGACCACCAAATAATTCTTTGCAAAATAAGAGTGGGGACGTGTGCACGTTCTCGAAAAAAGTGAGAGCACGGCATTTCCACCCATCCCCGCCCCACTACACCCCTGGTATAGATTCTCTGCAGAGGGGGTGCATAAGAAAAAGGGGTGCAGGAGGAAGGGGAGGATGGAAAAACCTTGTGGAAGGAGGAGGTGACTGGATGTATAGGCAACACAAAGGAATATGCCCCTGTAACATGAAAAATATTCCCTCATTGCCAAGCTTTGAAGTTTACAAAGCTCTTCACCCCCGCATTGTTGCATCCTCCAGGCAGATAAACTTAGAAGGTGCTCCATTGTCATTCAAACAGCAGTGGGCACAGACTACATTGAATTGGAGTCCCAGCTGCCTATAGTTCACACAACAGTGTAAGGTAACATCCATGCTGCACATTAGGAGGTGGCAGAAATAACCTTAGTGTTTGGGTTTGTTGGAATATATGAATTTTATTAAGACTGTGAGATTAGTGTCTAGTTAAACTAAGTTCCATTGTTTAATTTCCCATGAGTAATGACATAACATACTTGTAAATCCAAAAGGAAAAAGGTTTTATAGATGAGATAACAGTTTAATTTAATATCACATAAAAAGCAGCTTTCATTACTTCTGTTAGTTTTCTCTTTTTCAGGACCTAATAAGTAACTCTTACAGCAGAGTAGTGACCATGTGATCAGAATGTGTGACACACAATTTGTAATTACTCATGAACACTTAACAAAAGCAGACAAAATCCAGTTCAAAGCAGCTGTGAGTTTATAGCACTGAATTAATCCTGAATGCTAAATGGATTGTGTCCTTTGTATTAATTGCTAGTGTCCACAAGCTCTAATGCATAAACTAGTTCTAAATCCTGAAAATGACCTTTGCTACGGATGTGTTAACTTTAATTATTTTCAAACTATCTTTTTGTTACCATGTTAAGTTATCATGAACAGTAAATCTTGTAAAAATCTAATTTTTAATACATATAAACTTCCACTTCACACTAAAGAATGAATATAATACACAATTTTTACCAAAATGTTGAAAGGAATGGACCTACATTAACCAAATGCTTAAATACAATATTTTGTTTTTGAATTTATTTTTTAGTCTATTTTACACCACAGAAGTCATAGCAATGTTTGATGGATACTGATTAGCTGTTTCCAGTTAGTGCATTTATACATAAGAATTCTTTATTAGACTGTGAAGGTCCAAATTGTATTTACAGTTCCTGGCTGTTTCTCACTGTCAGCTAACAATTTTTAATTGATAGTCCTTATGAGCTATAAGAAGCCAGGTAAATCTTGTTTGATTCTTTTGATAAGTTCCAGTGGGTATGGTCCCCTAGGTTGGATAATTATATGTTGAAAGTCCTTGATGCATTGCTCTTCCTCTTATTTTTAGTTGCCCTGGTTCCCTTCCCTTATCTTTTGCCTTCCTATATTCCCCTTCTGATTTACTTCTTTGTTGTAGCAACATGACCTAAATTGGGTTTTTAGGTTAAACTATCACCTATGAAAGGTTGGGCTTTATCTCTGGTCTGTATATTTTGCAAAGATATCGATGTATAATATTTATGTTTTTCCAGGTTGAATTTGGAATTGGCACAGTCACCAAAACCTAAGACTCTGGACTCACTTGTTTTATCCTAATGTGCACTATCACCCTTTAAGTTAGGCTGAGATATTCAAACTACTTTTGTTTGTCTTTGGTTGCTGGTCATGTTGTAAATTCATGTTAATAAGTTTACTTTTTAGTAGAAATCAATTTAAATAAGACATAAAAGGCCAGCCTATAAATCAGTCGTATCAGTCTCCATTTGTGATTGAGATGCCCCTTTTTATTGAACAGATCAATAAAATGAATATAATATGATTATATGATTTTGGGTGTGTGAATTCCTGCTTATCAGTCTACTTGTGGTTTGTCCTGCTGGCTCATATAAGTCAATACAGGACATACTAGATGGCGGCAGGAACCACAACACACGACAGGGACAGCAGGTAATCAACCCATCCAAATGGTTGAAATTCGCAGTGACAAGGATAGAAATGTAGAAATGGCTTTTAAAGAAACAGATTGCCAAAATAGAAGGAGCAGCCTTTATTAGACACGCTCCCTGCAACACACAGCCTCTCTGGCTGTTTGCAGACCAACACGTGGCAGTTTAAAAGTTTTTTTACTTTTCTCCATCTGGATACTGCTTGCAACATCTTACTTTTTTGGAGCTTTATGATACTTTCAACACCTGTGCAACTATCTACAACTCCTGTTTCCAGGAATGGGAGGGCCAATTGCCTGTCCCTGCCTTTGACCTGCTCTAAAGCACGTCTGGATGAAACCATCTTTCTTTTGGGGTCACCTCTATCCCCCCACACCCAGTCCTAGAACTGATTAGAGTACTCAAAGTGTTCCTGACCTGGGATACAGCCTTTACCTCAATCAAAGTTTTGTTTAGATATCATTAATTTCCAGCAACTGCGAGCCCAAAACCTCTTTCTTTCCCTCCTTTAATTTGAATGTTCAAGATTGCCAAAAAGGTAAAATATATCAAGTCTTCCTATTGGAAGGTTTGTATAGCTCTATAAATCCACATAATTATTCAATGGATCAGGTGGTATGGTTAGTCATTCCGAATGCCCTATAGGTTATAGTAAAATATATCAAGTCTTCCTTTTGGAAGGTATGTTGTAAAAGAAGTGACAATGTGCTGAGAGGGTCACTGTAAATATGGAACTGTATTCCCATATTAAGGTTTATGAATTATTTATGAGTAGTTGTGTATCCTTTACCATTTTCAATCAGATATACCCTTTCTAGTAGTATTATAAAATAGCTGCACACAGAGACACGATGTAAAACAAGGCGAGTTAGCACAAACAGGCAAAGATAATACCGAAGCTGATCATGTCTGACAATATGTAAATTCCAACTGCTTCCAAAATTATAAAGCCATTGGATCTTATGTGAGGCAGCTGAGCTCTACATTGCTGTACATTTCTAAACAAATTAATGAGGTTGTACAATAGCGTAGCCAGTAGTTTACCATGTTTACTTTACAAACTACACCACAGTTACTAAACTCAAAGTTTGAAAATCTAAATACAAGTCAATTAATTTTCCTTTTTATGCCCATCTGAAGTTCTGTAGGCAGTGTTCAATGTAAGCACAATATACCCTACTTTATTTATGTAACTTTCCCACACATCACATGTAAGTATAACTAAAAACATTTTATTTATCATTGAGATGACCTTGTTGAGTTTCCCATTCAGTTCATTATGAGTAAACCTAGTAAACAGTGCAATGCACTAGTAAGTGCTCCCCTTCTACTCCTTTTTCTTGGTCTTTAGCTCTCTTTAGTCAGTTGCCTCAGCTCTGTATAATCAAAGATGGATTAAAACAGAACTAAAGTTCAATTTTTAAGAGTACATATTGATAAGAATACATAATATTGAAAAAGGAGACAGACAATGTTCCTTCTGCAGTAATCCTTCCTGATGGCTCCAGGTATCTGGCAATAAGTTGAGCTGTGCTGCGGGAGGGTGAGCAGGAGGTGTCCCCCTATTTTATAGCCATTTATCTCAGGCGAGAAATATCTAGTATGTATAGGTAGCTCTGGGTCTTTGTGTGGTTAATGTCAGAATGTCTGCAGAAATGTACAAAAGAAAGTGTCTGTGCAGTGCAGACAAGCAGAAAAATTAGTAGTACACATAAATGTTTAATGCTCTAATACCAGGAGTCATTCATCTTCCCATATTGGTACTCAGTGGTCATTCATCCTACTATAGCATATCTGCAGTCACTTTTACTCCTGTAACGTATCTGTGGTGACTCTTTCTTCTCTAGGATATTTGTGGTGAGCCCTTCTCTGGTAACATTTCTGTGGTATTTTAATATCTTGTGAAGTATCAGTAGTCACACGCTATTCACTAACATAACAATGCTCACTTAATCTTCTGTAATGTATTCATGGTCACTGATTTTCTTGCAATGGAGTACAATGGTCAATGAGGTTAAAAAAACAAATAATACAACATATAATCTAAGCATAACATCATGAAACAAAAAAGGAAATGAAAAAACAGCTTGGAGCCTGCATGGGCATTAATATGGATGTCTTAAAAACTATGTCAATCTAGTTAATAACTCTCAAGCTTGTTGATTGTCATCTTCAGCCAACTGTTCCATATTTTATTAGGTTACAGCTCTACCGGTCAACACTAAAGAAACAGGGATGTCATTCTCTAATATCTGGGTATAACCAACATAGCCACTGTCAGAAAGGTAACATATGAAATAAATAACTTTCAGGACTTAAATCATCCCTGACCACATCCCAAAACAGTATGAGTAAAGAGAAATATACGGTCTCCCTTAGGAAGACCATATTTTGTGGGGACTTTTAAGAACAGGCTTGCATCAACAAATAACAGTGAAGTATACCATATTACATTTTTTTTGCAAACATTATAAAACCATACAGTACATAAAATTTAAAACCAAAACGATTACTGGAGATAAAGCACTCAGTAGATGGAACCTCTCCAATTCGGGTGTTCCAGTGACTTTGACACGTTTCGCGGAATCTATCCTCAGGAGGAGATCTATAAATAACAATTTATTCTTAATATATTTAATCAAAGTATATAATCATCATCCAACTATTTACTACATAATGCTATAGTATTTATAAATAGATTAATAACATTTCATCGCCATAAAAATACACAAATTTTTTAAACTTACATCAAATGCTGAGTGCTAGGGGCCGTCTATGTAATTCTTTCTCATAAGATGTTAAAGTAAGACATTCGCCTAGCCGCGCCACTATCCCAAAATTTGTGGAAAACTTAGCACTCCCACCAGATACAGTGCATGGTACCTCCTGGAAACACAGCACATTTCTGATAGTGAAAGATAAACTGATTCTAGTCTACAGGGTATCTGTCCCATCAGGGGGAGATTTTACACTCTGCTTCAGACTCCTGGCCTCTACGTCCTAAATATATTTAATCATATTATTTATGTTTTTTTACGAAACTGCCAGCAACAATAGAAGGCCAGACCCTTTACTGTACAATCCATGCTGCAGCATGTGCATGTGAAACACAAAGCAGTAAAAAAAGGCTACAATAATTCTGCAGCACTGATATTTAATGTTTATGGTAGGTTTGCTTTATTGCTTTTCCCAACCAAATGCCATCTTCATGGAATTTTCATCTACCTTAAGAAAAGTGCTTAAGTGCTAAAAGTTCCCCTAAACATCTTTCTTTTCAAGAGCTAAATAGTTTTGTTTTGCTCTTGTTTCTTAAGATGTTGTATCCTTCATTAACTTTCACATTCCTAAGAACTCTAAACCCTAAGGGTTCACATTTTAAAGCTAAGAGGTGGGAATGGACACAGGTAAATGGTTGCAAAGTAAGTATTTAAAGCTTCCAAACGCAGACCTAGGAGAAAAAAGAACTGCAGAAATGGAGAAAAATGCACCACATCAAGCCAGCGTGAAATCCACTTCCCACACTTGGATTTTTCATCATCTGGGATCTTTTCTCTTTAATGGATTAATGTAGATATTGAAGAAAAAGGAGCTTGGTTATCTGGATGTTAAAACACCAAGGCTAAACTATCAAGACCAGGACAATGACATTGACTGGGTAGGAATTACTTTGAATGTACTAATCCTTTCTCCGTCAGACCTCTTTTATTGCAGTCAGACAACACTTGTATAATATATTATCACTGACCTAGAGATAATATGACCTGCTTCCGTTTACTGCACATAAAATGGGCTCAGGCACAGTTGTGTTATTATTTATAGTGACCTTGTAGCTGTGGATTAATAAAACAGGCTGGTTCCTGCTTCTTTCTGAACAGTGTCCTACACTACTATGAAAGGTTACTTTCTCACATCAGTCATTTCTACGGCTGGATAACAAAGTGGAAAGTGGATAAGAGATTTTACATGGTTAAATTGTTAGCTATTAAACACAAGGAATTTATTGATAACTGACTAGAAGGTCTTGAATGTATCATTGTTAGTTTTTTGTTAATATTGATATCAGTGTGTAATTTTGAGGTTTCTGTATTTTCCTTTGTGTGTGGTAAATGTATGTGTCTATATTTGATTAATGTAAATTCTTTGTTTTATTCTGTTTGTGTACTATCATGTTGGAAAGTAGTGGTGGTCCAATAGTTCCAAATGGAATAGATTCAATCCGGAATGGGACTATTCCAACCTCATAGCTTAGAATTTGATCTATGTTTGGATCTGATGATATGTCATTGACAGGTATAGTAGAACACCCAATATTGAGAGCTGTCATTGGCCAAGGGCTGGATTGTCTGAGCTCTGCTGTATTTGTCATTGAAAGGTATAGTATGGCTCATTACACAAATACCAATCCAGACTTGGAATCCAGATGGATTTTTGACTGATCCAAACCGATGTGATCCAAGTTGGAATTTTACTGTTCCAAGTAAGTCTAAAGACAACAATCCTTCCCATTGTTCAAGTTAGGCTAAGTTCAGATGGGCCTTTTTTAATAACTGTGGTTCAAAATTGTGAACCAGTCCCCAGAGCCTTGTTTTTATTGGAACGAACTGTATTGACTGAAATCCCATTTTATACAGGTGTTTGGTTTTGGTGAGTTTTTTGAGAACCAGGGGCAGTCCACCACTCAAACCGCTTCCGTAGATTTCCAACCAGAGTGCAGTGTTGGCAAAGAACACATGGTATATGAATATTTATGCTGCCCCAGATATGAAAAAGTATTTTTGTTTAACAGACCGCGAAGGGAACAATAAAGAAAAATCATTGTGTAGAATTACATGTGCTTTAATGAATGGCTACTAGTATTGTCTGCACATGTTTGCCCTTTGCTTCCTATTATATATTCTTTGTCTTTCGTTCTTAAAAAATGTATATTCATTGCTGCTTGAGAATTCAGGCTGGATTTCTCCATATGGTTGCCTATAAGCCCGGAAGGCACTGGAAGCATTGAGTAAAAACCATTGTATGTGTATGTTATCAGCTGCGCTGTCACGAAACCATTGCACTGTGTAAATTGTTTCCAGTACAGAAGCAAGCATCTTCAGATGTAATGTAAATAACAAGCCTGAGATACATTTTTATGTACCATTTTACAGCTCTTCTTTTTATGTCCCTGTCACATGTATAGCATTTAAAAATATTTTACCTTTATTGTGACAGAGAAAAATAAATCTGAGTGAATTTCACATAAAGTGTATTGTAGGGCAAAGCACAATATGGAAAATGCAGAATTGTATATATTTATCATGGAGTGCGTGCATGTGTTTATTTATAGGTAAACAGAAAAAATACATAGCAGGCAACCAGAACTGATATTATTATACCAATAATTTACTGATACATTAAAAGGAAACTATAACCTGCATATTTAAAATAGATGAACCCTAAGGCTAGGTACACATGTGCAATGGTTCTCGTCCGATAATCAACTAAGAGCTGATATCGGAGAAACTTTCGTGTGTACAGTGCTCGTCGTCCATTGTCTGAACGACCATCCTGGTGGATCCACGGACGATGGACGACGAATGATCGTAATGCAAGCGAAGGGGAGAGAAAGCAGCAAGGTGCCGCTCTGTCGTTCTCCCCGTCCCCTCTCCATAGAGCAGAACGGTGCTGTATGTACAGAGAACGTTCATGCATAGTGCAGGCATTTGGCATTGGAAAGGATCGTGAAAGATCCTTTCCAATGACAATAATTGCATGTGTGTACATAGCCTAACCCAACAACACATTACAATCGTTCAACTATTTGGTTTATTGAGAACAGGTTGTTGCAAATTACTTTTCTGTGATTCCTGTCTGTCCACATTGTTACATAGGATGGGACTTCACTTATGAGCTTAGCCTGCCCACCCACTTGTCCTCTCCCAAATGACGATGCCATTGCATTCCAACTGAATAATGAAAAGAAGAGTGGGAGATGTTTATGGGGGATCTCACTTAATCTTTAGCATGTCTCTCTAAATTTTCAGATTTCAATTAAATATTATCTGGAAATCCTGCAATGATGAGGAGTCAAATATTTCCTAACTGTGCTCCCATATTACCACCCTCACATCTGTGACATTGAAGGAGCATATAAGTGGCAGGGGTTGCACAAAGTTGGCCAGATTTACTAAAATTCTTTTAGAATGGAGATCATGAGATCTAAGTGATCCAAAACACTAGGAACAGATTTTTTTAAAAACATTGCAACCCTCACCTATGTCATAGCAGATCACACAGCAACATATTAAAAGGTCAGTGAAATAGCAAAAGCCTGATTATAGTTTTGAGAAGATGCCTAGAAAACTCTTGTTTTTTGTAAGAAAACACAGTTCTCATTGTGGGAACAAGCACATAACTGCAATTTCATTAATATTTGCTTTGAGCTGGTTCAGGATTGCAAACAATTGCAATATTTAGGAAATCCACTCCAGTTTTGCTAGATTACTCAGGTTCTCTCATGGCAATATATCTTCTCTATTCTTGGTAAACTCCAATTGTCTGTATTGGGCAATGAAGAGACTTATGTTTTTTACCAAAAATGTATTCAAAATGGATGCAAAACCTTTATCACTTACCACTAAACTTTTTTTTCTGTCAATGTATATACTGTAACTAATTTTGTTGTTTTACTATAGGTAACCTATAATTTACAGTATATGAAATACAATCCAAAAATGACAAAATATCCAATGATCAGCAGTTCTCTGGGCAAAATGCCTTGTTAATGCCAGAGGTCAGAGGAGAATGGTCAGCCTGGATCAAGCCCACTCAAGGCAACATTAATTCAAACAACCACTTGTTACAACAAAAGTATGCGAAAGAACATCTCTGGACAAGCAATACATTGGACATTGAAACTAGGGCTACAGCAGCAGATCACCTTGATACCACTCCTGGCAGCTAAGAGAAAAGTCTCAATGTCTGCTGTGACATTTGGATCAGAATTTGGCACCAAGAAGGTGAAAGCTTGGATCCATCCTGCCTTGTATCAAGGGTTAAGGGACACGGAATTAATCATTGCATAGCTTCCCAATGTCCATCAATTGCAGGATAGTCCTTCTCTGGGACCCAACCTCCTCCATCTTTCGTTGGAAAGTTTTTTTTTCCCTAGAATGGAACAATAGGGCCGACAGAACCACAGCAGAGGAAGTTTGACAGAACCACAGAAATTGCAGTTTGTATGTCAAACTTCACGGGTTCACCAATTAATACCAACAAAGAATCTACACAAGCCCTATGTGTTCTCCTCTGGGATTGAAGATACAGCTCCCAAAGGAGAACACATAGGGAAATGTAGAAACTTTGTTCTAAGCAGGTGTGTTGCTCTTTGAAGCCATTCCAAATACAGCCTAAAGCTCCTACTCTTACTTTCATTTAAAAATATTCATATAATTAATTTTTGCCTAACTAAAAAAATAACATTCTGTATTGTATTTTTGTAGCACCAGTATTTAGGATTCTATTTGGGCTGTTTCCTCTCCCAAAACAAGATGATCACTTGTTAATATATATAATAATAATAATAATAAAAACGAATGCAAGGTTTAAAGTGTTTCTGGTGCTGTCTACTCTTACTATTTGGCCAATGGCACAGGTCCCCATTGTTTTGCACTAAATATGGTTTTGTTCTACAGAGCCAAACTTTAGTTTGCTTGTACAAATAATTAAACTTCTCCATTACCTTTCTTAGAAAATGAGTACATGTGAGCGGCTTTTATTGTCAAGTAGTATGTGTATAAAATAGATTTCTTGTATTTTTCCAGAGCCTCTCCCTATTCTCATCTATCCAAATCCTGCATCCCTCGTGACTGGGAGAAATATTACCCCAAGGATGGTTAATGTTTAATGAGGGCTGTCTCTGAATATTTGTCCTATCTGAATTGTCACAGGTATCACACACTTTGACTTGTGAAGGGGACCGAGCAGCTGTGTGAGACCTGAGGCATGGCAGATGGTAAGATGAGATGTAGGAGCTGCGATCAAGAAATGACATGCAATCTTTGCATCAAAAATAGCTTCTTTACCTGCTGGTGAAGCCTTGTTGACATTTTTAAAGTTTTATACTATGTTTTCCTATTAGCATTTTAGTGACAATATACCTTTTATTCGACCTTCTCTATTTTTACTCTTTCATTTAAATGTATATCATATGTCTAAATAGCTGGTATCAAAGTCAATTGAGGTTTGCCTTGCTTCTATTACATATAGCATTTTTACTAAGAGTATATACTGCAGGGAAATCATCCTGGTCTATTCAGCTCTATATCATTGTCTGCTTTTAAATGAAATAATTCAGAGATAAGACAGTTCATGATAATACAAATTTCATGAATGCTTTGGACTTTTATATTAGTTTTCGCATCCCTGAGTACTTTATGTGTAAATATAAGGCATAAGAAGATCCAGAACACTAAAAATGTCATAGGAATTTCCGAAAAAGATAGGGAAAATATTATGGCATGGTAGCACACTATATATGTTAGTTGCATCTCAATGCACGTGAGCGATCTGTGCTTTGAAACATGAACATTAAGCATGTGCATTTTAGTTCACACATATTTTGTTTTATGCGTCTAAGGCCTCTGTTTATGTCAAAGTGGTTGATCTACAGAATAAAATTAATATTTCACTACACTGATCCTAACTAGAAACAGATAAAATTGATTTTTTCAGAAAATAGTTTTACTCAGTATTTGTAAATATTTGGGATGTACAGAAGTTGATGATCATATGCAGAACAAGCATATTTTGTATAAGATAATCAATGGTATTCAACCATTTCCAATGGTATTGTTGTAGGTGCCCCCATTAGGGAATTGCATCCTCTGTAATTGTCCTAGTGATCACGTTTACAAGGGCAGAAAGTAATAGGAGACCCAAAATAGTTTAGTTGTTACTAGAATAGGAAAAACGACCTTGTACATGGTTAGATGTCAGAAGCCAATGGAGCTCAGTTGCTGAGCTAAGTGAAATATCCCTTCCAAGTTGATCATTTATTTTGGTAAGCAATTAGCTATATGTTCCTTTAGTAAATCAACCTTAATGCACTCTATGTTTCTAAATAAAGGAAAGCATAGGACATAGGTGACAATACCCGGTGCTGATGTATATGGGGGAGCATGTTATCTTCACCCATATAACTTGGTTCTAGCAGCCATTTGGACCTAGTACTAGCACATAACCATAGGAGTGACGCCATCACTCCGATTACCTGCCGACAATGGAAATGTTAATAGTAACATGATACAGCAAGAGCAATGAAAGGGATTTTAGTGGGGCCCTTTACAAGGACTGTGATTTTGCCCTAAATAGTCAAGGTGATGGGTGTCATTTTAAGGGAATGGGAATGGAATTAAAACACAATTAAAAAAAAAATATGTAAAACAATCTAAAATAAAAAAAATTTCAAAATCTAAAACTAAATTATCACTCACAGTATTCCTTACATTTGTAAAAAATGCATATCTTATATTTGTTGTCTTTCCTAAAATAAAAATTATTTTTTTTTCATTTAAGCCAAATACATAATATTTAGTGATTTAAATACATGTCAATATTTAGGGTTAACTGTTTTGAAACTAAGATCTGATATGCAGGTAAACTGTTTTATATTGGTATGGGCAGAATCTAAATTTAGTATTACAAGAATGGGTTAGAGGACAATCCCTTGTGGAGTAATAAATTTACTTTTAAAAGTGATGATACATATAAAAAGAAATACCACAAATGTAAATACTTCCCAGTACTATATTACCATTTAGGATTTATTGTTTGATAGAGTGGAAGTTGTGTGCCATGTTCAAATAGTATCTATAGGCAACATTTTTTTTCTTTTTTTGGATAGACTAAAGGACGGTTATTCCTCCATCAGCTTTTTCTTGCTGTCTTTGTCCATTCCCCACTCTGTACTGGTGATCATGGTCACTGAGAATAAAAAGGAAAATAAATACAAAATTGTAGTAATGGGTAACAGGGAATCTCCCACAATGGACACTTGTTCTGGGTACAACTAACTACAAAGTAAATTTCTTTGGATCGAAATTTCGTTGAATTTGTGGCACAGGAAGTGAAATTTTTCCAAAGGTACCCAAACAAAAAAAAAGTAAGTGGCAGAGAATTTAAAATTAAACTCTCTAATCCAGGACTAAAAAAAAATGTTTTAAGATTTGCCAAAAAAAAAAAACGGGAGTAAGGATGGCACCAGGTTTTTATTTAAAATGTATTTAAATGTCAAAGATGTAATTGTTCTAAAAACTTTTAGAAAAAGAAATAGGTTGTATAAATAAAAAGAGAATTGTTTGAATTTGAATTATTCAAAGTTAGCAAAACTTGGGAATAGATCTACTTTAAAGATTAGAAAATGAGATTTGAGATTGTTTAAAGATGGGTTAAATGGTCAAAGTTATGAAAAATGCATTTGTGAAATTGCATTGCAATTCTTGAAATGGATTTTAAGAAAATGTGAAATAGTAAAGGGTTGGGGATAAAAGATAATAATAAGGTTTAGGGAACAAGGAATCATTTGTTTGCCTCAATAGACTGTGGGGTTTAACCCTTTCCTACTTTGAGGTATTTGTAAAGGTTTGGGTAGGTAAATGGTAAAGGGGTAAATGGTAGGTAAATTGGTCTATATATTTAGGTACAAGAAGACGGACAATCCCTTCTAATTAAGGACATTTGGAAGCTATTGTTTTATTAGTCAATGGCATCAATAAAACATGAATTTGGTGGTTTATACATGAACCATTTACTGTGATTATGATAAATTAGGGCACCCGGTAATGCAGACCCATTAATCTCCAGGGTTGGTCCCTATTTTTAATTCTCACTGATCATCTATTTTTATATGGAGTTTTGTATTGTCCTGCTTTATAATTTCTGTTGTTTTCCTTTCTATTTTTCTGAATCAAAAAATTAAAATTTTTTTATTTTTTTTTGATGAAAAAGAATTAATCCCATTTATTTATTCACCCCGATTCAACCTGGATGCATGACTACCCACCTAACTAGCTGTAGCAGCCAAAGTTTATATGTAACAAGAGATTTTATGCCTTGGTAGTTTGCAAAAGGGTTTTAGTGTATCCATCAGTTCTATAGTCTGACCTAAGCAAAATCTGCTTGAATCCATACAAGAGATAACATATATATTGGGAAAAAGAAAGGTCATTCTGTCTGCCAGGGTTAGTGATGTGAGTTTAACATTACAAACATTAGCAATGATCCGCAGCAGATGGTTGTGTATGTACTAAATTACTAACAAACATACATTATCTGCCTGAACGATGCATCGGCCCTGTCTTTGATAGGCATTATACTGTCATCTATAGTCAGCAACAGCTGCCAGTTGCCTTATTTTTCCCCTGGGTGAATCTTTCTGCTTTTTTACCTTGATACAGTAGTAAAATATGTTTATGCCTGGAATTTACTATAGTATATCATAACATTAAAATAAAATTCCACTTTTGTTGGGGAAAAAATCTTGCAGATAATATATGCACATAGCAAGCCATTGCGTTGTTGCAGATTCCTTTTTGTGTTCTGAATAAACAACCATGCTGTTTACAAAGACAATTGTCCTGATTTATTAAATCTCTGCAAGGCTAGATAGGATATACTTTCATCAGTGAAGCTGGGTGATCCACCAAACCTGGAATTAATCTGGTCCAGGATTCAAAACATTTGCTAGCAAATAGCAAATGACTTTGAAGAAATCCATTCCAGGTTTGCTGCATTGCCCAGCTTCACTGATAAAAGTGTATCCTCTCCAGCCTGGGAGAGATTTAATAAATCAGGCCCAATGTGTGTATACGTTTAATCTGCAGTGCAATTTCCAGCCCTAAAGTGCATATCAGCATTTTGCAATGAGCCTGAGAGCAATTTACTGCACAGTTTGCACTCACAAGTGTGAAAGAGGCCTAAGTGTTCTGCATGTTGTGCATCCTTTTAGAAGTAACCATTAAGAAACATCCCCCTATAATTAAATTATTCCCCCAATGCAAAGGGGATAACTAAAATTTGGCTTAGTGCAAATATCCAAAAAAAAATTGTAACCACACAAACAAACAGGTGATAATTCTGGTAGCTTTATGTCCACCAATTGTATACAGACTACATAAAATATTTATGGAATTCTACATGTCTTAGCCTTTTTTCTGATAAAATCACCTATTTATTATGCACACAGATTCTCATTTTTTTTCTTTGCAGACATGATTGACACTGATCAAGACAGATTCATCTATGGTAAGCATAAATTGGAATACAACATATAGTAATTTATTAACATTTATCAATATGGAACAACATACAGTATTTCTTTGCTGCACTACCTAGATGGTTAAGCAGTTTCCAATTGTCTCAGAGGAGATATCAGGCTGGAAACACCATATGATGGGCATGCAAACTGGCACGTCAGTCATATGCAGGCAACAATCTTTTAAAGTAGAAAAACAACAGAAAGAAGGCTTTTAGGCAAAAAGTGAGTTGTATTAATGATCAATTCCCATAATACAAGACAAAATAATAATGCTTCAATGACTGATTAGTAAATCCAGACAATAATCAGGCCAAAAGAGCACTAGACAGTCAACCTCTAATGGAATATATTACAACGCAAATCGTGTCGCATACGTAGGCTGATAACCCAACGCAGGTTGCCCGGCTTGGCCTTCTTTAGGTGGGGACTGTACATTTAGCGCTGTTCAATATACAAGCATGTCAGTATCTAGGTTTATAGTAAATATATAACATTAGTGTATGAAATAAAAATAATGTATGTTACATAGGTAATGGGTACAATATATACTGTAAATGCTGAAGTAACCAATAATCTATAGAGTATACACATTGATAATCGAAAAAATGGAAACAAGAGAACATTGGATACATATTGATTATTAAATCTGTTAAGACAGATTTATCTATGGTAATTATGAATTGGAAAACAACATATAGTTGGGCATGCAAACTGGCACATCAGTCATATGCAGGCAACAACAAAGTATTTACTTATGTGCCTGCGATGTGCAAAGACACATGCACAAACTTCAGCATATGTACCCTGAGTTTACAAGAAGGTTTGTTTGCCAAGGGGCGTACGTTCCAACATCTGGAAATTGGCTAGCAAAGCCGTGGTGTGCATCAAAGCTGAACTCCAGTTTCTAATACTTTACTTATCTAGGCTTCCAGAAGGTAAGTACACATATCTGCTTTTAATAGCTCTTCATTTTTATTGTGTATTGCTTTATTGTCATTGGTGTAGGGGTTGTTGAAGTCTCAATCAAGACTGGGCCCTTTACTCCAATCTGTAGGGGCCCTCCTTATTATCCACTGTATTGGTTCTCACTGTTGTACATCGCTGACAATGTGGATCTTATACCATTTGGCCTCCTCTACCTAACATTACATTAGATGATGTTCTCTGTCAAGAGCCCAGCAAATGAAGACAATGGTAGAAGATCTCTTCTGCCGGCTCCATTTACAAGACTGCTGTGGGGCCCCTTTAACAGGGGTCTGAAGGACTTTAATTGTTAATGTAGGATTTTAAAAGGGGTTCCGATGTAAAGGGGAGACCCAAATGTAAAGAAAGGCTCTCATATGAAGGGGGTTCCTGATGTAAACTATGGTTTCACTATGGTATTAGTTTTTCACTATGGCCACAATAATGGTTCTCTGCAAAGTCTTTGTTTCAGTACAACAATATAGGGGTAGAGCTAGGATCAGAGAAAATCTCAGGTAATTTTAAGTTAGTTTTTTATGATTTGCCATCCCCCTTACCTGGACACTGGGTTTCACCAACATGGCATCTAACATATTCTTGTACCTACAGTTCAGAGACAAACCAAGCAGTGGCACTGGTTATAGGACGGATATTTTGCTCTCTACCTAATAGGACATGTTAATAAATAAACATTTAGATGCTAAAATGCTGTGACTGCAGCTTTGGATAAACAATGGGAAAAATATATTTGAAAGTTTGTAATGCATTCCGTACTTGGCATTGATTATTCCTTATCTCATTTCTAGATTATGAGACTGTCAGACGTGGTGGCCTTATTTTTGCAGCAGTAGCATTTGTGGTTGGCATGCTGGTCATCTTCAGTGAGTATATAAACATATTTATATTCTTTGCATGCACGTTTTATGTTCTGTCTCTGTATCGTGGTCCGGCACAAAGCCTTATTCAACAAAAATCATCTGGTTAGGGTTCACATAAACATTTGAGTCTTCTCTACACATTGTGATGTAGTACCATGGGGTATGCATGTTTTACACATATTACTGCAATATGGAGTATTGTGTGTGTGTTTTGATCCGCTTATTATTTAAAACCTAAATTCATAGCACAATAGGTGCTGACAGAACTGCAAAGTGAGCAGAGCACCACACTGTGTGTTATGATGTATTACAAGAAGATACAGGTCTAATTATCTTTCTGCTAATGTAATTCCCAGTAATGGGCTTTCTTATATACCAGTGGTCCCAAAACTTTTGAACGTCATGGACCACTAATCTCACGGATTCCAGACTGCGCATATGTGGGGAGATGTGTGTCACCCAAAGGGGAAGAAACTTTCCTCAGAGTGACGTCATGATGCCAGAACCCGCTGACTCTCCAATCGCAGGTCTGAGCTTCAGTCCGGAGACGCAACCCGCTGAGCCTGTGATGCAGACATGGTCCGTGGCCCTGGCCAGTGCACTGGGGACCACTGGTTTCCAATCTCTGGCGGCCCATCTGTCAGAAGGACCGTGGATTGGGAGTTGAGGGCCCCTGGTATATAACACATATTTTGCATATTAGTATTCTTAAATAATGTAATATATTGCAAAATCAAGATTCCAGAAGCCTTAATATTTAAAATATTTTAAAACTAATAATTGTCCTAATTACCTTAGCATAACATTTGATGGATTTTTTTTTTTTATCCTTCTATCTCAGGTGGCAGATTTCGCTGTGGGAGGAAAAAGAAGTTGGGGTAAGTCGAACTCTTATTGTATTGACTGTCATTGCTATATACAACCTGACCAGCAGAGGGAGACCATTCCATATAAATCTCTTCTCCCTTACAGGGCTCTTACAGATGAAATGTGATGGAAGAACATCATCATGATACAGTAAGGGGATTCTTCATATTCTTTATATAAATGGAGGACTTGGAGTGTACAGTTAATTTTATTGTAAAAATATATTTTATTGCCCCCTCTGGAATTTGATCCTAGATGGAAATTTGAAGACTGAAAAAGAACACAACTAACTGCAATAATAATGTATTCACTAAAAAAAACTATTTTTAACGTACTAAAGTAGTATTCTCATATCTACCCACCATTTGCACAGTAAAAACAGTAAAAGTGCCTATGTTTTGGTCTAACACTGCAAGCATGCTTACAGAGGCATGAGCATATGCTAATCTTTTTATTGCAGACTTTAGCAAAGATTTTCTTACCAAAATACTTTATATTTGTAATATAAAAATGATTCAATTATACTGACATATACAATATAAGAATATGTATTTTGAAATACCTGAAAAGCACATTATAGTGACAAAAAAAATAACAATGTGCCGTGTTTGCGTGGGTTTCCTCCCACATCCCAAAAATTATGCAGTTATGTTAATTGGCTTCCGCACAAAAAAAGAAAATAACCTTAGACTGTGTTATTGACATATGACTATGGTAGGGACATTAGATTGTGAGCTTCTTTGAGGGACAGCTAGTGACACGACTATGGATTTTGTACAGCTCTGCTTAATATGTCGGTGCTATATAAACAATGTGTAATAATAATGTGTATTCATTGTAAAGTTCAGCAAAAACAATTTAAATAATTTCTATTGAACATTGGCAAATCCACTTTGGAATCACGCACCATCAAATGCTAATTTTACATTTTTAAAAACTTTAGTAACTAGAGAAGTTACCTTTACAAAGTTCTCTATGTTCAGTGTAGTAGTTTAGTGATTGGAGGACAGCAGGTCACATGACTTTGACAGGTCAGATTATAAAGCATTTTTTGTAAGTTGTGCAGCACATTTGTAATGCTTTACATTTGTAGTAGTTTTTTTATGAGTTTTGATTTGTCGATTGGATTCATGCATTTATTTTACACCCCCACCAACAAATTAATATTAGTTACAAAGATTGATAGACTAACCTGCTCAAGTGCGCATTTGATATCCTTATATTCAAAATCAAATTATTGCTGACTTATGTTTTGTGGGTCTCCAACAGGAATCAGAAGCGGACTCACCTGGCCTGAATTTTCAGTGTTTAACGCATGAAAAGAAGAATGAACCATCTATACTTTCTGATATAATTAGTGTAATACAATTTGTTTGTCCTGTAAATATTTTAGAAGGACCCTCATTGTTTATTAATTCTATTTATCTAGAATGCTTATGTACTTTACTCCAGTCCCATAACCCTAATAAATAAAATGATGTCAGTATTACCTGAACACATACATGGTCTGTATCATCACAATGGTATAATGAGAGACTGAAAACATTGAACCTACAAAAACTAAAGATCATACACAACCCCCTACATATATTCTTGGTTTCAGTGTATTTTTCTTTCTAATGCTTAATCACCAAACATTTTTCATTGGTGTTAAATATATCCTATTTTTTTCATACCTAATATTAATATTATTACCTACTATTAAAAATGAGGATTGTACTATTGCAAAGCAACCACAATGGTTGAGATGGCTCAAACATCATTCAACAAAATAAAAGTGAATGAAGCTCTCGGTCCAGATGGTGTACACCTATAAGTCTTCAAAGAGCTAAATTCAGTTTATTCTATGTTATTGTGTCCTGACTATTTATTAATTTCCATGGTGTTAATGCTGCCAAAACTAAAAAAAGTAACTTTATAAAAACATCAAAAATGGCCTGGTATATTAAATCTGTTCAAGACTGGAGAACATGGACTATAAACATTAGTGCTAAGATCCTAAACATATCATATAGCATATTGGATTTAATAGTCTGAAAGTTTTTTTTAACCCATATGAACAGCTCATACTGCCTGACATTTTAGGAACCCCTCTTCTAAGTCCTAGTAACATACACATTACATTTCCAGCAGTGTAGATTGCACCACTACAGGTAGTCCCCGAGATAGGGACTTTAGGTTTGTTCTTTGGTTAAATTTGTATGTAAGTCGGAACAGGTACATTATTTTAATAAATGCAACTAGGACAGATGTTTCGCTCAACATATTATTAGACACGTGGTGTCAGTTACTGTATAATATCCCCACTGTAAGTTATTCACAAACAAAGCAAAAAAAAATCTTAAAGTGTTAAAAGTCCAAGCGGGGTCCTTCTTCTGACCCTGATGGGGGGAGCGCGGGCCAGAGCCATACCACGGTTGGGGACGGCTGGTATATAGTGTTATGCTTCTATTAGAACTGCTCGGACTACACATAGAAAAGTTGTGCACTTTCATTTTTTTCATAATGGTATACAACAAGTGTCACAATAAAGAAATAAAAGCCCCACTGACAGCAGAAAGCAATGCAGGCAAAGTTGTGGACTGAGCAATGTGCAGACCACCGGCGACAGTACCACTCAATGATTGCAGACCCTGCCTACAGTTCTAGATATCCTGAAAATACAAAAACATTAAACTCTCCAGTCCCTGCAGTAATAGAAATAGAACAGTTTGTGGACCCAAAAATCCCCAATCTTTAAATTAGGCGATGTCCATTCTGTAATAAAACGGACTTATCTGCCTGTCCACATAGATTTTATAGATTTTATAGATTTGGCAAGTGTTGTTGGGCTCATTTTTTCTTGTATATATATATATATATATATATATATATATATATATATATATATATATAAGAGCTGCAACTCTCTGTGTTAGCAAACAATCAGCATTCAGCCTAAGTTACAATTAACTATTAATTTATTCAAATTTGAACGCCCTGGTCAATCAGGATATCAGAAGAACCTAAAAAATGGTCTGAACCCGGATGAAGACCTGGTGAAGATGCCAGCATTTGAGCGAACGGCGAGTGTTGTTAAAAAATTGCAAACAGGCAGGAAAGTTTATTGTATTGAAAGGTATTTTCTGCCTGCATGCAATTTTTGTTTTTAAAGTTTCGTTCTGAGTAAACTCTCTCAGCAGTGGAACTAAGTATCAGTGTTTGTTTGTTTTTTTTGTAAAACTGAATGACCAATATTCAGGTCACTTTGACCTAAATCTGCACAGCAACACTTCACAGGAACACTACACATGATAAAATGACCTTCCAATAAAACACTAGACAACCCTTTACTGAGAAATAACACATCACAAACACGTAGAATAATATTATGGCAGTGGACATCCCAGACAAGATGGAAAATGACACCGATAACACTTGTACATTTTCTTAAGTAGGAAAGTGTGTTGAGGCCGACACAGAAACAAGTCAGTGACATGCCCATAGGGGGAACATTTTCTCTGGGTCAGGGGCTTTATTAATTCATTGGCCACTAGGGGGAAGCAAAACATAAAGCCCATCGTCTCACCGTACAAAAATAGAGCGCGTGAGACCCTAAAAATCACTGTACATGCTCTACATAATAAAAGACAAGCCATGAATGGATGCTTAGATGTATTTATACATTGTTCAACACAAAAAGCTTTACAGAGAAGTGCTGACATAGGGATTTCTACTTGATATCATATTTTTTTTTAACACAACCGAAATAAAGCAAGGCCCCACCGTCAGTCTGTGCTGCTCGGGTATATTGCCTTACACACACATTGGTATGCTTTGCTCATTATTATGCATTGTCTTATATCCGTCTGTTATTTAGTATGAGCTATAATGCAAGCAACAGAACAAAAACCAGACCTGTACATTTTAAACACACCACATGCATGGTGTAATTGTATTGATAAAGCTCCAACATACACACAGCGCTGTACATTAAATAGGGGTTGCAAATGACAGATAGGTACAGACAGTGACACAGGAGGAGGACAGGACCCTGCCCCGAAGAGCTTACACTCTAAGTGGTGGGGGATGTAGCACATAATAGGAGGGGGGATATGGAATGGTGAGTAAGTGGTGAGGGTTTAAGGGACAGAAGACAGGTAGGTGAGGTTGAAAAGATTGTTTTTAAGTTCTCTTTTGAAGGCGGAAAAAGTAGGAGCAAGCCGAATAGGAGAATTCCAGAGAGTTGGGGCAGCTCTAGAAAAGTCTGTGATGAGGATATGAGAGAGGACATCAATAGTAGGTCAGCAGTGGAGTGAAGGGGGAGGTATTTTTCTATTAGGTGTATCACATGTATTTGAGCGGCCTGTTCTTTTTTGGGCTTCAATGGACCAAAATAACTTATCTGGCCTATTTTTTACCAGTGCACCCCAATTCTTGCCACATCTATACATTTTGGTTGATTAAATGGTTGGGTGCATTTACTGTGCCAATATGTATTGACGTGACATCAGTCTGTGATTATTGTTTACTGGCAGAAATTATGTCAACCAGATCACACAGACTACTACTAGGGCACTGTTGGGGGATTTCGTGGAGCCAACCCATCCGGCCCTATGTTCCTTGTAGGAAGCTTCCCAGTGGCATCTTCAGTAGCTATGGCCACATAATACATCTTCTTTCTTAAAGTACAGCCTTTTTAGGACAATGGTGCCCAGAGAATGGGCTCCCCTGTGCTGGAAAAGTAGGTATGCCTTAAATTAGCCAGGGTTTAAAGGACAACTTCACCTTTATTTGAAGTTGTCCCTTAGATAACCCTTCCATCCCACCCAACCTCAAGATTGCAGCCTTCCTGGTAAAATAAATATAGTCTTCCTAATTAAAGTGATATTTTCTGTGCAACCCTTCTTGATGCTGCATAGGCTTTGCAAAAACCCCTGCACATGCATGATGTGGCCCTATTTGTCAGCCATATTTTTTGCAGCACCTTTTCCTCCAGTGAAGTTGTCCCTAAAAAGGGCCACTGCCTCCCAATATGGACAACAAAAGATTGCCACTCATTCCCACCCAACTGATGCTTATTTTGTCTCCACTCCTCCCATCTCCTTACCTTTATTGTAGCCCTTGGAAAGAGCAAACCCCATTTTGGGGAAGCGTGTAACCTTCTCTTTTACCTCCAAGGATGTAGTACTTAGGTCTGAGCATCCATTTTGCAAAGAAGGCCATTATCTCTGTGTAAGTTTCTAAATAGAATAACATGAACTTTACAAAGGAACTAAATTTAGTGCTCCTGTTGGTGATTAGAGCAACCATAGAGCATAGTAGATATAAGCATTAGTGGCTGAGCAGGTGCAGATCAAGAGAACCTGTTACTTTACCCCAATTTGGCAAAAATGACAGATTCTCCTTGAGATCAAATTTTCCACACTAGTGTCTTCTTCTGCACAGCTGCCTTGAATAACCAAATTTTATTTATGCTAAGTGCTGATGCTCTGCTATCGTACCAGATTTGCAGCTCTTGGTTGCTAAACAACTGATGCCTTAATTCTCAGTTGCTAAACACATTAATGCAAGCAAAAAAAAGCCCAACAGCACTTGCCAAATTTATTTGATATTTAGGAGAAGATAATAATTTGCATACATAAATATAAATAAAACATTATTTCCCTTTACTAAGCTTTCACACTCAGTCTCCTGGCACTAACTTTGCTTTGGAGAACTGACCAGATCAACTAATGTGTTGTGTACAATGACGGTCTGTCAGGGGGCTTTTTAAATACCTGGTCAATGTGGGGTGTAAATACAATTCATGGGTATGAATAAAAAAAAAATACTTGTATCCCTGCCCCCTTTCCTCTCTCTATATCCCCTTGCAACATCAAACGGGACAATGGTGCAACTGATCCTAATATGAAGTACATCTAAATCAAGGACCAGAAGCAGAGAGCCATCAACACACTGCTGGGAACCAGTGCTCTGGGTAGAAGTTGGCAGAGAAGATCAAGGAATCATTCAAGGAATTCATTATCAAGGAATAATGAATATCAATATCAATATTCAATATCAATATATCAATTTCAATATCAATATATCAATATATATCAATATATCAATCAATATATATATCAATATATGAATATATGTATATCAATATATCAATATATCAATTTATATCAATCAATATATCGAATTCCAAATCAATATATCAAAATTCAATATCAAGGAATTCATTCTTTATCATAATTATCCAGCTGGATCAGCATTTTTTTCCTTCAAAATAATGTTATGATCCTGAAGAACCCATGCTAAACCAATTTAATGGGAGTCAGTGTAAAAACAATGGTGGCCAGTGGAAAGAATTCCCCCCTTTACTGGTGGTGGGTAGAACATCAGCTTAAATCTCAGTTATTTATCATCATTAGATTCCTGAAGCTGGCTTTACCAAGTGGTGTTGACCAACAGAACAGAACCAATCATCATCAAATGGGAGATTTGAGCCACAGG
Source organism: Pyxicephalus adspersus (assembly GCF_032062135.1). Taxonomy (NCBI): domain Eukaryota; kingdom Metazoa; phylum Chordata; class Amphibia; order Anura; family Pyxicephalidae; genus Pyxicephalus; species Pyxicephalus adspersus. The sequence goes on along the minus strand of NC_092868.1, from coordinate 31,790,702 downwards.
TTAAGAAACCCCTCTGGAGGAACCTTGGGGTTTCACTGAACCAAGATTAAGATTGCCTGTGCTAGATATTCAATGGCTCACCTGCATGAATATTATGGAATCTTTGTTAAAGTATAGGACTTTGATATAGATTCTAAGGGTTTAACACTTAAGCCAGTGAGACCTGTGTGATTTTGTCAGTAAACAAAATTAAATAGGTTTTACATTTGAATACCATCACATAATTTTATGTGCCCTGATGCACAATTATTCTATAAACTTAGCATCTTCTTTAAATTGTCTTTTTTTCAGAGGTATAGACTTCAGATGTCATAGTTTTTAGCGGAATGAACATACTCTGGGACTGACCACAACAAAACTGTTATGCATTCTGGGTTATATCAAGGTGCTGGTAAAGTTCGCCAAAGTTTTTAAAAGCGAATAATCTTCTCGAAGGGGAGATGCAAAGGAAATCTGTGACTAGCAACACTGTGATCCAAGAGCATGATCCTGTGCACCTGACCTTAGCCCTTTTGATAAAGAGTGGGCCTATTTGTATTCTCAGGCCCTAAAGCAGCAATGTGGACTAACAACAGAATCTAACAAAATAATGAAAACTGATGTAAATGTAAAGAATGGGCATCAGGATCATAAACCTGATGCAGCCTTCTAAACCCTTCTGCATTGGGGATTCTCTAAAAGGCAAAGCTTAAGCTCATTCCTTCTTCCATGCAGGCATATCATTCCTGTTAGTGTCTGTACTTTATAGCAGTTTACTTTAACAATTGGGTTTCTTTAGGTTAAAAAACTCGTAAATCTAAAAAAATAAAGTAAAGCTGACCCCAAAGTGTTTACCTTATCTGTCAATGGACACAAGCCTGTGTCCTAGATTGTGCGCTATTTTATACAAAGTTGTACCTCCAAATGTACTTTACTTGGCATTTTGAAATGTAAGTCTACTAAAAAAAATACTCACAAAAAAGAATGTGTCAGAGGTATGCCATTTTCAGTAAGTGCTTTTCTTTAAAACCCAACACGGGTGATTCAAAAGAACATGACAGTGCCTTGACGCATTTCATACTGCCAGTACTATGAATAAATAGTTTTGTGAATAGCACACAGCAATAGAGGTGGATAAAACTCCTAGCAAATATACAGATGACAAATCTTTGATTTGTGAGTATTTTGAATACGTTGGGACTAAGCAAGGTTCGAGTAGCTGGTGGCATTGTCTGTGTATATGGAAGTCTAGCTACTCGTAAATTCTTACCCCTTAACACCACTTCTATTACATTTTAAATAATACTTGCCCATGTTGGCCAGAGCTGATCTTTTGATGATTCCTTTCTCAGGATCATCCATCTATAGAACACCCACCATTCCTGAAAACTCTACCAAAATCTGCCAAGAGTCATCCCATCTCTAGCACTTTCTAACATACATCACTTTGGAACATTTGGAATCTTAAGCAATAACTGTCTCCCAAATGCTCAGTAACCTAAAGAAACTTTTTGTCCTTTTGTGACTGCTACCAGAATGTTCCCTTCAAGGTAACCACTTTATAAAGGTTTGATGAATCACCCAGGTTCTCCAAAGATAATCTATATTCCTCACCACCAAGAGTTTTTGTTCATAAGACCCATTGTGTGGACATGATATAGGACACAAAACCCAATATCCTCTTTTTTCTCTACAGTGCCTTAGTTGTTAATACCTGTGAATGTGCCAGACAATTTTCTGAATAAAGGGGGATTCTTCAGGGATCAAATGACCTTTTATGCATAGATTCTGAATTAATATGTACAATGCACCAATCAGTACCACTAATGCCTGAAAAAAAAACACAAACACCATGGTGAGCAATGGTAATAAATTCATAAAATGTTTATATAGATTTCCTAGGAGCTATAAATGAGTAATATATTCAAAGGTTCTTCCCTAGCATCCAATAAAACAAACAGATGGAAAGTCTGTTCCCATGCTAAACCTTTAATCCACATGCAACTTAGCTTTACCTCTGCTACAGAGAAGCCTAATAGCAAACAATAACGCCTGACTTCTGCTCTGCCAACCACCCAGAATACCAATGAATAGCCCATTATTGATGCATTGTGACAGAAGAAAACTAAAGATATACAAAGAAAGTGGTCCACAAATTTGAAAAAGTGTTCTAATATTACATAAAAAATAACATATGGTAAGACCCACTTTACCATATAATGCGCAAGTATAAATTTCAGAATAAATATGTATCACAGCTAGCTAGGAAAGTCCATGGATTGATAAGCATTTATTGAAAAAAACTGCAAGTTACATATTGATAAAAGAAGGAGGGCTGTTTAAGTTATCTATTAAGCCATTGGCCCTAGTGGTTGGCAACCACCCAAAGCTTGGAAATGGCTGGCTATTACATTAAAATTAGATTATTTGCTGCCTTACTGCTCATGATCAATCCTGTGGTCTTGTTACTTATCCTTCTGGCAACCTCAACCTTATTTGGAGCCGTGTTGGGTCTTCAGGTTAGCTTGCTTTGGAATCTTGGAATAAATATCAGATCTCTTGGCTAGGACACATAGCAAGTGAAGATGGCACTACTACCAAAATTTCTCTACCCCTTCCATCTGCTTCCCATCCCAGTTTCTTCCCATTACTTAAGTATAATACAAAGGCTCATTCTAGAGTTTATCTGGAGCGGAAAAAGGGGGGCCACCTATTTATAAGCAATCTCTATTTCAACTTTAAAAAATCATATTTCTAACTACTATATTGTTGCACATAGCATACACCTATCTATACTATTCTGGATGGACACCCCATTGTGGGTCTCTGTTGATGCAGCTAAAATATCCTGCTGACTACAGATGGACTACTTTGGGTCCACCCTTCTTCTGAAGTCTCTAAAACCCTGTATTAAAACATACTTTGCAGATATGGGCTACGTTCAGGATTTCGGGGGGCCTGATGTGACCTCATGCTCCTCTTGCATTCATTTTACAAAATCCTGCTTTCCCTCTTGGTCATTCAAATTTTGCAGTGTTTAGCTGGCGAAGGTCATACAAAGTACATAGAATATATAATGTGTTGTTACTGCAGGGATGGAAATCTTTTGCCTAGTTGATGAATACCTATGAAATCCACCTTTTCTGAGATATTTTGTAAGTGTATACTGTAAGAAGTTTGCCAATCCACTCAGCCTCACTTAGACTTTTGTAGACTTGTAGAGTTTTTTTCTAGCCCTAAAGGCAATATTACAGTAACATATAGCTCTTTGTTGTCCCGGCAAGCCTCTAAACCACTTGCCTATGTAACCAAATAGGAGAACAGCTAAACAGGTTCTAGCAAAAGCATGGAGTTTGTTGCTACTATATCTGTTACTATACTATATCTGCTCTATTGAAAAATGTGAGAGAAGGTATGTGAGCCGTGGATATTGAATTGCCCCCCTTCACATTTTGACCAGTCTGTTTTACCCATCTTTTTTATATAGGGCAACCACACATTGCTGATTCATTTTTGTTGTACTTTTCTGTAATTGTGCTTTGTTGTATTTATCATGTGCTAGTTTGTTATGTAAAATGTCTATATTCTTTTGAAAATCAATAAAAACGTATTGAAACAGAAAGTAGGTGGGTAAATTCCTTACTTAAAAATGTCCCATCAACATTAAATAAAAAACAAAAAAGAAAAGTTCAGAATAGACCACCTAAAGCAAAATCCCAGTCTTAGGTTAGCATCCAAATACAATAGGAACCAGTATATCCCCCAAATCAATGAAAACCTCAAAATAACTCCCCTTAAGACAAAAGCTGTTTTTTGATAGTAACAACATTTGAAATTCTGCTCAGAGTTACAAGGTCAGCAGAAAACTAATCAGGAGATGTGTACTCTAGAAATTGTATTCTACAAGAGGAAACATGCAGCACAAACTTTCTAAAAAAATGTCACTTATCTTTACCTTTTACAAGCGCTGGATCCATCCAAAAACCGAGCCCAGCGAATCCCATGCTAGCTCGACTTTCATCTTTTCTCCAGTGTTCACTGCAAGGTCCAGTGCCGCCATCTTCTAACTTTTGGATTCTTCCCACATCATATACCCATGTGGCAATTTTCTGAATATCTGAACTGCATCCTCTTTCTTGGTCACTGATTCTGTAAGGTATTAATGGCAGACTATAGGAACACTAGCCATGCAAGAAGGATTTCAAAGCTCTAGGTCAGAAATGGCAGTGTGTATTACCTCTCATGAAAAAAATCACTTTACAGTGGCCCAATGCATTGCATAACTGCCTGTGATTTTAAAACTTCAAAACTTGCAAACTTGTGTGCAGATTAGGAAAGCAAGAAATATTATTATGTAATTGTTTATTGTCAGTGACTCAGAAAGCCAGCATGACAACCAAGGATCTGGTATTTGCAGAGGTGTGGAAAGGGTCCTTGGCTTCTTGCCTGGACATACAAAATAGCTTCATGGAGTGGACTTGTTATTTGACAGAATAGAAATAGAAAACACGAAAGAGGCTGAGTTTCAGGTGGCAAAAATCAAAATTGTATTGGGCATAACAGTTTGTATGCCAATGAAACAATAAACGACAATCAATTCATAGTGCAAAGTGATACATCAAGCAAAAAAATCAGGCAAACCCACGTAATCTAGCACGGGGGAATGCCTACGTACTAGACAAATACCTGCCTAATGAGATGGTATTCAAGGCATGTACAAATACCATCTCAATTCCGACACGTTTCGCCGTAGGGCTTCCTCAGAGGATGCGAAGAGACCCCTAGTAGGACTGTACAATGAGACATAACTGTGCATTACAATTCATAATCAGGATTGTTAATATAATAATGATATTTATATTGTTTGACAACCAAAATTTGCTGAAGCAATTCACATCAATGTATGAAAGAGTATCTATTGTCTGGTCACGCTATATAAATTGAATACAAAGACAAAAAAATCAGACCAGTAATAATCAATGAGGTAAATCAGTTTAGATGAAAGATGAAGAACATTGGTATAGGCTTAGTGGGCATAAGGTTTTGCTTTTATTTTTTTATTTATCAATTTCTGGGTGCGGCAACATGAATTGAATGTAGGAAGGGATACTCTTCAATCTATGATTATGCACTTTGTTATTTGACAGTATATGTGAGCAATTTATTGTATGTTGCTAAATTAAAAATTATCTTTAAATTGAGTACCTTACACATAGTTCTTTGGAAATGTTTATTTTTTTTTAGTGTAAGAAGTAAAAAAACCACAAGACTAAAGCACAGAGACAAATGTCCTAATGACTGTACTGCTTGCAGTTTCTATTATTGTCGATGATTCAGGTCATATCACAATGAAGTAACTGTCATTGAGAGGTGTTTCTTCAAGAAAGGTGTATAAATGGCGACCAAATTATATCAAGTTGTCAAAGTAATTAAGTTGAATAAGAAATAACAAGAATTTGTTGACTCAGGACTTTCATAGTACAGATCTCCTTTACCCAAATGTTTAGTTGTCCGAGTGTGAGCCGAAAATTGGGTAACCCATAGGGAAGCAAGTTTCAATATAATAACAACTGTCAAAATAAAACATTGAAATCGGTATGTGGTAGGTGAGGACATCTGAAACACAAATTGATCATTATTTTTCATTGAGAAAATTGCTTGAAAATACAATCAAAGCATTGCATCTGGTAAATAAAAAATACCTTCTTCAGGGTTCAAGTGTACATGAAGTAGCTGTTGCAGAACTGTAACAGTATGGCATGGTTCTCCAAGGCTGCAGAGAATACACTTTCATCAGTGAAGCTGGGTAATCCTAAAATGGATTTCCTAAAAGTTATTAGCTATTTCTTAGCAAATGTTTTCAATCCTGGACCAGATCCATTCTAGGTTTACTGGATCACCCTGATGTATATCCTCTCCAGTCTCAGAGAGCTTTAATAAATCAGGGGCTATGTGTCAAAGTTTCCTAAGCAATTGGTTTTTTGTGAGATTGATGGTTTTTGGAGAAGTAGTGAGGTGTGTGGTATACACGCTGGTCAGTCTATAACTCTTGTTACAGCTCCCATAGCAGCTTTTCTGTGCACAAACTAGTCCTGACAAATGATAGATAAATTAAACCAAAATTAGTAGTATAATTTGGTTTTATTAATAAAAGATTAGATCATAGTTGTATAAATCCTCTAATTTATTATTTAAGGTGCTCTTCCCCCACCATATATCAATGCCACTCAACTACCAGACATTCACCTTAGCTGGTTGCTCCAGGAATTATGTAGCCTAGGACCACAAGCAAGGCAGCTTATGGAATGACCATCTGTACCCCCAACTTGAGTTCAATTAACAGAAGAGATCTATACTATTATTCAGGACAACCCTACATATCCACAAAAAAAAGCATGTCAAAAAGAGTAAAAATTTTTATGAGAAATTTAGCAAAAAAACATAAATTTAAAGTAGATCAAAACCATTACTAGATGACATTACATTTATAGACTTGCGTATCATTTGTGTAAGCAATTATCATTTTTTGTTTGTTTCAGGCAATTCCTGACGTGTTCTCTCTACCAGGCCTGCATGTAACAGACGAAGAATATTTTTTTTTATCTGTAAATTTTAAAATATTTAAGTTAATGTTTGAATTTACATTGTAAACCTTATGTGATATTTCAGTGCTTGGGTCATATCTATTGTAACTACTACTTTTATAGCTAATGGACATTTTAACATATTTAACATTAAACATTTGATTTTTGTTTCAAAAATGTCATACATTGATTTTTCAATGTATGCACCAGACAGCACCAGTCTCCAGACAACCTTGTTAAGGTTAGAGCAGTTAATTCTCTAATAACCTTATGTTCCAGCGTGCCCTGACCTCAGAATTTATAAATCTACCAAAGCCTTGCCATCTGCACAACTAGTACCATTGTGATTGTGCACTCCGTTCCTAACTCCATTATCCAGTGATGCAGAACATTCTGATGCTTTTTCTGTATATGTGACACAAATATGGTAAGGTTGACATTAAATGTAACAAACGCACATATTCACTTTGGCTTGATGTAGTAGAGTACCGAGCATATTTAACATCTGGGGCTGAACCTACCCCCTAGCCTAATACACCCAAATAAATCAATAATTATCAAATTTTATTAATATTGGACAGAAAAGAAAAAAAAACATATAAGTAGCCTAATGTCATATAGCAAGTAATAGGGATGAGGTCTGTATTTAATCCCATAGTGGGTTTGATTTTGCAGTTCACAGTTTCCAGTAATTTTCATAGGAATTTGAGCACAAGTGCTTGGCAGGGTAAACATCACCTGGGAGGCAGTTGTGAAGGTACAATGCCAGCATTCCCATTGGCTGGTGGTTCTGTCCTTGACAATCAACAGCCAATTGAATGCTGCCTGCTGTGTCCCTAAACACCGCACCCACATCCAATGTTTACTTTGTTGACCAAGAGATTGGCAAGGTAAACACTGATTTGGTTTGAATGGTTTTCATGTAAAATACTTGCCCATCTGTTTATTTGAAGGTATTAGCAACACTGAAAGGCTTATGAAATTTATGCATATCAACAACAAAATTCTGTCTTTTTTGTAGCTTAGTATGTTGGTAATAGCAGGTTACCGAGGTGTGGCCTTGAATCTTGCACAGGTAAGCAATAAAAAGTTTCATGGTATTTTCTCCTCTGGAGTTAACCTCCTGGGTTTAAAAAATTATATAGAAATACATTAGGAAATACGCTCAGTGTTTCTCAACCTCTTGGGGAATGGGGAAACCCTTGAAATAATATTTAGGTCTTCATGGAACCCCACCAATAATTACTATATCCACAGCTCATAGTATATTAGTAGTATATCATAGTATATCATAGTATATTAGTGTGGTGGTCAGTAGGATGAATGCCTCCTACATTGCTGGTCATTGGGAAGGCTGCCCCCCTTACAGATAGCCAAAAAGATAATTGATGTCAGTTAAACTGACCTGACAGGCACAAACTGCCCATTGCCCCAGGAACCTCTAGCAACCTCTGGAGGAAACCTAGAGTTCCACAGAAGCTTGATTGGGAAACACTGCCTTAGTTAGAAAACAACTTCCATCCCAGCAGAATACAAAGTATCATGTGGTAATAGAAACCAGACTAAAAAGCCATATTTGTTGGGTTATTTGTTGTTCTTATTATAATATTAAAATTCTGATCTTTATTATTTCTAAAAGGTTTGCAGGCCATTTGACCATGAGCTGATGTCTGTCCCATTGGGGTAGCTGAGCGGTGAAAATGGTGGAGAAGGGCTCAGCGAGACTCGATTATTGCAGTCATGAAGAGTTTCTACCGTATATTTAAATGCAATGACTAATATTCTCTGAGAAATCAAAAATACCTTAACACAGACTTTCACTGACATCATTAAACATACTTATTGTGACATTTCAGTGGATTTAGTATTCACATTTAATAATGACATGCCACACTGAGACAGTTGAAGAGCCTCTTCTTCCTCCTCAGAAAATATGTTCTTATGTACTCATGCCTGCTTCCAGAAGAACATTATTTACTTGAAATCTGCACTTTATCATTTTGTCTTCCATGTTACCAACACTTAGCTGGACTCCAGAAAGGAACAAATTTGTATTCTTTACTTCCCCCTACATGTTATATGTTGTGTGGGCCGGCATGGTGGTTCAGTGGTTAGCACTGGCCTGGGCAGCACTAGGTCCCAGGTAAAAATCCCCAAATACCTAAAATAACATACATCCCAAAAACATGTAGTTAGGTTAATTAGCTACCC
>NC_092868.1:31763180-31781916 GCF_032062135.1 Pyxicephalus adspersus | reverse complement strand
CCCTAAATTGGCCTTAGACTGTATTAAAGACATGTAACTGAGGTAAGGACAAGATTGTGAGCCCATTTGAGGGACAGCTAGTGACATAACTTTGTACAGCGCTGCATAATATGATGGTGCTATATAAATACTGTGTAATAATAAAATTTGTGTACATATCTGCAAAAAAAAATGTTTATCTACATTAAAGCATGTGGTTGTGTTTTGGTGCAACTGGCCACGTGCCTAAACCCGGGCTAGCCCTAGCTGCCAATATGTGTTAAATGTATTTGTGGTCCAAGTCAATATGTGACACCTTCCCTACCCACCCTTCCCAAAGCTCAGAGGCATATTACAGACAATCCCAGCCATCAGTAGCCTGGTTGAAGAATAGGCTATATAAATACTGTTTAATATTATTAATATAAATAATAATAAAAAAATAGGCATCTGCGGGGAGGGGTGGTGCTTGATGTAATGCGCTTCACTGAAAATTTGGAGGCGTGGTGTGGAAAGGGGAAGAGGAGAGGTCAGAGCAACATCATTTTCCACCAAGCAGCAAGAAGTATTGGAGATACATGCTGGAATTCTTATTCAATATTTGCGGTACAAGTTTGGCCAATAATATGAATACTGTAATGTAGTAACAACAACTAGATTGTCCCTTTTATGTCATGAAGATCAGCTTGCGCAGCTAGAAACATTTATTCATCATGTATATATGTTTTATGTTTCCTACTTGTAGCATTCTTTGTTTCAGTCTGCAGACCGGATTTGCAGAAATGTCCTTTGACAGATAAATAGCTCACATACCGTATGTATCCCCTCGAAGTATTTTAGCAAGGATAATTTGCTAAGACAAAGTGCAGTCATCCCATTTGCCCACTTACCTTGAGGTAAAGTAAGCCCATGTATATATATATATATATATAGTACATTTGGTGTCACAGAGGATGGCAGTTCTACTTACAATTTAAGTGCAAGTCAGTTTATGAATGGAATCATATGATTAAACCCAGTGTTTGGAGATAATTATTTATTATCACTCCATAATGGAGTATTACCAATAATATCTGGAGAAGTACTGAATATCGTTGTGGAGAACATATATGGGACATCGCCATCTCTGTGTGTTGTGATTTTAATTCTGCCTTTTGCCTACCTTCATACCAAGAGAGTAAGCATACCGGTGAATGCAACAACTTTTGTGCTGATACACCTACTAGCTGTACCAGTTACATCCCTGAGGAAGCAGACACGGTCTGCAAAACGTGTCAGGGGATGTCATCATATGTAATGTGTACAATGTATCTAGCCCATGTATGCTAACAATGTTGATTAACTCTTTCTGAAACTTGATATAAGGGAAGAGACATGTATATTTTTTGACTGTTTCCTAATGAAGGAAATAAAAGGTATATGAATATAAATCCACTGCCATTTAAGTCCCATATTTTTCTTGTTCTTGTATTGTTCAATATACATATAAATTCCACTGTTTCCACTGTTTGTTAACATCCAGGGCCCCTGGCTTTTCTATTCTGGTCACACCTATACATACAGGCCTATAAAGTTTTATAGAATCATTTCCCTTGTGGACTTTTAAAGAATCTCTCAGAACACAGCCCACAGAGGTCTATAGGGATGTAATGTGCAGGTACAATCAGGATAGGAAAAACTGAGAGACTGGATGTAAACAGATAGCAGAACCATGGGCATCAGATCTTGTCAAGTATGAATTGGAGATGGTAGGTTAGTTTAGCTGAGGGAAAAGGAGCTAATAACTGCACTTTGTCTTAAAGTTCAGTTAGCCTATATTTTTTCTGAATATATTCAGTTATATTAAAAGGCAGCTCAGACATGTTTCAACGTTCACTGTTTGGAATTGCTCTGCCCGAATCTTTTAAAATTGGATTGATATTCCAAGTCTCTACCACTCATTCTCCAGACTTTTCAAAAGAGAATATGTCTATGTCTATAGGCTAAACTCTCTAATCCCCGGATGCCTAAATGAAGTCAATAAATCCTTTAAGTAAGATTTGTTTAGACTATTGTTTATATTTAGCCGTCATTCTCATGCAAACCCAAATATCTTTTCCAAGTTTGATCTATCCTTTCCTTTTAATATTTAAAATGGAATTCAAGCACTATGAGCACCATTTTTTGTTGTCCTTTTTTATGGTTCTTATTGTTACTGTGAGTATCATCATGTTATGAACCCATAAATATATTGTTTCTTTGCAGATGCAATTACCTGTCACTGCTTAAAAAGATATGATTTTATATACTTTTCTTAGCCTTTCTGTCCTTCTATTATAACTTCAAGATTTCTAAACCTATGCAGATAATTTACACTTATCATATCAGTCATATGAACCCACAAGAAGTCCTCAGCTTTAGGTTTAAAAACATTTTTTCCGGACTTAATTTTTTATGCTTCATTCACTTTACCTGTACAATACTGCTGGGGATTTAATAGAATGTTAACTGTAATACCTACAAGCTGCTTCAAATGTATAAATCAAAGAGCAGTAAGGCTTTGCTAAGAACTGAAATGTTAGCATCTTGGTTTTTAGTGTCTCGGAAAGAATGGTCAGCATATAATCAGTGAACACTTTCATGTATGTTGTAGTGCTGTGGCATAAAGCTGTTCTCATTGAAATCTCTTTACAACTTCCTCAAAACTAATAATGAACCCTGACCTATGGAAATACTTTATTATGACTTTGCTTGGAATTTATCTCTGACATTTATTATTTTTTCTCCATTGCATGTTGGTTCAGTATCTTCTCACTAAGCTCTTCTCTATTTACTCTTTCTATCCTCCAACCCACTAGCACTAACAGTCTGTCTAAATTTGTATCCTTACCATGGGAAGAAAGTATAACAAGTGGCAGCTTGCAATTTTTTTTAGTCATTTATTTTCAAGCAAATCACAGGTTGTTAACTTCAAATCAAATCAGAAGTCAGTTTGTAGCAAACAAAAACCTGATGCACTAGCTCTAGCTACCTTGCAGAAGCAACATATTACCAAGCACTCATACACAGTTCCCCATTAGGGATAAGGGAGCAAGAATATTAAGTTCGATCCCGCGGCGAATTGGGCCTTTCTCGCTTAGCGAAAATGTAAGCGAGAACAGCCTTCTGACGTGCCAAGATGGAGCTCTTGGCGAACAGGAGGATTTTGGAAATCCTCTGCAATCCCTGGGCACTGGAGGTTAATTAACCTCTCTTCTCAATGAATGCAGCCATGGCTAAAATTATTGAGAAGATGCCCAGCACAGGAGAACCTCCTGACATTGTAATAAAAGTATCTCTTACAAATGATACATTTCTATCTGTAACAAATGTATCATTTGTAAGAGATACTTATAATACAATGTCAGGAGGTTCTCCTTTGCTTGGCATCTTCTCAATGATTGCAGCTGTGGCTGCAATCATTGAAATTGTTGCTTATTCTTTTACCCATTTTTAGTATTTTTAAAAACTCTTCATTTAAAAAAATTATCTGTTGATCGATCTTAAAAATCAAAGGTGCCTGGCTCCCAGGATGATACTGTAGCATCAAAATCCCAAGTGGTGTTGTCAGCTCTGTCTGAGTTCTCCTGTGCTTGACTACAGTACACTCCATAACAGTGTCTCTTGACCTTTTTAATATGGGGGAACCCTTAAAGTAACCCAGGAAACTCCTTCCATGATTACTATATCCACAGCTCACAAGTATAGAGGTCAGTAGGAAGAAAATTCCTTAAACTGCTGGCCGTTAGGAAGAATGCCACCCTTACAAATAGCCAAAAAGATCATTGGAATTGGGTAAACTGACCTGAAAGTCACAAACTGCTCATTGTCTAAGGAACTGCTAACAACCTCTGGAAGAAACAACAGAGATTTAAGCAGGGTTTTTGGCACAAACGGAGCTGTTTGCAACATACTTACAAATTCCCTATCTGGTGTACAAAATACACCTAGGATCAACTATATAAGGTAACAATATCAGTCTGCCACACTGGCTGACATACTCACATTATATTATACTATATATATATATATATTGGTCTCTTGACATAAAATCATAATTGATTTTTTTAAAGGATCCCTTACTCAAATGCAAGGACCCTAGCATGTAGAATACCAGACTACTTATACCCCCCTGATCTTGCATACAACTTTAAACCATTTACCTTTGCTCCACAAAACCATGTAAGTGTAAATATTTTTGAATCAACGACTGTCTGACATCCATTTTTATTGCTTAAAACTTTTTTGTTATTAATTAATAACCAATGTATATAGTGGGACATCGATGTGCACTCTAAACAACATAGGTCATCATGTTATAGAGAGCACATTAATTTGGAATCTGTATATCTACATTATAATACTTGCATGAGTCATTATAAATTCTAATTTAATCATTATCTAGTTACGTATATCTATTTGTATATCTACAGTATAATACTTGCATGAGTCATTATAAATTCTAATTTAAACATTATCTAGTTACGCAACTTACGCAAGTAATCTATGCTGTCAATAATAATCCTGAAGAAGCCATACCTGGCGAAACGCGTCGAGTATATCCAATCCAATGGGCGTTCCCTGGTGATAGGCGGAGCCATTAGGGAGGGTCCGGCCCAGTGTGTTCCCGTCCTCCTTGTAAATGGCCTAGTGGCCATAAAACTTTGCCGACCCCTGACCTAAGGCTTTAACAGCCCATGTTTGAAATTCAGGCATTTTAAAAACTTGCCTTTAAACAGCTGGAAAACGCTGGAAAACGTCTATGCTGCGTTTTTACAGCAACTATGTTTTCAAGCATTTATGAATGCGGGAAAATGCCCCCATTGAAAACAATAGAAGCGTTTACCTGCGTTTACCAATGTTAACCTGCGTTTACCTACCTTAAACCCTGCCCTTAATTTTTAAAACAATGCAAGGAGTGCTATCTATAACGCTCAAAAACGTGCCTTAAGGAAATGCCAAGGTTTAGATTAGCCCATTGGAATCCATGGGAATTTCAAACATAGGCTATTAGAGCCTCAGGTTAAACGCTGGGGAAAACAGTCCAGCCTAAGGGAAATGTGGTTTTGATATAGAGATGTACAGCAGGTTATTATTTCACCCATTCTTTTTAGCACACAATAAACTGTTAATATTAAGATGAAAATACCTCTACCCAGATGTATGAACTGAGTACTTCCCTGGATATAGTTGTTGCAGCTGTGGTTTTTAGGGGAATGGCCAGGAGAAATAAAAGATTCAAAGTTGCAACTGCTTCATATCAGAGTGTTATTTCTTCTCTGCAAACATCTCTTACCCCAACTCTTTATTAATTTTCCTTCAGTGTCCCCAACTCTATGCACTTGTTTTCTCTTTGGAAAAGTAATCCAGCAGGTCACCTCTTGTTGTTTTTCTCCTAAATTATAGCACATTACCTATTTATTTCTTGAGCCACTTAAAATGTGTTTCCTTGAGGTCCTGATCATGATTGTACTATTAAACTCTCCATACCCAGTGTCTCCATACCCAAATCCCTTTCCCTACTAAGTATTTTTTTTTCTGGTGCATAAAATGTGGTCAGTAGACTCAATTGCATTTTACTTTAATTTTCTTTATAGGATCCTTATTCTTCACAGTATGAGCAGTCATTCTCCAATGGTAAGTTGCCTGACAACCTCAAATCAGTTTCACAGCATCCCAGACATCATACTTCCCCATGTTGGATGAACCCATTGCCTAACTTCTTGATGGTTACCACCTATTTAGGGGGAGAATGAAGACACAACCTCTCTCGTAATACCTACCATGCACACCAAACTGCTTTCTCTAAGGAATTACTCATTAAGGAAATTATTCACACCCTCCTACAGGGTGCTCCAATATGAGACAAATAGAAATGGCTAAAATCCACAATAGGATGTAAATAGTCATTGCTTTAGTAGACTACATGCTCTGACTCTTTGTAAATGCTAATGTTTGTTTGACTAGAGCAGCAGTCGCCAACCGGTGGTCTGCAAGAAAAATTTGGTAGTCCGCGGCACTGGCCTGTGCAACTCTAGCAAGGTAGGACCCCGCTAGGGGGACGCACCGGCCAGAGCTGTGGACCATGTCCCCCGTACAGATCCCAGGCTAAGGGCAGTTTGTCTACCGACACAACCCGGCCACTCTCCCATCACAGGCTTGTATCTGCAATGGGAGAGTGGGTGGGTTCTGGCATCATTACTTCACTAAAGGGAAGTTTCTTCCCCTTTAAGTGACACCCGGCTCCTCGCGCATGTGCGGTCCGGAGCCAGCAAATTTAGTGGTCCTCTAAGGTTGGTGACCACTGGACTAGAGTGTGTGTCTCTTTAGGTTGATAAGCAAATTAATTGATAACCAAAATAGTATAAAATGAGTGTAGAACGTAAACATACATATAAAGAAGCAGTTGTCACACAAAAGGTAGTCCAGGCAGGGTCAAAACACAAGCAAAATACTTTCACACCTATTAATGCCAAATTACATTTTTACCATTTTATAACAAAACAGACAGAGAATGAAAGATATTGAGGAAGGGAATAATGTCAGGACTGGCCAGATGGTAGTTCATAGCTTGCTTAAAATGTTGTCAGTAATACTAGATCATCTCGCTGTTTTATGGCTCTTACAATGGCTCTACAGTAACACAAATTGAATCACTTTCTACAGCAGCCACATTATATTCCTGCAAAGACAGTGAAAACATGTTAGGTTAGCCTTCCAATAAAAAAAGCAAGGAAACGTGGAAAATGAAAATAAATAAAAACGTGGAAACGTGGAAAATGAAAAAATAAAATATACCTATTTATGTAAATATCATTTCATTTTTAGTATCTGATGTTTTACTGATTTACTGTTTCTGTTTAACTAAAAAGTAACAAAGTATACTTTTGTATTGTTAACCCAAATCTGATAATCACCTATAAATGCTCTTATCAGATCCACACCTGTGGCCTACACTGCCAACTCTTCCATTCACCACCTTGCATGTGCAGAAAATTCCAGACCTGTGATAGCCTTTGACTGCTAATGTCTCTCACCTGCATAGTGTAACCGAACCACCCCATCAGAGGCTTCAGGCTACTGTCTTTGGGTCTTCTCTTTTCTGCCTCCTCCACCGTGCAATTACAATCAAGAGACACCCCCAGGTAAACTTTGGATGTTCCCTTCCCCTGTTCCCTATTGTGTCTTATGGGGAATCACCCAGGGAGCTGCTACTTTCCCTGACAAATGTTCTTTCGTGTTCCTTTTTCAGCATTAGTGTCCACAGTCTACTGTACTTGCATCTTCTCTTCCCTGCCTCCCTTACTGTCCATTAACACAAGGGGTCCAGCAGAAAAACTTTGAATGACCCACCATCTTGGCCTATAGGCGTTGCCTATGTATCTCACCGGGCCGGTCTCCCCACACCTCTCCATATTTATTGATGGGTTCAGTGATTGCAGGCTATAGTCTCACATCTTTAATTATTCCAATGACAACAGTAGAGAAGGAGGGGAAAAGAAGCAAGGACAGCATTCTGTAGTCACTGATGCCAGAAAACAGGTGAAGAGGTGGTCCTTGGCGCAGGGATACTTGGCAGGTGAAAATGACACTGGCAGCTGCCCTAAGCAAAGTCCTTGGCTGCCCATCCCTCCATCCCATGATACTTGGGTTATAAGGGTGATCATTAAACCAATGCTGATAAAGGGTATACATTTGTCCTACCTCACTGAAAATGAATGAAAAATATTTTGGGTAGAGTTGATTTAACGTGCACTTGAACCCAGCCTATGGACAATAAAACATTTACACACTCAAACAATGTGTAAATAAATAAAGCAATTTACACATACAACAAACAATAAAATTACTTTAAAATAAAGCATTGTTGGCTACTCTAGTTACATTTACTACATTACATACAATAATTCTCAAACTTCTCCTAGAATTCAGAAGTCACTTTTCATTCTGTTTTTAGCTGTTTAGAAACTGTTTACATTAGAAGGCTGGCAGGCTGTAATAGAAAATAGAAGTGACATCAAAGATTAATTTCTCCACAGTGCTTATAGATGCAGAGGTGAGTGGGGGTGTTTTTAGATTTTACTTTCAATTTTTTTTTCCTTCCATAAATTATTGTGACATCTGTTGAATTTTCTGGAACTTTTGTCATGTTCCCCAGCACAGGCACCTCCCTGCTTTTATATCATAGCCCTCTCATCTTCCGGGAGTGTCTAGTTACTCTCTTTGATAATCTAACTCCTCTGCACCTCACCTCTAGACACCCATTTTTAGGTGGCAGCCAGGAAAACAATGATGGAGATTTGTGGATATCAACACATGGGTGGATTTTACAGGTAAATAACATGCAAAAAATAGAAGTTAAAAGCACTTATACTACTATAAGAAGAATTTTGTTGAAGGGTCTAGTGACAAAAGATCTTTTACTTCTTGTTAGCAATAAAACATATAAAGTGCATAGTCTGTACATTGGCTCACTTAACATGCATCAAAACAAAATGTTTATAAAATCTTACAGTTTTTTTTTATTATCTCGCTGCACAAGTCCAATACATCCCCACTAAATGTGAGCTCTCCAATTTTAAGCATGAGCTTCTCTGATTGCAGGTGGCATGTCAGACCTCTACAGAGAGACTACTGCTTCAACCAAGACAGCAAGGGTCTCCAAGGGTTTTTAGAATGATAACAAGGACAACTTTTTTGTTTGCTTTGTTAAGAAACCCAATATAATGGTCCTATTATAAACAGTGAATCAGACATTCCCTCAAACATTTCCTGGTGGGAATCTTCCAGGTCCATGTGTTTCGATTGCAGTAATTAATTCCCACCAGGGAATGTCTGAGGGAATGTCAGATTCCCTGGTTTATAATTCTATAGCCTTAAGACTTTGTAAACCTTCTGTTTTGATGCATCTTTAATGTATTTAGCTGATGTATATTTAAAGTGTAGCATGGGTTCAGAGAAAAGAACCATTTTTATATTTTATTACTGCTTCCAATGTCACTGTTGTGACACCTGAGTCTACTTTAATTTTGCACAGTTGTAATAAACCTGCAAATTACTTTTAGATCCTAACTTGCAAATGCATTCAGTTGACCATATTCTTGACATTTTTCTTTTTAGATATTGCTGCTTACTCTCATCAGGTTCATAAATTAGTACATACAATATTTATGTAATCTGCATAATAAATATATAAGGGGCCTGATTTATTAAAGTTCTTCAAGGCTGTAGAGGATACACTTTCATCAGTGAAGCTGGGTGATCCAGCAAACCTAGAATGGATCTGATCCAGGATTCAAAACATTTGCAAGCAAATAGCAAATGAAGAAATACATTTCAGGGTTGCTGGATCACCCAGATTTACTGATGTAAGTGTATCCGCTCCAGCCTTGGAGAGCCTTAATAAATCAGACACAATATATACACACACTAATCAACAGGAAATGCTAAACTAGAAAAAGTTAGGAACTATCTGATGCTATAAACTTTTTTTCCCAATTACATTATTCAATCATTTATGGATTTACAGCTTTCCAAACGCCTGTTTATCAATACTTGTAACTACAACAACGGACCACCAGTAATAAATGTTTAATCCCAGCAGTGTACAATAGCTTACTGACTTCATTTGTATCTAAATACCACATATTCACAGTCTAATTGGATTAGCATCATAAGCCCCATTAAGGATGAGGGTGTGAGATCTTGTCCCATGTATCCCTAAACCCAGCTTATAAATGAACACAATGAAATATTTTACATAAGACTTACTTTACTCCAAAATTTGTGTGTGATAGAAACCTAAGACTTCTTGGAGTCAGTGCTGTTCAAGGACATAGGAAGCCTACAAATGCTTGGCAGATGTCCTATAGTATTATTACCATACTGTAGTGCAAACATCCAATATGGTGTTTAATTTTAGCGTCCCTGTGAAGCCCATTGTTTGCCATCAGAGCTGCTTTAGTAATATGGTGAATGTTAAGGTCAATTTTGTGATGCAAATTTGTTTAATATTGGAAAAATCCCTTTTCATCCTACATCCTAATTATTAATAACTAGTATTTATATAGCACCAACATATCACGCAGCACATCATAAAGTCCATAGTCATATTACTAACTGCCCTACAATCTAATGTCCCTATCTTGGTTTTATATCATTACTACAGTCTAAGGTCAATTTGGGGGCAAGCCAATTCATCTAACTGCATGTTTTTAGGATGTGGGAGAAAGCCAGAGTACCCAGAGAAAACCCACACAGACACAAGTAGAACATGCAAACTCCATGCAGATAGTGCCCTAACCAAGATCTGAACCTGGACATGGTGCTGCAAAGGCCAGAATGCTAACCTCTGAGCCACCATGCCACCCAGGCATAATAATGTATAATCAGTAAATGACAGTTTAAAAAGAAGTGGCCATTATAAATATGGGGTTTATAAGCTAGGTGACTATACAAGCTAAACATTATGTCTGATGATTTTTTAACAATAGATTTTGAATGACGAACCATTTTAGATTGTAAGCTCTTCTGGGCAGGGTCCTCTGCTCCTCCTGTGTCATGGTTTGTATCTGTCTGTCCTTTGCTACCCCTATTTAATGTAAAGCGCTGCGTAATATGTTGGTGCTATAAATACAGTTTATTAGTAATAATAATAATAATAACTAATTTATAAGGGGCTAGAGGTCAGATCAGTGAGTAAGTCACCATACCAGGGATTAGAATTACCTACATTCTAATATTAACCAAACATTTTTATCATTGCAAAGACCAAAGCACCAAAGCATATCCCACAGCTTTGTATTTTTAATTAAGTAATACAGTATATAACAGATAACATAACGGTAATGGTAGTACAAATGTAACTCAAAGACCTAATACATCAAAGCAGCAGTGCTGACATCATGGAAGGTGTAGATTTGCAGTCATACAACCCTTCTCGGGTAAGGATGTTAAAATATTAAACCTCTCAAGTCAGATGTTAGCTCTGACAAGTTTCTAAATTGATAACAAATGCTGCTAATTGCAGAATTGAATAAGGGTTGCAGTCAACGGAAGGTCATAGTCTTGAAATTGCTAAAACATGGTTCATTTGCAAACACATAAGGAAGTCATTAGTGATTAGGGGGCTTCTCTATGTCAGGATATGTGTTCAGGTTTCAGGGGTTGGGATCATGTTGGGACATGTCTTGGTTTATGTCATGACATGTCTTCCAGGTAAATGGTCTTGGTTTATGTCATGACATGTCTGAACGGTAAGGGGTCTTGGCTGATGTTTGCAAAATAATAAAGGGTCTTGGCTGACATCTGGGTATGTCTTTAGGTTATCTTCAGATGTTTTTGGATTTACATTTTGCATGTCTGGTTATAAGCAAAAGAAAAGATCATTATTATAATTCCGTATTTAATTTCACATCAGCTCTGTTCACACTTATTGTAAACCAGGTCATTCTGATGGGAACTCTGCATGTCACAATTCAGCAAACATCAGGGTCACCCCTTTGCAGTCTATTACTGTTGCAATGATTTGCACCACTGACTTCTGCTCTGTGTTTTTCGTATGGATTCACTATTCAAGCACAGTGGAATCAGCAAAGTCATGAACATCTCAGTTTTAATAGCACCTGCATATGTTTCTTTATGAGAAATATTTATATATAACTTACCCAGAATCACTTAATCACACGTTATATGTTCAAACAAACTGCTTTTACTCAGTTGTTCAGTGTTTTGCATGAATTAATTTTAAAATGACAGGTACCTTTTTGAATTTATATGACATGCAAGAATTTAAAGCTTTTATTGCACATATTTAAGGGCCAGTAGCTGCTTATTCCTAATGAACTAAAGCATTCTGGATTGTTATTCAAAGATCCTTCGACATTGTGTAAAATGAAGGTGCCATTGTGGCTCCTAAATTCTATTCCCCAGTGTGATACAGGTACTGTTTATCCACAATATGGCACTGCTGTCACACTGGTGTATGCTTTCTATGAAAAGGCTATCTCTACTTCTTTCTCCTATGTCTGATCTCCCAGCTTGCTGAAAAAAAAAAAACTTCTACTTTATTTTCAGAGACCTGTATTGCAAATCTCTATTCCTTTTTTTCAAGCGTCAATTAACATTTGTTCTGCACCTATTTTAAGTTACACTCTTCTCACATTTTTATCAAACATATCCCTACTGTCTTGCATTCTGTAAAGTGAGAATTCAGTACAATCTGCTCAATCTTCTATCATAATCTCCAATCAACCCCACGATCAGCTTCTATTTCCCACCCTTACCGCTTTAAAGGGACTGTACATACTACAAAAAACTCGACACCCTTTTTAGGAAGCCATATATAAGTAAAGTGTCCATACAAGTGACTACCCACTAGTATCCTAAATGTGTATCTAAAGACAAACTTTTTATTTTAGATATTACCCTTGTCAGTTAATTTTTTTTACAATCTGTGACCCACTGGGGAGATTTCTCATTATTTTTTGTACAATAGACACAACAGAAAGTGAAAAAAAAAATTCTCAAATTTAGATGAATTCTCTATTAAGTCTTATAAAAACATGCAATGGTAACAGTGACTACAACAATGACTGGTCTGTGTGCAATTATTAAGTAAGGTGGACCTAAACTAAAAAAGTCTGGGAATGTATTGCACCACCTGGTATGTAAAGCGTTGTAGCTGTATATCTGATCAGGGCATGGCCTTCTGCCGCTGCTGGAGATTTGTAGGGAAATTTGGGAAGGTCACTAGACTGCTTCTCTCTAGCTAGTGGCTCTAACATGAAGCTAAAGTCCTGCCTTTTGGGACACCTATTCACCGGCCATCCTTTTTGATTTTGGATAGGTAGATAGACATGAAGGATAGCCTGAGTAATACCATTATGATTCACAATATACAACTTGGATCAGAAAAAGAACACCTTCACTTCCAGAAGCATCACAAAGATTGATGAGTGCTTCATGTATGAGCAATGACTAGTGCACAGCCACTGTATGACCCAATTTTGTATAAACAGACCCTTAGATGCAGTTGAATAGTTTGCCCTGCCACAGTCAAAAAGACAGTGCAGAACAAAGATTGTTCACCAGTATTTCTAAAAAATCATATGCAGGAACACCAAAAGCATTACTTCTGACTAGTCCATTTCCGTCAGCCTGACCTTCATTTGGGTACAACTTAAATTCAGATAGTTTGTCGTTTCTGCAGCTGACATTCTTGTAAGGGGGTCTTTTGGACTTGTAGTCTAAGACTGCAAAGTTAGCTCCTCCAGGGGACATAGCAAACTTCTATTATGTGCCTAGGAGCAGCAAACCACACCGCAGGATGTTTGCATGCATTGCCATTGTAATCGCAGTGGTGGTGCAGTTCCTTCTCCAGAGGAGTAAATTACAACTGCATGGCTTTGAAGCAACATGTTTCTTTCAGAAACTTTGTGGCTACAGAAATTCTGGTTGCATTAGGTTGAACGCTAGTGGTTGAGAACGCGGTTCAGTGTGCTTTGGCCTTAACCTATTGCCAGGCTATTGTCATTAACACTAAGTACATTTATGTATGTCTTTATGTAACCTCTTCCACAATATACATCTCACTGTCCTTTAAGAGGCATTCACAATCTATTGTCCCTACCATAGTAATATGTTATTAACAAAGTCTTAAGCTAGCTATTCAAGAATGAATTTTAATCAATTTTTAATTTGATCGACTTGTTCTATATAAATGGTCATCAAATGAAAATCAATTGATCGTACTACCACAAACCAAATTAAATGCACAGTCCATTCTTTAGTATCTTTAGTATTGTTATAAATGCAAATTGATCATTGAATTTCACTCAGTCTTGTGTGCATGCTTCTAAATTCAGGAGAACAGAAATCAAGAGGTCTTAAAACACCATCATATACTTCGATCGACTGAAATTTTCTGACCTGACTGCTCAGGGCTTTTTTGATTCTACATGACTAATAGATCACTTTGGGGAAAGTTGACAAATATATCACTAGGTAATTCTTTCAAAATCTTTACAGCTTATCAATTTATGACTGACCTAGAAATATTTCTCTTACTGGCATGCATAGGGTTACCTAAAGCAAGTTGTCCAGCTACCATTATGTACCTATGTGAGAATGGGTCATTCTTTTTATTGTATTTCGTTAATTCGTTATTCTTTAACGCTTGTTTTCTCAGTGTAATACTCTTCTTATGGAAAAATCAGAACCCTTTAGAATTACAATGTACATACACTAGCAGATTGTCGTCCAAGACAATTGTGATTTCCTTGAGTGAAAATCTACCAATGTATACAGGGTCCCCAAACACCCCATAGTGATCCACTATGGCAGATGACTAAACAACTGAGGGGGGACGACTACTGTCATATCCTATAGAGAAGTATGCAGCGGGGTGCCTCCATCTCATCCTCCCTTCTCTGTAGAAATGAAAAGTGCTTTGTGTACAACAGTTGTTTATTCTACTGTCACAAAGGATTGTTTCCAGCAATATACATTTAATGTCAGTACGTCTGAGCCTATATAAACTGGGAAGGTTTACTGATCTGCTGCTTTCTCCTATGTACCATCTGGGATCTGATTGCTCAGAAGAATTACTATTGGTTTATATTGTTCATAGGGGATGTGTATGTAGGGTTTTTTGTTTGCAGGCTCAAGTCTCTTTCCATGCTCAATATTCAGTGCAGTCACACTCAGTTGTCAAATGTTATCTGCAAGATGTCCCTCTTATAAGGTCTGCAATAAGGCAGAGTGTGGGAGTATAGGGACACTGATATGGGGCAAGTTTGGACCTTTAAAGAAGCCTATAGTAAGACCCCAGGTAAGGAATGCAGTGTGTTTTACTAAGTTCATGCTGAGAATGGGCTGAGAATGATCTCAGAACTGCACAAGTATCACAGACAAAGTACTAGGTAAAAAGGTACTGGGAGCAAGAAGAAACACACAAGTTCTTCCAAAACTTTACAATTTTTAGTACAGTAAAATTCTGATCTTATGAACAACTTCACAAAAATAGAGCCCATTATAATATTATCTGCTCTCCACTGGACACTGCAAAGTTTACTCCATATTGCACCTGCATTTTATTTAATAGCAGGTTGACCATGAAATGGAGATGCTGGAATGTATATATAATAAAGGTAAAACTTATGTCTAACAGTGTACAATCCCAGGCAAATATAAAGAGCTTTACACACATTAAATGAACCTATAGAGTGGAGTTTAATTTAGGATATACCTTCTAGGAATATCCCAGGAAAAAATAAAATGATCGCAAAGACATTAATATAAAACATTTGGCTATAAAAGGAAAATTTCAGGTAAGGTGTTCCAAAAAGCAATATCTACCTGGGACACCATAACTGCATTTTGTATTACTGACTGTCACGTATCTTCCATCCATGTTCTGGGAAGTTGTAACCACACAGATATGATGGAGTGTAGCATCTTGGAGGAGCTGACCAACAAACTGTGCAGACCTAACCTGACTCCTCTGGTTTGTGCGCATTTCCTTTATTCTAGGAGGGCTCAGTTTGTACTTTACAGTCATTTTTCTTTGATGTTGTTGGCTATTATACACACTGTTTAGGAATTTATCCATGTATAACATCATTCTTCTGGTATTAATCACTTGGACACAAGTTTATAACTTTGTTTGTTTATTATTTGTGATGTATAATAGTTAATATTTCTCAATGTTCTAAATTCATGTGATGAATTGCTCCTATATACAACTATGAGTAGCAATCATTAGTGAACACTGTGAGTTTAGTAGCACAATCCAGTTGTAACCTGGACCTTGTAGGATATTTCCTGAACCCATCACGTATCTGTAGACTTAAGCTACGTACACACTTCCAATTATTATCGTCGGAAAACGAACGACGAACGTTCCTGCACGATATATATGAACGATCGTATAGCACCGATCCTGCACATAGAGTTAACGACACGATCGTTCGTAGATATTGTACACACAATAGATACGATCGTTTGAGCGATAGAGGAACTATGTGCACGACAGGAAAGTGAACGGACGTTCGTTCATCACGCATGCTCTGAACATGGACGATCAACGAACGACCGTACACACGAACGATGTTCAACGATCGTCGCCCAATCCGATCCGCCGGTCCGGTCGTTCGTTTCCAACAATTTTCCTCGTTCGTCGGCGTCGTTGGTTACTTTTTTACGAACGATTTTTTGCCCAATCGATCGTTCGTCGTTCGATTGGAACGATAAAAATTGGAAGTGTGTACGCACCTTAAGACTACCACCCCACCTCTTGGAACTCTGCTTTCTCTAAAGCTAGATACACACGTGCAATAATTGTCGTTAGAAAACGAACGACTAATGACAGATCAACGATTATTCCTGATTATTTTGAACGATGTATTCTGTACAATTTTGTACATGCTGTACCGATACGATCGTTCAAATATAATCCACCAATAGTGTACACACGTTAGATATGATAGTTTGAACGATGCAGGAAGTGACATGTAAAGGAGAAAGTGTACCGCAGAACTGTCCACAATCACTGAACGACCGTACACACAATAGACTGCAAACAATCGTCGCCCAATCAGATCCGCTGGGACGGTCGTTCGTTTCCAGCAATGATCCTCGTTCGTCTGCGTCGTTGTGCACTTTTTTTGTTAACGATTTCCGCACCAATGGTCGTTCGTTTCCAACTATAATCATTGCATGTGTATACGCAGCTTAAGGCCCAGTGCCCACACGAGCAAATCTGTGGCCAATTTTGTACTAGACCTACTCATCCAATTGATATTCTGATTGGTAATCAGTCATAACAGTACACACGTGTGTATGATATGCCCCACTCCAATTGTTTTCCCTAATTCTGGTTTGGCTATTTAAACACACGACTTGACTTATGTACATTACATATTTATTAACACATCCTATTGTTTCATATGTGATTGAGGCCCAGAATGAATGGTTGCTTATGATCAGCTGGCTGTTTGTTACTGACAGATTTAACCACTTGTTGCAGCATTCTCATTTTTATCACCAATTACATGATAGGTATAAAATAGTGAAGGCTTGGGCTACATGAATGAAGAAAAGTCCATTCTACTGAGAAATTTAACCATTTACTAATTTTACAACTAACCAAATTATCGGGTGAATACCAAAGGGACAACAAGTGGTTAAATCTTGCCGCCTCAATGAGCTACACTGGTGATTAAATCTCTTTGAAGCTGGGTGATTCAACTACTTGTTACCCATCATTTATTAGCACATGGATTGTAATATGTTGTAAATGAGGATACTGCCAACAAGCAGTTAAATCTTTCAGCAGAAAACATTTCATCTCCATCATAGCCCCAGCCTTACTGTCTTCTAATTAGCTTAATTAACTCATTCTTTGCCCTTCTGCTGGCTAGATGGAATAGGGAAGAATCAGATGTTGGAGTAACATTCTTTTCTATTCTATTTTTTAGCAGAATATGCTGTGAGCAAGCTGTGTGCTGCTGATAATTATTCCTGCATCTACAGCTCATTAACCCTTCTGCAGCTGATGGAAAGAGAATGCAGCCATTTGCCAAAATTTGCCTTGCCATACAATTTATCATAGGAAGCCATAACAGATTTAAGAGATGCTCTTGCCTGATCACATACAGATGTACTGAAGCATATGCAAATACGCCAGATCTTCTGTGCCGCTGTTTAGAAACAGACCCTCATTTAGCGGAGATATCCCCCTCCCTTTTGTAAGTAAAGGATGCGGAATTACATTTTCAGCTCCCATTACTCCAAACAGGACCACACACTTTTTTATTCACATTGCAGTACAAATCCTACACACAATCTTTTGTAGATCATTCTTCCAACAATCCTTTTTTGAATTGCAAATGATGTATTTGTGTTGGTTTCTCAGCTATACCATTTCTACAGTCATATAGACAAAAAAGAGCAAATATTCTCCTGTGAAGGAAAGCATTTTGCCCTACAGCACCTTTTCCCCTCCACTGGGCAATGGGGTAAAGGGGGTAAAGTGATAAGTTGCACATAGCTACTAGCCTCAGATGGGAAGCCATGCTTACCCACTTTCATAAAGCCTAACTTTAACCCTTTCCTTCCCAGTGCTTCAGCATAAGCCCCCTTCTTAGAGATAATTTCTACCCTTTCCTGTCTGGTGCCATAATTCCTAATTCTGCCCTCTAACAGGTGCCTTAACCCCCTCCTTTCTGATGTCTAACCCTAATCCTTTCCTGTCTGGTGCTAAAGTATAACTACACAGCTTAGTGCCTAACCATTACCCATTCTTCTGCTTGGTGCCCAACCGTAACCCATTCTTTCCTGATACCTAACCTTTACCCCCTCTTGGTGCCTATTCCTAATCCATTTGGTCCTGGTGCCAAATCCCAACCCCACACACACACACACCCTTGTATCTAATCTTTATTTCTCCTTCCCCTTTTTGGTGCCAGAACCTTAACACCTTCCTTTTTTGGTGCCTAACCTTTGGCTGCCCCTGCCTTGCATAACCTTACTAGTTCCTTCCAGGTGAATAACATTAAACCCCCTTCCTTAGTGGCTATCCTTTACCCCTCTTTCTTATTGCTTACACTTAAATCTTTCCTTTCTAATATCTAACTTACATCCCCTTTCTTGGTGCATTACCTAAACACCTTCCTTCCAGGTGCTTAATATTACCCCATTCTTTAGTGGCTATCCTTTACCCCCTTCTTGCTGCATAACC
>NC_092868.1:31582495-31763091 GCF_032062135.1 Pyxicephalus adspersus | reverse complement strand
AAAACTAATCTTCCAGGTAACTGCCTAACCTTAACCCCCCTGTAGAAGCTAACCTACCCTAAAACTAATCTTCCAGGTAACTGCCTAACCTTACCCCCCCTGTGGAAGCTAACCTAGCCTAAAACTAATTTTCCAGGTAACTGCCTAACTTAACCCTCCTGTAGAAGCTAACCTACCCAAAAACTAACCTTCCAAGTAACTGCCCAACCTTAACCCCCCTGTAGAAGCTAACCTACTCAGAAACGAATCTTCCAAAAAACTGCCTAACCTTAACCCCGTGAATAAGCTAACCTACCCTAAAACTAACCTTTCAGGTAACTGCCTAACTTTACCCCCCCTGTAAAAGCTAACCTACCCTAAAACTAACCTTCTAGGTAACTGCCTAACCTTACCCCCCCTGTGGAAGCTAACCTAGCCTAAAACTAATTTTCCAGGTAACTGCCTAACATTAACCCCCCCTGAAGAAACTAATGCACCCAAAAACTAATCTTCCAGGTAACTGCCTAACCTTAACCCCCTGTAGAAGCTAACCTACCCTAAAACTAACCCTCCAGGTAACTGCTTCATCTTAACCCCTTGTAGAAGCTAACCTATCAAAAAACTTATCTTCCAGGTAACTGCCTAACCTTAACCCCCCTGTAGAAGCTAACCTACCCTAAAACTAATCTTCCAGGTAACTGCCCAACCTTATCCCTCCTGTAGAAGCTAGCCTATCCTAAAACTAACCTTCCAGGTAACTGCCTCACCTTATCCCTTCTGTAGAAGCTAACCTGGCCAAAAATTAACCTTCCAGATAACTGCCTAACCTTAACCCCCCTGTAGAAGCTAACCTACCCTAAAACTAACCTTCCAGGTAACTGCCTAACCTTAACCCCTTGTAGAAGCTAACCTTCCAGGTAACTGCCCAACCTTATCCCTCCTGTAGAAGCTAGCCTACCCTAAAACTAACCTTCCAGGTAACTGCCTCATCTTATGCTTCCAGGTAACTGCCTCACCTTATGCTTCCAGGTAACTGCCTCACTTTAAGCTTCCAGGTAACTGCCTCACCTTTACCTTCCAGGTAGGAAGTTGGGTGGGCAGCTATGTGCAGAGGATAGCAGCAGATGGGAAGACATGAAGTTAGTGTTGGAAGCAGGATGAGGTCTGGGAGTGGCAGTCCTGTTCCCACCCTGCTGATGACAGGCGAGGAGGAGCTGATCAGGAGCATTGAGGGCTACAGAGAGCTGAGTGAGGAGGGACAGCTCGGGATCTGATGAGGGATTCACACCCCGGCATATCCCCTCTCTGTATGGAATGTTGCTGGTAACTCTCTTCCTGCTGTGTTCAGTGCAGAAAGGTGAGTGGAGTTCAGTGGTGGGAGCAGAGCCAGCTCCCCTCTATTGGAATGATGAGCTGCCTACCTGTTACCTGTTACCTGGGGAGCTGCGGATGAGCTGCACACAGCTTAGTTGCCCCTTTACTTTTGCTGCCCATAGATTGCTCATGATGAATGATTGTGACTTTTGTAGCAGAGCAATCCATAGGTTCTCCTGCTCTTCCATAGATTTGCTTCTCTTTTGTTTAACAAATGTGTGTTATGCTGTCAGGAGGTGAGCTGTGGGTCGCAGGTACTTTCCATACCAGGCTGCATTCATGTGTGTCTGTGTACATGGCTTGCGATCCACCATGGTGCCAGGGGCTGTGTAATATCCTTGTCAGAATGGTTTTCACATTTCAGAATATATTATGCACGTCTGCCTGGGATTTAGGCAATGCATGCATTTTAGGAGGGCATGATTGCTCCAGAGGGCACAATATTGGGTAAGGACCGCTGTACACCTGGATGCCAAGGTGCGAACTGACACCGGTCTGCAGCCTACAGCATCGGTACAGAGCCAGAGCACATCCCAGGCTGCAAGCAAAGTCCATCCGATCCCATTGTCGTGATATTGTTATAGCTTGATATAATACAGGACATGATGTGCTCTGATGGTGCCCTTCTCCGGTGAACTGAGACTTTGGAAAAGCTGCAAACTTCTGCATTCATTCTCTTAGTGGCCGCAGTGCATTGCCCAGTGCACATCATCTGGTTTTATCAGGAGCTGAGCACTGAAGCAGAGCACTAAAATCTTGCAGAGCACATACATGGGGTAATGTGAATGCTGAGAGCTTTTTTCTCCTAAATACTCCACCTAATTGTCTTTGTCTTATTTTTCTAGAATACTCCTGTATACATTGAAGTTCTCATTTTTATAGATTTACCAACATTTTTTTTCTCTGGCTAGTGAACTTCCAAAGCCTTCATTTTTTTGGAAGCCCTATTATATTTTTCAGTTCTGTGGATGTCCCAGTTAGCCTATGTTGTCTTATTTCTACAGGACACCCCAATTCTATAATGCCTCAATCTTCTAAGATAGCCCAATAAACATTTGTGGCTTTATTCTCCAATTCATTTATATTTCCCCTTTTACATTACCTCAGTGACCTTTTATTGCTTTATTTCTATAGAAAACCCCACATGACCCTATATTGCTTTATTTCTGTAGGATACCCCCATGACCCTATATTGCTTTATATGGAAAGGATACCCCATTATATATACAATATTTAATTTCCATGGGATTCCCAAGTGAATGTATATTGACCTATTGTCATAGTTTAACCCATTGGACCTTTATTTTGTGTGTTGGATACTCAAGTAAATATATTTTCCTAATTTCTGTAGGGTACTCAGGTAACATTGCCCCATTTCCGTTAAACATCCCAATACATCTATTTTTTACAATATGTTTGTAGGACACCCCAGTGAACCTATATTGCCTTATTTCTATAGAATACCCCAATATACTCAATAACCTTATTTCTTTACAATACCCCAGGGAATATCTATTTCCTCATTTCTATAAGACACCCCAGTGAACCTATATTTTCTATTTTGTTTTGTATGTCCCAGTGAACCTATATTCCCTAATTTCTATAGAATGACCCAGTGAACCTATATTCCCTAATTTCTATAGAATGACCCAGTGAACCTTTATTGGCTATTTTCTCTTGGATATCCAAATGACCCAATATTGCCCAGGAGAGCCTATTGCCAAATTAGAGCCCTTATGCTGTAACCTTGGCTTGGTGTCAATATTAGTAATTACATCAGGATTTTATTGTGTTAATGACAGTTGTTTTATAGATCGGTCCTATTATAAAGTCCCCAGAAAGACAAATGGCGTGTTTCTCTGCTGATCAGTGGTGCTTTTCAAGGCCAGGTTAAACAGCTTGCAGGATTATTTAATAAAAAAATGTGGGGACCTGTGCGGTCTCAGGTGCACTTAAACATTTTGTAAATCAAGTGCCGGTCATTTTCACCCATTGCAGGTTGCACATTTTATTAAGAATTAACAAAATTCCTGGTTTTGTGTGCCAAGCTAACAAAAAATGTCTGCATCTAGTGAAAATACTCGTTCACATTTGGCGTGTTCACAGATTCATACAGTGAATGTTTCAGATTTCAGTAATTGTTCTATAAGCCATTATGGATGATTGACTTGATAATCGAAGCAAATTTCTCAAAGTTGCTTTTTTTGGCTTTGATATTTTTGTTAAAATCCTTGGGTAATGTTCTAGACTGATCTTCATCTGTCCATCCATTAACTATGGTAGCAGTACATTGTTCCACATTCATTTTGGTTCATGATGGTAAAAGCTTTATACCAAATGCTAATTATTAATTTTTTCAATGTTAGGTGAATTAGGATTTTAAAGAGCTGCATCTTATCCATTTTTCATATCCAGTCATTGAAGAATATATTGGTGGGTCCAACTGGCTTGATTTGAGGAAGGATGAGTGTATGTGTAGCTGTTGTTTTAGCTATGGGAAAGGCTCATTGGGTAATCCATTGCTTGTAGTCCTTACACCTATGGTCATGGCCAGGTATCATTGGATTGGTTATTATGGCCATCAGGACATATATACTGGTGTATTATACCGTACAATAAGCTTATTGCCTTGTATGTATAGAACAATCTTCAATGATGCCTATACTATTCGGAATTGTTTGCCTTGCCTTTTTCTTTTTGCAGTGTTGTGTTTCACTTGTTTGAAAATCCTGCATTATATCAATGTATGTGACTCAAGGAAGCTCTTTCATATTTACATATTGTGTATATACAGCCAGCTCGGCTTCCTTTCTTTGTTTGCTGTCTTTTAACTACAAGGAGAAAGTCCATGTGTGTTGCCAGGAGTGCAGTGTAAACAGGCAAGGTGAGAAAGAAAAGGGACTACTGTTTCTGCTATAGGACAAGTCTGGACCTGTAGAAAAGCTTATAGGAAATGTCCAGGTAAATCACTGATGGCGTGGTAATTTGTTTTACACCTTTCCAGATAAATCTTAACACACTGGTATTAGTTTACTAAAGGAATTTAAACTATTCACATGGTAAAGTGAATGATGCCTTTGCAATGGATTTTTCACTTAGCTTAGTAAATGAAATAAAACTCTTGACTCCAACCATCCAATCATGTGCAAGAAAATGACATTTTCGTTTTACATTTCCTTGAATGTGTTTGGTTATGGTTTGCAAAGTGAGTTTTACCTTTGCAGATGATCAGTCACCTTGGTAATGAGCCTAAATTCCTTTAGTAAATCAGCCCCATTATTAAAATCTCAAAGCCTTTTTAGGAATTGGTTTGAACTTTTGATGACCACTACAATCATATCCTCTCTGTATGTTTCCTGGCCTTCTGTGTTCATGTTTCCGGCCCTTTATTGGTTAGGTATAGTTAGATGGTCTTCTTGGGTAGATGCCACAAGAACACATAACAATCTTCTTTTTATTTATGCTTAACCTTTGTATAGTAAATAAAGCAATTTCTGTTAAACATAAACTTGCAATAACCATTATCTTACCTAAAACACGTGCAGTGGTATATATATATATATATATATATATATATATATATATATATATATATAACACATACGCATGCATCATATATATGATGCATGTGTATGTTTATGCACACACATATATGCATATTGATGTCTCTATATAGTATATATTACACATACAGCTTTGTTGAGCTGCTATTTATGCCGAAATAGGGTCATTTTATGTTTATTACTGGGTCTGGTGCAAGGAATAAATTACTTTGTGTTCCATTAAAAAAATAAATATTCATTATTAATACTTGATATTATGAAGCATTGTATTTATTAGGTGGGGTATATATATATATATATATATATATATATATAAAATCAGATTTAATAAAAGAATAGACTTTTCTGATAAATAATACATTTATTGCACTGATTATTTTAAATCAGCTTTATTGGATTACAAAATAGAACACTGTGATAAAGTCTTTCTATGTGTTCCTTAATAACTTTGTGTTTTTTGCTTGTGGTGTGTTTTATGTTTAAATCTATGTAATTGATGTATGTGTTTATACATATAACAAAATAAGACTGGGAAGTAGGGAAAGTAAAAAAATAAAAGCTTGATTATAAATGTATATATCATATTCTATATATTCTGTGTTGGTAATTACTTCTATATTTGCATAGCGCTGCCATATTATGCAGTGTTTTACATACTTATGTTTGTGGTCATTCCTATGTTCCTCTGTGATTTGGCTGCACCCAGATGGCCGTATGTTGTGTTCTGCTTGGGGTGGTTTTTTGCTCCTCAGTGAGCCCTCCTTCTTACTGTAACCTGTACCTTCTGGGATAGACCCTGAACTCCCCATTAATCACTAGGTCAGACCTCTAGGGCTCTTACAGACTCTTCAGCTGTCCAAGGCTACAGTCCCACTCCTAGGGACACAATTTATTGTCTCCTAATTAGCTCAATTAACTCATTCTTTGCTCTTATTCTTGCAAAATGTACCAAAAAAGCAAAGAATTAGATGTAAGAGTAAAATTCTTTGCTATTCTATTTTTTTTAGCAGAATATGCTGTGAGCAAGCTGTGTGCTGCTGATAATTATTCCTGCATCTACAGCTCATTAACCCTTCCACGGCTGATGGAAGGGGGAGGAGGATGCAGCCATTTGTCTTAATTTGCCTTGCAATGCATTTTATCATAAGAAGCCATCACAGATTTAAGAGATGCTCTCGCCTGATCACATAGAAATGTACTGGAGCGTACACAAATATGCCAGATCTTTCGTGCTGTTTAGAAAAAGAACCCCATTTGGGGGAAATACCCCCTCCCTTTTGTAAGTAAAAGATGCAGAATTACATCTTCTAACACCCCCCATCCCTTCAAAGAGGAACACAGACTTTATTTGATGGATAAATGTTGCAGTACAAATTCTGTGCACACTATTTCCCCTTGCGTAGATCATTCTTTCAATGTTATAGTGTTTTTTTTATCCAGAATTGCAAATGAGGTTCTTGGTTTGCCAGCTTTAACATTTCTGCAGACAAAAACAGCAAATGTTCTCCAGTGAAATGAATCATTTTGCCCTACAGCACCTTTTCCCCTCTACTGGGCAAGGGGTAAATAGATAGTTGCATTTAGCTACTGTGGCCAGTCAGACTGAGGATGCTTTAATGATGGTCTTTCAGCTAGCGAGGGATATGGAATGATATGTGAATTCTAAATGACATGTTTTGCTAAATCTATAAAGATGTCTTTTTTTTGGGGGCCACTTTGAATGCTGATAACACACATAAGGCAATGGAGGGGTTAAGGCAGACAGAGACATAGCTGTGCTATGCAGGGGTTGGGATTTTTTGCACTTCATTTGTTTATGTTAATGTTGGCGACAGAAATAAGATGCAGAAAGGCGGGGGATAGATGCAGAAGGGTGGGTGATGGGGGTTTATCATCTAACCGAACAGCTAGGTTTATCTGTCTTGCTTTCACATAAGTGATTTTTTTTTAAGAATCAATTAGGTTATTCAAAACTGAATCTAAGAACGTAGATTTATGTAGATGAATATTTTGCATTTGTGTGGATTGTATAACGGGCATGGTTGTTTATTAAAACCAAGAAAAATTCAAGCAAAATCTTGATAACACTGCTCACTGTGTAATAGAACAATACGGAATGTTGTTCGTCATTATTAGGTATATAAGAGTCTATTAAATGATCAATATATGCATTTTTATGCATGATCGATGATACGATATTTACAAGTTCATTATGTGTGATATATATACAGTATACCACAAATTCACGTTTGAAGCCATTACATTTCTCTTTGTTAAGGAATGAATTCTTCTACTATAAAATCTATCTTGTTAGAGAATCAAGTTAAAGGTCAGTTTTACGAAGAAAATGTTACACTGCCTTTAAACATATCCAACCAAATTGTGTGAATGTTACATTTCTAGGACAGTTTATGTTGTCTTGTTGGCCCCAGTAGTAAGATTTTGACCCCTTCCTTAGATTTAAGGGTCCATTCACACTTCCAGTAGAAATCATTTGAAATCAACAACATTGGCTAAAATGTCCTAGTGTTATTTACCAAAAATCAACCCAAATCACCGTAAAATACACACAACAAAGTCAATGATAAGGAAGATCCAACATGCTTTTCCACATTACTTGGAAGCCACATAACCACCTATCCAAAGGTGTCCTGGCCAGGTTGTGCTGTAGAAGAATTTCAATTGATTGGAATACAAGAACAAAACTGTAATGAAGGTCAACTGAACAAGTCTGTTGGTGTTCCTTTTCAGGCCTTTATTTTCACCTGATGATCTTGCCAGTAACAGGAGTTCCTGATCCATGGTGAAAATGTACAGTATACATGGAGTAACATTGTCACCCTACATTGGAAAGCGTGTTAGGACTACAAAACACCTGCCCTTTCCTTATCTCCATAACATAGAGAAGGTGGTCTGTGTCTGTGCAGGGCTGATAAGACTCTTTATTATAAGGCTGCAGAGTCCATAAGAATTCGGTAGCTGACTGGATTCCTCAGACAATTAACAGGTCTTTGTTTCACTAATTGAACAGTTATACCAAAACTCCTTAAATTGTATATCAAAATAGGGCTAAACAGGAAAAGTTATTTGTGAGGGTTTACATACACTTTGAGAAGGTTGTTGTCCATTAAAAACATGATATAATGGTAGTGTGATAGTAGCCATCGTAATGTGGGGGTTGTTGGGGACCCAGGAGTTTGGCACTCCTAGCAGGGTCAGTTTAAGTGCAGATTTTAGCAGAATATATGTCCGCACTGGAATGGCGTTCAGTGGCATGGGCAACAGGAAAGTGAGTATATAGAGATCTCCCTTATGGGTATAGTTTAATTTAAAAGATTTACTGTTGTGGCAAGGACACTTTGATGTAAACTATTTAGGAATCAAACAGTATAGGAAAGTAGCCAACAATGGCCTCAAATTCTTTGCCTTTAATTTTGATATCTTTAGATAGCATACAATGTAACCTCAACAGGCCATCCTGCTGATAGCCTCACGTCAACACAACTTACTAGTTTTATACACACAAAACAGCTACCTTCCCTACCTGAGTATAGAGACCCTCCTGCACCTAGGTATATGGGCTACTGAGATGATGGACGTCGGACAGTAGACCATCTCTTATTACTAAACAGGAACATTATTCTGAGGAACTTATTTGGATGATGTTTGGAAGAAATGGTATGCACTTACTTATAAACTTTGAAAAAAGGTAAAATATTGTACTGTACGTCACCAATGCTAAGGTATTGATTGAAATGCCCTAAGGAACTTGCCCACCTGGGAATAAAGAATTATATCCCTCTTGTGGAGAAAGGACTTCACCTTTAATAGCATGTCTCTAACACTACTCTCAAGTAGCTCTCTTGTCAATGATACCAGGATCCCTCTCTAAAATTAGGGAAGCATTCTGCAGTACTTATGTGTATCCCAACACTGGAAATCCACTTAATGCTCTCACCTTGAAAGAATGGCTCTGAGCATAAATGACAAAATTGCCATACAGACAATGATAGAATTAACAAAGCTGAAGAGGATTTCTTGACCTCATCTTGTTGGATAGCTCTTGGGGACATGGATACCTTTAAAGCTCAAATTTAAAAGTAAGTAGGTTTGGCAGTCCAAATCACAGGAGTTTCTCTTCCTCCCTCACAATCCCTTTGCCAATACAGGTACCACCTCTACTACTAAATATTCATAATAAATAATAGTTACCTTTTGTGATTCATAAATATATTGGCAACAAAATGTTTTTTCTAGAATATTTTATCCTTACTTTTGCCATTTTCATTTTGATTAATCAATATCTTCATTTACCTTCAGATATTCTTCCTCCCCACATCTCCCATTTTTTCTTTGTTCAACTGGTACCACACTGTAGTACTTGAAGTCCTTAGGTGTGCCTTCTCATTGGGTTGTCAGGGTGTCTTTTTAATGGTTTGTGTATGTAATGCTACAGAAAAACTATAAACTGATATGCTACGGATGAGGTTTTAGAATTGAGGCATGCTACAGGAGACTCTTAGAAGCTGGGGTCATCTTAAAGGTGGCTGCTAAAGATCCCTTTGCAAGTCTGTGCCCTGTACAATCCATTACAACCTTACTGTCACCACTTTTGATATTCACATGAAGATCTATTATTAAAGTTCAAGGTAAGAAAATACATAGATGTGGAAATAAAAAATGAACAGCACAGAAAGAAAGAAATAGGAATGTGTGAGGGAAATCAAATAATTTTGCTTTTATAATGTAGTTTACCTAGACAAGCAAAACACTGGCTGCTGGGACCCAAGGGCCACACAAGTAGGTAGCAAAGGAAAAAGGTTGGGAACAGTGCAGTCAGTGAGCCCAGCTTTACCGATTGCCTCTAAAGACTGGCAGCATTGCACTGTACACATGGGCAGCATTTTATAGTCAGATGCAAGTTTGAAAAACCTCTTGTTCTCCATTACTCACAGGTATTGATGTCTCTCAAACAGCTTTGCCCTGTATTATCCGGTTGGGAATGTGTGAATTAGCTTCCAAATAAATCAAAAGTCTAAAAACATTTATAAAAAGTACTTTGTCATCTAAAAAATGAGCTTTTAGATTGACTTTAACCATTTTACCAATAAATCTTTTTTCAGGAGGGTTTATTTCATAATACAGAAGACTGATTATTTGAGTTTTACCAAACTGGTTACATAAATCCTGAGAATTAGGTGCATTTGTATTGCCGAATTTGCAGAGAGGCATATTTTACTGTAGATCTGACCAATAAGATTTCTTAGAATTTGCTAACACAAGTATTTTCAATATACTTTTTACCCTTTTGCTGTTGCATCAATCCCCCTTTTTTTAAATGAAAGTTTGTAAGAGATCAATTAAATCGCTATGTTTTCTGAAAGCTCAGAAGCTGTGGAATTAAAAGATGGTGCTATTGGTTTTGTATGTCTTGTATCATGTGTACAAATGTTTACCAAAGCTCTATTTTATCATTAGGCTCAATTATTGTTTGACATAAAAATGTGCAACTACTATCTACAGCTTCTCTGCTTTTACAATATATATAATGTTTGGGATGTTTTTTGTAATCTTCAAGGCAAAAATGTGCTTTTTAACTTGTGTGAGGGAAAAAATGCTCTAGCAGTGATAGGTATATTATCCATGCGTTATTTATTTTTACTTTGTGTTTTATTTATTCTGCCTTTTGTGTTTGTAACATCAATTTATAGTACTGAGAACAGTAGTGAGTCACCTATCCTCACTTTTTTCACAGTTGTATGTGTACTACATACCTTTTATTCATAAATTATGAATGGGTCTGTTGATCAACAAACCCATTTGTACCAGCAATCACTGCTGTGTCAGGGTAGGGATAAGAACAGAGTAGAGGTGCCAGAAGACAAGCAGCAGTTTTACTTGGTAAAGGATGCCATAAGGAAAGGCTTCATGGTTTAAGGGGTCAGATGAGTGGCTCAACAGGGAAAAGTACCCTGGAAGGAAGCAGATTGATGGGTGAAAGGCAGTGGCTTAAGCACTGGCTTCACCAATGGGCCCCATGTTGAATTTTATACACTTTGTTGATTTATTTAAATAAGGATAGAGTATTGGGCACCACCAGGTTTGGGTTAAGCGACCATGAGTTTCCCTGCAGCTGATCCTTTACCCCCTAATAACTAAGCAAGCTTTATGCTACACCGTGTCTGTGTGGAGGTGACCGTCCTCATAGAGAAAGCACTGCTCCTTTTCGTGATTAGGTTTCATGTTGTTTTGTTTTTTTATTTTTTTTAATCACATTTGGCCATTTATACAGCTACATGTTTTCAGGAAACTATGTAAAGCATGCTGCTATCACCTACAACCAATTATGATGTTCAAACATTGCAAAATGAATCACACAGACTAAGTGATGGTGTCAATGGGTCTAAAATAAGGTCCGTAATGAAGCAGTTTTTTTTCCAATAAGTTCCTGTTGATGGCAGGAGAAAGGAGGAAGCAGAAAAGGCAAACCATGAATGTAAGCAATTGTAATTTATTACACACAGGCAGTATTTCTAAACCTTTTTACCATGGGGGAACTTTTGAAAAAATCTTCATGTCTTAAGAAACCCCTGCTGTAGTTACTATATCTGCAGTACATTATTGTGGTGTTCAAAGGGAAGAAAATTACATTGCTGGCCAGGGGGAAGAATGTCACCCTTACAGATAGCCAAAATGATCATTGGTATCATCTAAACTGACCTGAGAGGTCCAAATTGCTTATTGCTCAAGGAACCCCTAGCAACCTCTAGAGCAAAGTGGGTGGGCAAAGTTTTTAAAGGGCCACAATCTGAAAAAAAATTTGCCAGAGGGGCCAGGCCAATGAACAGGACATGATGACATAACCCCGCCCACTCTCCCATCGCAGATCTGAGCTTGCGCGGAACACCCAAAGGGCGGGAGAAACATCCCCATTGGGCCGTAGTTTGCCTGTGCCTGCTCTAGAGAAACCCTGGTTGAGAAACACTGATTTAGGGGTTGGATTAAATGTTGTTTTTATCACTTTTGGTAGTTAAAAAGAACATTCTTAATAGAAGTCTGCACATCAAACTAAGAATGTACATATGTATATGTTATAACGGTATTTGTAATAGTGTTTGTAGTAATGGGAGGATTCAGAAAGAGATTATTGTAACTGTAAAACTGTATTTTAGGATGTTACTGCTCTCTGTGGCCCCATTTGTGAGATTTTCCTCACTGGTTGTCACAAATACAATGGTTGTTTCCAACAGAATAAAAGAAAATTGAGGACAAAGACAGAAAAAACAAGTCGACTGGAATACTAGTCTTCCCTTATTCTCCAAGAAAACATTTGCGTTCCTGTCTATGTTGCCAATGGAGATTTGTTTTAATCTCCTGTCTGGTAAATCCATTGCCACCAGAACAGGAGGTAAGAAGAAATCTGTTTAATTTATAAATAGTGGCATACTCATAAACTCGAAACTAGACAGACTGCTTGCATTAAAAAATGATCTAGTGGCCATATAACTAAGGCTAACTAAATAAAACTATAACTAAACTAAGGCAATTGCATTGTGATATGATCTGTTGTGCAGAGTTTAAGTCCTGTTGTCGTATTTAGCATGCACTTGTTGATCTCTTCTCTTTTTTTCTGAGTATAATTGGTAGAGTGACCTGTGGTTGCAGATAGTTGCTTGTCTTTTGGCATATTCTACCATATTCACAGGCTTCCAGATGGCTAAGCTGATGATCCTTTATTATCAATAGGTGTGTTTCAGTACACCGATCTCCTCTACTTTGCCTTGCCTTTGAAGACAAATCTTTGATGGAGCTTTGTGTTCTAAACAGTATAAACTATATTGTAGACACCTACTATTTCAGCTGGTTTTTCGAACGCAAACCTTTAAAAAACACTTTGACACCCACTGTCATTGAGAAATTGAAATCTATTTTTTTATCCAGACATGAAGTCCAGAAGAGTTTGTATCAGACAATGGTCCTTCGTTTGTTTCAATAGAGCTTGAAAGATTTACCACAACCTATGATTTTCTGCACAGAATTTTCAGCCCTGAGTATCCACAGTCAAATGTACAGATGTAGAGAATTGCCCAAACTGCAAACATTTGAACAAAGGTGTGAAAGATTCATACAAATTGCTGGCATACAACAATTTACATAATGGTAGGAAAGGATTCATGGTATAGTGTTCAATTCTGTGTTTGACATCTGAAGACATCTAGGAAACTGAATATATATTTGTTGTTTCTAACTATATATTCAGATTTTTTGATAACTTACAGGCAGATTTAAAACACAATGTATTCAAGTTATGTACCATATAACTACATGCAGTTACATACAGTTACATAAGTCTATAAATATGTCTATATATAAACCCCCAGCAATGACCTGCACAGTAGGACACAAACTTTTTGGGGTAGGGTCAGCAATGTGAGTAATTGAGACATTTAGCGTTGGATTTCAAAGAAGCCCACCTAGGCCATGGCATAGGATGCTGTGGTCACTAAGGGTGGCATCTAAGTCCTTGGCTATGTCTTCAGTGCTTTCAGCTGTATTATTTGCCCTGCCTGACTTGTTGGGGTACCATATGCCTGCCATGCACCTCCTCCTCCTCTCCTTTGAATACTTGTTAAGGAAACTGGGCTCCCCTGACAATCTGAAGAAGTTTGTCAGAAGCTGCAAAGGACGCTTTTTCCTAGCACAGCACTGTAAAAGTAAAAGGGGTTTACTGGGGAGTGTAATAGCAAAGAGGGGTAGATTGGGCGGCAAAAGCAAAGAGGCTATATTGGGCGGCAATAGCAAAGAGGGGTAAATTAGGCTGTAATAGCAAGGAGGGGGTAGATTGGTCTGCAATAGCAAAGAGGGCTAGATAGGGTGCAATAGCAAAGAGGGGTAGTTTGGGCTGTAATAGCAAGGAGGGGTAGATTGGTCTGCAATAGCAAAGAGGGGTAGATTGGGCTGTAATAGCAAGCGGTAAGTTGGGGGGGGGGGGGGTGTAATAAAAAAGACAGAGGAGAATAGTAGTGTAGGGGGCAAATTTTAGGAGCTGTAATAGTAAAGGTGAGATATATTAGGGGAGTATTATTAAAGAGGGAATAGATTAGATGGGTGTACTAGCAAAGTATGGACAGACTAGATCCTGTGCAGGAAGCCTTGTACTTTTTATAGTCCCCCATGTTCTTCTGCATGGCGAGAGAGTAAAATCATACAATTCAAGATGAAGAGAGGATGATGCTAGCAAAGAAAAGTCTGGACACCAGATATCCTCAAGTTTGAGCTTGCTGTCAGGCAGATCTGGTGTACATGTCAAAGGCAAATGCTATTAATGGCCAGGTTGGGTAACACAAGCTGGTCTAGGGGATAAAAAAGTAGAAATCCTGTCCTGTCCATTGTACAGTGCTGTCAGTTTTCACTTGCATGCCATGTTTGCAGAAAAGCCATCAAGGCTTCTTAATGTTTAGTCTCCAAGCTGCTGACCAAGGTATATTACTTAAATGCAATGAAGAAGAGTGGGGTTACTAACCTAGCCATTCTGCCTGGTAGGGGTGCTCATATCAAAACAGTGGCCAAACAAATATGCACACATTTTTGCAGGTATAACCATTATCATATGATTTTTTTCTATGGTATAGCTGATTTTCCTGGACTCAGATTAGCCCTAACATAATGTTATAAATACAAACCAGCTATGGATCACTGCACTGGATGAATAACACTGCAATTGATTTGAATTGTCTTTCCCTACTATATTGCTATTTACCTTCACTATTTTTATATGATTTGTGTGCTTGGGCAGTAAAATTTTCAGTTCTTGTGGGGTATAAGTCACTTATTCATAGTCTTAAGCATGTTAAATGTCATGTTTTATGCACAATAAACGTAGGCTTGCTGTTTTGGGGAAAACACTAACTTTGTACTGTTTACAGTAATTTAAGTTCTCAATTCATACCATTTTTTTCTATTGGATGAAAAGATCAGTTTAAAGTAAAACAGGGTGTTGGTTTCAAACTGTTTTTTTTTTAACAAAAGTATCTTACGTTTCCTACTATGATCCTACAACCATTTTGCATAATACAATGAAACAAATGGGTTGATGTGGAGTTTTGTTGCATAAGGCTTAATACATAAATAATAATCCTGACATGTGAAGCATTTATTTAAAAGGTTTTATATTTGGTCAGAGCTTTTTGTATGTGTTATGTATTCCAAGATATAATAACATGTTTTTAAGGTTTTCAAGTCAATGCTACCAATGCAGGACTTAGGCTGTGAATGGCTTAAAAATGACCTACAGTAATAAACTGGGCAGACATCAAGATGTTGGTACTGTTGAAGAAGTTTTTAGCTGGAAACAGCCTCAGCAATACTCAATGTTTTTATACAGATTCATGTTTTTTGGACTTTTACTTTATGCTCAGATAGGGGATACCCAGTCAGGCAAGAGTAGCTTCAACAGGGCCCCAAAAAGCAGACTACTCTAGATCTGTACGGTTATGTCATAGATCATTATTGTTCTATTGCTTCTGAAATGTTTTATTGTGTTCAGAGGACAGGAAGGTCAGGGAATCTCCTTACAAAAAATGCCAGAATTAAAAAAAAAAAATAAATGAAAAGGAGGAGTTTTGGCTTTAGGTATACTTCTAGATTTTGCATCATAGGCAAACAGACAAGTCAATACAGTAGGCGCCATAGGCAGTCTGTTCTCACTGTCCTTGTGTTCCCCGGCTTCCATGATCTGCTGTAGAAATACCTGGTATATCTGGATATGGAGAAGTCATGACTACCTCTATATTCAGGGGCAAGTCAAAGAAAGAGGTGGCAGGGGAGTAAGGTCAGCCAGAGGGGTATGTAGAAGAGGTGACTGCCTTGGGCTCTTCTACAGGTAAGGGAGCAAGAAGATCAGAACATGCAACGTATGCTGCTGAAGTAGTTCCTAAGCATTGCTTGAGACACATTGACCTTTGCATCTTGAGTACACAAAGACACTGTGCCACCTGTACAGTTGAGTGCAGGTAAAAGCTATTGTAAAGCCTGCCTATGGTTCCTCATAGCAAA
The DNA here is from genome assembly GCF_032062135.1 of Pyxicephalus adspersus. Taxonomy (NCBI): domain Eukaryota; kingdom Metazoa; phylum Chordata; class Amphibia; order Anura; family Pyxicephalidae; genus Pyxicephalus; species Pyxicephalus adspersus. The sequence goes on along the minus strand of NC_092868.1, from coordinate 31,747,120 downwards.
ATTGCTTCTTTTAAGAAGCTCTGTCATCAGCTTTAAAATTGTAGGTAAAAGCACAAAAATAATTATTTTTAATGCCTACTTGAAGTATTGTTCTTTTTTATACATATTCTTATTTACTGAAGCATGCATTTAAACTTGCTAGCTAGTTTGACTTTTTTTAGAATGAGTTTATAAGATAGAACTTATTCTGAAAAAGACACGGTGCCAAGCAACAGTCTAATAGCTTTTGGATGTCTACATAAGGGAGGCTTTTACAGGTAAAAAAGCATGCCTAAAACTTGCTAAATGCACAGATATTCCTCTGGGAAAGTAGTTGTTAAAAGAAATGGTTTGGCCTGATCTTTTAAAATCAAATTTGTTACATGTGAAAAAGCGTATTTTGTATGTATGCATAAAACACATAACAGAATAGTAAAATCCTTATTCATACAAGTAACATCTGACTGACCATTTTATTTTACATTGCTGCCACCTAAAATATGAGGCTTATCATAGGAAGGCATCTTTGCTTGTTCAATTTTAAATATGAGTGATAGGGTTTCACCTGTACAGGAAGATGTGTTTAAAAATGTGTCCTAAACAATCCCAGTATTCTCCTGCGAGCTTATGGTGGATGACAGATCAACAGGGTGTCCAATAAAACCTAGGTGGGGTATAATAGGTACTGGGGCAGAAAAGGATGCATAGGGAATCACTGGAGTATGGACAGGGTGTATAGTATTTTTTGTACCCATCCAATGACGTGTGTCAATAGACTATGGGCTTTTGTCAGTTTGAGAAGTGTTTGAGGTCATTCTGAATAAACTGACAGATGCAATAGACCCCCAGTTTACCTTTTCCTGATCTGCATTTGACCAACTTTGAAAAAGTTTTGCATTCTCATAGACTTGTATAGGAATGCAAAACCTGTTGAATGAAATCCCATCAGTACAGTCCGTAGGATCACCATCACTTAACCATCAAAAACTTGTCTTCCAGAAGTGAAGACCATTGACTCAAAGCTATAGTCTGTGCCTGCCATTGACACATCTTGATGTCATCGTGCCACTGTAGACTTTTGTTTTTTATGAGGACCCCGCAAATGGACAATGGAACATTTTCACATCAAAGTAACATAAGCATCCTATGAAGTATCACTTCCTACTGCAGTCCATGGGCTAGCAGACTTCCATCATGTGATACCTTTTTCAGTTACGTAAAAGTAGTTTTTACATTAATTCTTAATCTAATATGGTAATTAGTTAGGGGGAGCTAAAAGTTTGTGTAGAGCAAACAGTGTTAATCTAGCTATCCTCTGGCATCTAATTCATGTATTCTGTCTGTTAGCATTAAAAGCTGGATTCTTTATATGACTAAATACCTCCACAACCATTATGTGGTGCTGATGTAGCTATATTTGTTACTAACTAACAGGGCCAAATCCTTTGCAGTAAAGATACTGATATTCTGAATATTCCACATTCCAAACATTGATACTCCGTGAACTATGTGCAATATTCACTCATGATTTTCATGAAGTTCTGTATATACATTCATTTCTGTTTAGAACTCTGAGCATATTTGTGATTCTTGATGAGTGCTCCTTGTGCCTTGTAGGTCAATTTCTTTTAGCACTCCATAACCAAATGTTTTTACAGTTACACGTTAGAACTCACACTACTTGTCTAATTTTGGCTTTCCACATCAAATGTAGCATCCAGTAAACATGAGCACAGGTTTGAACTGTCCTTATTAAAAATGCTATGTAACTTTTTCTGCTTCTCCATGTGAAAACGCTGATGCTTAGTGATTAGCCCAGTGCTGTCGCATGGGGACAGGGAGAGAGTCCTGAGGCCTGTGTAAGCTCAGAGTACAAGGCTTTAGAATTTAGGCTACGTACACACGGGCAATAATTATTGTTGGAAACGAACGACTAACGACCGAACGTCCGATAATTGTTAACAAAAAAAGTGTACTACGACTGGCCAAGGATGCCGATGAACGAGGAATGTCGCTGGAAACGAACGACCCTCCCGGCAGGTCTGATTGGGTGACGATCGTACGCTATATATTGTGTTGTCTTTCAGTGATCGTGGATTGTTCTGTGATACACTTTCTCCTGAGCATGTCACTTCCTGCATCGTTCAAACGATCTTATCTAGTGTGTCTACATTATTGGTGGATTATATTTGAACAATTGTATCGTTACAGTATGTACAGAATTGTGCACAATACGATCGTTCAAAATAATCATGAATAGTCGTTGATCGGTCGCTAATCTTTCATTTTCTTATGACAATTATTGCACGTGTGTATGTAGCCTTACACCTTTTCCAGCTATGGGCAACTGCATCGACGCAAAGGGAAAGATATGCAACACAAATACCATTTATATGTTATTACTAAGGGCATTGACATGATTAAGGGCCCCTTCACATGTAAACACATGTTTGGGCAAGTGTGTTATGCATACTCATTCATTTTCAGTGGGCCATCCACAGCCTAAAAATTGTACCTGCGTCATTAATATTCCACCATACCACCACATCCACCATATGTGCTCTTTATTACACATAGGGGCAAGTGCATTTGTTTTGTATGAGTATGCAAGTTTTGCTGTCATAGAAAATAAATAGCAAGCAATTTATATGCACAGTACGTTGTTGTTTCAGCTGCTACCCTTCATGATAATATTCATACCACATGTCTGCAAAAGTGTATATGCAGCCATAGAATATAGATTTTTATTTATTGCCTTTATATCAGCGTATTTCCAGTCATTTAGTCCCTGCCTTTAGGAGCTTGCACTCACATTTCCTTATCCCAGCCATCCACACACCAGGCACTGTTTTGGGAGTAAGCAGATTAAACAGTATCTATCTGATCCAGTGAAAGTCATCAGTAAAGCAGCCATTAGTCATTTTTCAGTTGATTCCAGCATACAAAATATTGTGCCTTGATGGTAATAGGAGGGTTACCCCTCCCAATTTTATTTTCTTTTTCTAAAAATACCCAGCACACTGCACTCACACACTTTCACACACAGTGCTTTGTACAGTTGATTTACTCTGTTTGCTTTATGCAGAAACACATGAATCGTAAAAAGGAAAGGCACGGGCGCTAAGGTTTGTGCAGTGAAGGTGTTAATGTATGGCACAGTGCAGAGACAAAGGCTCAGTGTCAGTCAATGTGTGCGAGAGGGGTAATTACTGTCAGCCTGGTAATGAGAGAGGAGGTGGGTAGGATTGTAACCTTCCCCCATCTCTATTACTGGTTTCCCTTCCTTCAGCCGCTTGTTTCTTCAACAACGTCCCATCAGCTGTAACAACTGCAACAGGGGGAGATGGCCTTGGAATTGGGAGACAGACTATGACCCACTCAGCGCCATAGTTTTAAATCTTTTTGACAAGCGATAAGACAGTATGAAATCTAATTTGCAATGGAAAACAAAGAGCGTTATGTTCAAAACAGAATCATATCAGAACTGGTAAATATTTGAGGAATACTCTTTTCTTACTGTAGATTTGTGGTTAAACTTAGTAATTGACATACCCCATTAAACATTACGTTCATGTTTCTCCATAACAGAAAAGATAGCCGATATGCCATTTTCTATTCTGGTAGCAGGTGGCTAGTCCACAGATGTCTCCTGTGATTTAAAATATTACAGTCTTAGTTTGATGTTTTTCCTTCTAATCTGTGTGATTGGAACCTGATTTTATATGAAAAGGCAGCATTAGGATAGCACTGTCCCTGTTATATTTCAAAGAAGATTATGTGGTTTTAAGGTCATGTTCCCCCACCCACAGTCCATATCTCAAACCCCCCCAACTCCCATTATTAAAAATCCATCCCCCTTCTATTCCCTGAACAATCCTCATTTATAATCCGAGGGATTTCAGTTCATATCTGCTCCTATTTCAATTTGCAGGATATAAGTACTCTACAGTACAGTATTCTTTCTGTCTAAAATATTCCTAAATCCTATGGCCCTCTTATATTAACTCTTATATTTTGGGCTGACAGTTTTATAGTCTACAAATAGCCCTAACTTGGCACTTTAACAAAGAATACATCCCGGTTTCATCCCGACACTTCTAATACTAGCAGGCTGCATTAGAATGACACTCCAGGCAAACAGCTAAAGATATATATTACCTATATATATAAAATGTTGCCCCAGGGGATGCCACACATGTGAATGAATCTGGAACTAAATACAACCGGTACATAGAAACCTAGAAGAGTAATGCCAGAAAGAGACCAAGTGGTCCATCCAGTCTGCCCTTATTTAACATGTGTGGTTTTTTTTATAACCCTTTTGTTTGAGTATAGACCTATGTTTATCCTAAGCATGTTAAAATGCACTCAATATTCACTTAATGTTGACTGACTCACTACCTCTGCTGGCAGTCTCTTCTAAATATCAGCAATTCTTTCAGTAAAATACTGCTTATGAGACTTGTTTTAAACTTTTTAGTTTGCTAGTTTGAGGTCATAATATTCATGTTTTTGAACTTAACTTAATAAAAATACTGCACACCCAACAGTATTGACAGTACACTTTGTGATATATTTAAAGGTTTAAATTATTTACTTTTCCCTTTTACTCAAGACAGCATTATAGTCTACAGTGTTTTTTTTATGCATTTTTTCCCTTACAGCATTCTTATTGCTCAGCTCCAGGCTTGCTCTGTCTTACCAATATCCTATTACTTTACTAGGTCAAAGTTTTCTTCCCCTTTACATTTTACTTTGTTGTGCACTTTATATATATTTTGCATTTTTAACTTTTTATGCACATAGTTTGATCGGTTGCAGTCATGTTTGCTTTAGAAAAAACAGATGGTTCTGGTTCATACAAATAATTAATATTACATAGTATTTAAATTTCACCATTACACTTTACAAAGTCCATAGTCATGTCACTAGCTGTTCCTCATAGGGGCTCACAATCTAATGCCCTACCAAAGGCATATGTCTTTAATACAGTCTAAGGTCAATTTTGGAGGAAGCCAATTACCCCATTTGCATGATTTTTGTAATGTGGGAGAATAACGAACTAGTACTGCAAAGGCCATAGAGCTAAACTCTTGAGCCACTTTGTTGCCCATAGATAATAAAACTGAACAATGTAACATGCAGTATAGAGATACAAACTTTATTCTCCTTATAGATCATTACATTACAGCTAAGCATTCTTTACTTTTTTTTAATGTATATGTCAAATATGTACATATGTGATATCACACATCTGTACATGAAACTATAATTACAAATCAAACTTCTTTTACTATACTGAATGCAGCATCACGGCACCATGTCATTTCTTCACAATAAATATCACCATCCAGATTTGTAATTCATACAAAAACGTTGCATCTCATTATAAATCCCAATGTGCCACATGTATTTCCCAGGAACTCCTTGATTAGATAACCCTCACCTTGGTACCAAGGTCACAGTTTGTGGGTAAAGCAAATATACTTTATAACATTTTTTTTTATAAAGGGTGCCATAATATAGTTATTGAACCCTTCCTTTGTTTTCCTGCAGGGTTCTCTTTAAGTGCCTGTCCTTTGGCCATAAAGGGTAAATCACAAAGTTTAATGCCCCCAACCCCAAGTTACTTACTTTTCTTTATTGTACTCCCCTACAGTTCCATTCAGCTGCTGGGTAGGAGAAAATAGAGCAAAATCTCCAAGTCACTTCAGAGCAAGCTTACACGGGGCCTAATGACTATTCCCCCATAATATTACTGGATCAGTCATTGAGCACCAACACATACACTTCTATACCAGTAAGAGTCAGGTATCTTTTATGTCACCTGAACAGATCCGTGTTGGAATGAAGGAAAGGTATTCACTATAGGGGCATTAAAACAAACTTGTTGATGGGCTTTGAGCTGCACAAAGCAAAAAGCTGCTGTTCAGTTGTTGAAAAAGAGATGTAAATCCCTGCATTGCAATTGATGTGTGGCATTTAAAGTAAACATGCTGAGCAGCTTCCAATAACCCCTAATGTTAAAATGGTAAATGACGATCAACTGTATATTAAAATAAACTTTACCTGCAGCGTCCAGTGGAAAAGTCAGTAAGAAAGCAGTTTACTTTTACAGTACTGCAGGGAAGGTCATTCAACCTCTGTGCTAAATAACAATAAGAATCCACTTGGAATCTATAAACATTGAACATCCACTTTGTCACTAATAGGAAAATAGCTGCTACATAAATTGGAAGTTACTTTGTGAAAGTGTTCCATTTTAAAACAGTGTCCAAATATAGATTTAATCTGTAGGATGATTTACCAGCCCAACTGGAGATTTAATACAGAATATGTGTGAATATCAGTACATTAATTGTTTTTTGAGTAGCAAATCATATCCTCATGGAATCTTGAATGTGCTTGCAATGTATTCACACACAAGCTACACTATATATATGCTGAATTTACTAACAATAGTTTACTATGAAATGCATGCTTTTCAGTGCTTTCTGGTAAATTGTGCAATACTGATCAAAAAATTGTGATTTTTCAGATATAAATTTTGTTTATTTTTATTGATTGATTATTGCATAAAATACACAAAAACAGTAACCATCTATTACACAAAATAAACCAAAATGGTATACAATAGTAAAGAAAAACAACTAGTTACCCAAGTAATAACATTTACAAACTTAAAACCGAATATAGAATATATAGTTTGGAGTAGAGAAAGGATAGACATTAAATAAAACAAAAGATGCTGCAGGTAAAGAAAGTAACCACCAACCAGTGCACCAGCATTAAATCTATAGTCCAGCATTTACTGCACTTAAGTCTTGTATGTGTCGTTTGTGCATATTATGTTGGAATGAAAACAGAGCAAGTACACAAATCTATCATTAAAGGAAGCTGTAAAGAACTCTGTGCACATACACTTGTTTTTATTTGTAGGGGTGCACAAAATTTTAGGTATTTACATGTACTTTTTTTCATATAAATAAATTGTGTATCGGTTTTGGCCTGCAATTCTTTTTGGGAAATAACAGTATGCATGGCATTGTCTAGCTAGCCATAAAATTCATTTTAATACATTGACAGGTACATTCCATAGTGTAGGTCATAGGATTAGACACATAGAAGATACAAAAGCAGCACTATTTGGATGTCTAGTGTACACAGCAAACAGGAAATCAGCACATGCAATAAACATCATTGTGGAAACAGATACGTTTGATGAACACAAGAACGTTACTTTCTGTTGGCTAAATGAAACCAGTAGGTAATTTTATAATGTAAACTTAGCTCTGGTCTCCTGTCATTTGCTGGTCTCACTCTTTACCTCCCCCTCCAACACTAAGCACTACGTAGCTTTAAAATTCGATAAAGAATGGAAATTGTATAGATTAACAAGTGTTGAAAACTGAGACAATCTTAACATCTGTTTTCAGCACATCGTTATCTATTCTAGTATTGCTTTCTACGTATTATTTTCCTGTTACCTTCTTTGTTTCCCTTTTTTCCGCTATATTGTTTCCTACTTTGTCCACACTTTCTCCCTCCCTTACCATATAGGTACTAGGATTTCTATAGGCTTGACAAACCTAAATACACCTTTCTCTTATCACTTACCTTCTGATCCTATTGTCATATTAGACACATTACTTGCTCTGTCAGTCACAAATCCCTGCACCCCTCCTCTTTTACTCAGTCTTATTATCTGTCATTGTGGTTTTCTGCTTTTTTGAAGACATTGTCAATATAGAAATCACACTTTCCACCTGCTTGTTCTCCATCTTACCTAAAAATAAAGGCAGTATCCCTTTACTTGTCATTCCTTCCTTCACCATTTCCTTCATTGACCCTTACACCCTATTTTGCCTGTCTCCCCAGAACAATCATTATCCCTGCCCTCTTTCCATACAATGGTTCACAGTTATATGTATACTTCTGTCCATTACCCTTTTCCTTGTGACTTCCTTAATATTTATTATATTTATAAATGTATTAACAAATTATATATATATATATATATATATATATATATATATATATATATAATACAATTTTTCATTTGTTTTGGCTAATTTGGTTTAAGACCTATATTAACTATTTATTGTTTTTGGAGTTGGTATTTAGAAGAGTGGATAGTGCTGGAAATAAGTCTTGATATTGATTCTTAAGGCCTGTTGAAGTGAACATATCTGACCTCTTAAGATTTATTGGAACTTCATGCAGATGCCTCTTGAACTTTATATCAGAATACCCTTATACTCAGGCATTGGTGAGAAAACTTTCCACTACTCTGTGTCCTCTTTTGGGAGATTTATTAGTTCCTGCCTGTTTTAAAATGTGTCAGAGAGAACAAGAAGTGATAGATATTCTCCTCCGACACATAGACAATACTGTTCTTATGTGCTTCTGGTTAATCATTGCCAAGGTTTTCTGTATCTTTGATTTTCCAAAAACAGTATTAACAAAATTGTTGTTCTCAAACTATTTACACTTTTAAACAAGTCTTAAATCCAAACGCCACTGTTACCCGCAAAAATAACTGTGTAGTTAAACAGTTCTGAGCCGCCTATACATCCAGGGTCCATAGCTTATCCTTCTACGGCTATAGTTCTGAGGTCTCTCTATTCTAAGGTACCATAAAGCCCAACTGTGAGTACAAATCTTTAACCTATTCCTTGTTTTCCTGATAGTTGGCTCTTCTATATGGCACTTAGAGTTCCAGAAAACTAATGAAAAGGTTTTTTAATGTCCTCTTATTCAATGTAGGACTATTGGTCCTGCATTGTTCACAATGGCATCAGTTTTGAAACCAGACAGATATCAAAGTGAAGCATTTTTAGGGCTAAATGAGCTTTTGAAATCAACTTAGTTGGCCTTTAAAGCAAACCTTTGCTTTGCCTAATCAGGTTTTAACATGGGGAGTTTGTAGCCGTTTATAAACTTTAAAAAAAAAATCATTTTTGCAACTCCAGCAATTGAGGATCAAAGGAAAGTTGAGACTATCCTGTAGGGGAGGGATGTATTACAGAGAACCTTTAGGTAGTTTTTTTTTATTTGCCACTTTTTTCAAATACATCTTGTTCTGTACCACACCCTTGGTGTATAACCTTTGAGTTATCAGCAATAAAATCAATCTGCTTTTTTACTTCCATTTGCATTTTGTGAAGAAAATAGTGCATCATTATACTATATAAACACATAACTTACTATAAATTAAAAAAAAAGAAATAAATCAATAAACCATAAATGTAAACTGTGCATATAAATTCAATATATTATCCGTAACAAAGACCCCAAAAACCAGTCTTTTCCCCAGGAAAAACATATTTGTGTGTTCTTCAAGTCAATACTGAATTAAGTGATCCCTTCACCAGAAACAGGAAATTTGCTCACTAGATACGTATAAGGAATATCCTTAGTAGGAATCCTTCAATAATATATCCACTTCACATCACACATTTTTCCCTCAGCTACTCATCCTAGGTTTGCTGAAAAAAAGCAAAATAAATGCTTATAATGCACCACCTTTCCTTTTTTAATAATAAAAAAATAAATAAATCATTTAAGGTGTGCACTAGCATTAAATAAACTTGCATTGCAATCTCCATCTTAATTCTTGATTTGCCCGTAGTCAGGAGAGAAGCCTAGCACTAATTTTTTCACTGACTAGTTCTTTTTATAGTGTTGCAGCTTAAGGGGATTAATGTTATATTAAAAAGGAAAAGTAGGAACTCAAAATTGGTTTATATCTACATATTGCCATTTTGTCAGGGTTATTCCGTCATATTTCTCTATCCTAGTAAATTTTTATAATTCTATGTGAGCCCAAAATCCCTCTAGAAAACTGCTGCTAATTTTGGTCTGTTTGGACCTCGATTGTAAGCTCTTTGGGGCAGGGTCTTCTCCTCCTCCTGTGTCTGTATCTGTCTGGTATTTGCAACCCCTATTGAATGTACATCACTGTGTAATATGTTGGCGCTATATATAATATAATAATAATATTATTATTAATATTAATATTATGTTTTGCCTAAAACTACTCTTTGTCTTTTGTCAACTAATTAATTCTTAACCCATGCACAATATTCCACCCTTGTGTATGTACGATTCTCATTAGCTACTTGACATTTATAAGTCATTCAATGAAATGCCTTTCTAAAATCTAATGTCAACTTTTGAATGTAAAAATGTGTCATGTTAAAGGTAAACTCTAGGCTCAATATATTTCTCAGTTCCTCCACCTTCCCCAAGCTCAGTCTAATATTAGTTACAGTTTGTTTAAACCATAGGGCAACTGGCAGAAATCTAAGCACTTATTATTGTTTATCAGGGCAGAGAAGGAGCCTGCAAGGAGGAGGCAGATCTGTGAGCCATGAGTTCTCTTCTTTGTCACAACTGATAAAGTAAACTTCTAACAGTATTCCCTGAAAATTACCAAAAATGTAATAAGCATCTGATTTTCTTCGATTCGTGCAAAGTTGTTCTGGTGTTATTAGTTTTCCTGTCTAATTTTTACAAAGTAAAGGACCATCAAGGTTTTATATTTTGGCCTTCCTGAAAATTTTTTTTTATGATGGAGAAACATCTGGCATTTTCAATGTATTTGTTTTTTTGCAAAATCAACATTTCTTTGGCCATGCATATTCTGGGTCTGGTTATTCAAAAGTAAGTAGTAGGTAAAGCAAACCCAGCATTTGCAAAACAGATATTACAAATATCATGCTTGAAATCCTAGAGATGGTAAAAAGTCCCCATTGACAGCATCGTTTAAAGCGGAACTTTTAGGGAAAAAATTACATACCTTTACCAGTAAAAAGCTCTTGATTCCTTAATAAACTTAGCCCATTATGTCCCGCACTGTCTGAGCTTCTCTCTTTTTTTCACCAGATGTTGGGCATGCGCAGAAGGAGCAGCCTAACAGGAAGTCGCAGGTTTTGTCACTGTATGCGCAGAAGGAGCAGCTCAAGCCCCCTGGGATTCCTGCTGTGCATATCCCAGAAGGCTCTGCGCACCCATTCAGTCTTTACCGCCGCAACGGTAAAGACAGAAGGGGAGGGGCTTTGCCTTTTTTTTTAAACAAAAAGGCATTTAAATAAAACAAAACACATTTTATATAGACGGCCCACTTTAAAGAGTAAGCTATTGTGATCTATTAATTATTGTCCCTAGCTCCTTTTAGGCCACTGGATAAATGTCATCTGGGCTAGGTGCCACCATAACCACATCTTCTAGTGTTGGATTTATTATTAATTGCGGAAGAACATCTTCTGTTTCTATTACATTATTTAAACTATGTTTTTCTATGTTTGATTTTGAACTTGCTAGCAAATGTGGCTTCTTCGGTTCCCTGGCACAGGGGTCCCCACCCCTGGTCCGTCAGACAGCTGAGCCGCTAAACCAGGGCGCCCAACGGTGGTTGGCAACTCCAGCCTGTGCAGTGGCCAGAGCCGGCGACCATGTCTTCCATACGGATCGTAGGCTCAGGGCGGGTTGTGTCTCTGAAACTACCCGCCCAGTCTCCCATCGCAGGTCTGAGTGAGCAGGTTCTGGCATCATGACGTCACTCTTGGGGAAGTTTCTTCCTCTTTAAGTGACACACGGCTCTCCGCACATGCTGGAGTCTGTGGATTTAGTGGTCCGCGAGGTCCAAAAGGTTGAGGACCACTGCCGTAGCACATCCCCTTGCACATTACTGCCTCTTCTAGGAGTGTCTAAATACTTTGTGTGCTGGCAGATCCTCTGACCCTCCCTTCCTTCCCTTACATGCAGCCAAAGGTGTAAAGGGGAATACTAAAGATATTATACTAGATATACTATTATACCACTATACTAGATACTAGAATACTATAGAGTGTCCTTTGGTTGACATCAGTCAGTGTGCTGGGGCTGCTGACATCACATTCTAGATGGCAGTGCAAAGCAACAGACTCAAGGAATGTTTTAACAGGTAAATAAAATACATAAACTATGTTAAATGCTCATATTATCTTATAAATAGAATTTTGTTTACATGAATGATTTTGATAATTGTATATGCTAACAGATTATTTACCTTAACTGAAAACAAAGGTAAGGTAAGTAAACTTGTCTTTACACCCTCATTAGACCTAGAGTTTTTTGTTTTTTTTAATACTCGCTGTTGTGTGTTACCTTTTTGTTTTCAACTTTTAAAAGTGGAAATGTCCAGCTTGTACGGAGTATGAAGGGGAAGAGCAGGTTGTGACAGGAGGCAGATAAGCAGCTGTATAAATTGCATACTCAAACACACTGGTATCTGCATCATTTATAGTCTCTAGGTGAACATTATACTTACATTGCAGCATTACACCCAACACAAATGATATTATTATAAGAATATTATTTATTTATAAGATTAATGTACGTAATGTGTAATTACATTCTTAACCATTTAATAATACAAAAATATCTAGATATTTTATTGACTAATATAATATTTTCTATAGAGTTCTATTGTGTCCTCCCTATAGAGAAGGAATGTTTTCCTCTGTGGATCTGGGAATGGTTTGCATAAAACCTGATGAGCCTTTAGTAGCTGCAAAGTGATCAAATAGACTAAAAAAAAGAGAGGAAACCCAATTAGAAACATATTGCTATAGTGATGTCATCTGTTGCTGGCAGATCGTTCTCATAAACGAGCATAGGAAGAAACATTTGCGTAATTCACACCTGCCCAGCAAGGCAGGAAAGTTGGAGAAATCTCTGGTTTATGTGTTAGGTAGGGCTGGCAGGGCTTGTGTACATCAGCATTTTTTATTAGAATTTCTTTTCTACCTAAACATGTTAATGGAAATGCAAAATCAGCCTGGAAGGTCTATACCACCTACATAGCAATCACATTTTTGAAACGCAGGCTGAAGGGGCCTGTAAGACAAATGTATTTGCTCATCTACACAAGCCTTTAGAAGTATGTGGACCCTTTACCAGGAGTCCTTGAGGACCACAGTCATTATCTAACACTTTGTGAACCATTACTGTCTTCATCTACTTATGTCTGTTCGAAAAAAAACTAAAAATATGTGCAGATTTGGGTCCTCCAGGACTGGAATTGAAGTCCCCTGCTATAAATATCTCATATGGTTTGCTTCTTCTGAAGCTGGAGGCTATGGTAACGTGATACACATAGTACTACCCAGATTTGTAAAAGCCATATTCTAGCCTTATTCTATTCTTTGCCTATTGGTAAGGAGCTGTGCTGTCATTGGGTACTTACTTTCCATTAGACCCTGTGAACAGTGGCATGGGAATCTCCTGTTGCTGCTACAGTCCTGCATCATTTGCAGGCTAATAGGCTACTAGCATTATCCAGCCCTATGCTCCCTATCCTTCCTCGTCTTGCCGTGTAACATGTTACTTGTAAATCTGTGAGTACCACATAGGCTGGCATGTATGCTAATTTCGACTATCCTGACGTGCCCACTCCATTTTACTGATTGCAAAAAACAGGGGTGCCAATAGCTATCATGTTATATACAAAAGTATATAAATACAAAAGTTTTTGGCAGAGATTGGTATTATAAAGGTGAACTGAATTTTGAATGTTTTAAAGAGTTTAGTTTTAAGAAGGTTCCTAAAACAAGACTAGTAAAGCTTAAAGGTGAATTCCAGATACTGCTAAACAAGTAAAATACTATTCTGTTCACCAGGTTAAGAAATAAACACAACTTTGCAATATAGCACATTCCTACCTAATAGTGCAAAGGCCTGATTTTCTTCTGCTGCAGTTCATCAAGATTTACCAGTTATATTCTTTCCCCAGCCCACAATTAGACAATGCCAGGAAAAGCAGCAGACTGATGAGCTCATTTTTCTGTTACTGTGCTCCTACTAATTTTCTCTGTTAGCACACAAGCACTGCAACACAACTGACTGGCTCATTGTGCTGCTTCTCACTATACCAATGTGATCTCTGCTGTAAGAGATTGAAAAAGGCTGCTTGATTACTTACACTGCTTCTATTCATTCAAATATATTTAATAATGTATGACTAATTACAATGCTGGTTTAGGTTATGTATATACTTGCGTGAAGTTTTCTTTTAACGTCCAGAAAAAAAAAGCATGGTGCTCTTGTCTACAAAATAAGAATGCGTTTTACATTCCAATTACTAGATCCAAAAAAAGACCACATTTTAACATCACTCTGTGCAAGGTAGAATACAACTCAACATCACTCCTATTATTTTATAGCATTATCATACTGCTCTACTTAGAACATGAAAGTGCTCTGTGGAGCAGACAAGAACACTGCTGCATATATTACTGCAAAACACCACTCTGCAATTCACTGACCTGTGAATATCAAGAGACACTTAACAGCACATTACAGGAGATCACCACTCTGTAACACACTGCTCCATCCTGTTCCATCCAAGGGAAAACAACTCTACCGAAAGCTGAGCTGCGCGCTCCTTTCCAACATTGTGCTGACATTTTACTTTTTGTGCTATGCTAGGTGGCCTGTAGCTGCATCATTACTGCTGTTTAATGTTAGAGTATGCTGTTCTCCATTTTGTCTTCATGTTTAGTTCTCATTTGTAAAGACTTCAAGTAACTCTAAAAAAATCATCAAAGTCATATACTGTATGCTTTTACTTGTTAATGTTGTTTCAAAACTTATCTTCAATCATCAAAATGATATCTGTTCATCCTGCTAAGAAGGATCTTGTTTGGGTAGTACCTGTTATGGGGTGGCATTGTTCTTCATTTTCAGTCTGCTACATATGGCTGTTTCAGCTGACATTACTCGGAAATCATCCAATGTCATCATCAGTAAACCCACCCTGAGAAATGTAATTTCTTGATTACATGATTAAAAAAAAGGCTGCAAAGAGGTTGCAGCATGAAAAGTCCCAAAAAATGCAAAAATCATGACGGTAGTTTATGATACACGGGGAAATTTATAAATGCTGTGACATATCAGTTTGCACAATTTATTGACTAATCTTTTTCTACCATTTGTGAGGGTCTTTTTGTCCTGTTCTGTAAATGTCTGACCAATTGGCAGGTTTTGCAAGGAAATATTGCAGGAATAACGTGCTGTATTTAAAAGTCCGTACACAATTAATGCATCAGCATAGTGCATTAGTAAATTAGCCCTAAAGCTCCTGGCTTATTTGTGTGTTATTCTTTTTTATGGTAGATATCCTACCTGTCCAATGTGTTACAAAGAGTTAAATAACTGATAAAAACAGAATTACCAATAATTCCACTAAGTATTTCCAGAAAACAATGCAGAATAACCTTATTCTTAGCACACCATAAAGAATCTGTCTGTGTGTATATTGTATGAATACACTGTCCTTGTCTGAGGAATACAAAAACTACCAGACCTTGATTCAGCTAGTTGGCACATAAAACTTAATAAAACTGTATGTACTGTTAGTGCATACATTTGAAAATACATGTAAAACAAAAGTTCTGTGCCATGGTACACCTGCAACTTTTTTCTTCTAACAACTAACAAATATGTCACTACATTCACCCAAATCCAATCTATTTATTCTGGATTACATGTAAGCATTAAGATTATAGTGCAACTTTTTGGAGCAAAAAAGACCTCTTCTTTAGGCATGCAATGGTATTCCTAACAAAGGGGTCATGTGGAGCTTCAAAGTGTTTTATTATTATGCCACTATTGCATTAGGACCTTTAATAAATCCAACATAGATCCATGTTGAGCCAGCAATAATCTCTATCTGCCCCGAAAATGTCCCCAATACTGTGGGGGAGGTGTGAAGATCTGGAGTTGCCTCATTTGATCAGGTCTAGGTTCAGCAATGTTATGTGCCTAAAGAATGTCATTGGACTTCCTGAATGTACTGAATGACCATCAATGGTTTTCTTTCATCTCTGATGGCACAGGTTTATTCCAAGATGACAATATCAGGATTTATCGGGCTCAGATTGTGAAAGAGTTCAGGGAGCATGAGATATTATTTTCACCCATAGATTAGCCACTACAGAATCCAGACTTTAACTCCACTGAGAATCTTTGGGATGTGCTGGAGAAGACTTTCTCCACAATCCGATTCTCCCATCATCAGTACAAGATCTTGCTGAAAAATGAATGCAACAATGGATGAAAATAAATGTAGTGATGTAGTATAAGCTTGTTGAAACATAACTATGTCAAATGCCTTATTCAAAGGCTAAAAGGCCCAATGTTATATTAAGGTGTATGACTTTTTTTTTACCAGGAGTATTATGTATTCTTTTTTATTATGGATATCAGTCAGGGTTATGTGCAGCACCCTAAAACATAAATGGTCATTTACAGTATGGTATCCTAGGAGAGTATATTGACCAACTAATTTATGTGAGCAATAGAGACAAAAATATAGCAATGAATTACTTAAGAGCAAAGATACACTATTGGTCAAAAGGCTGGCAGGAGGAACCACATCACAAAGTGGGAGACAGAAGTCTAAAGGCACCCAGTATATTGTATATTTTTAAGCCAGTGTAGCTCTGCAAGAGAAGGAAGATCAGAGTTGCAGCCCACTTGACTGTTAGGTATTGCTTTTTTTTCTATTATGCTTCTTTTTGTTTTTTTGTGTTAGAGTAACCTTAAAGGCACACTAGAAACCAATAGAATCTCACAACACACCAAATGAAACAAACAAAAAACTGGAAACTGCAAGAAAGGCAACCTATATTGTGAAATCCCAATCCCTCCTGCTTGGAAGTGCTTATGTGTTTGTCAGGTCTCTCACAGTGGTATGGGCAATAAGAAATTAAATGTACCTGCCAGTCACACATTGTGAGGGAAGTTCCAAAGTCCAGTGTTAGGAGTGGTGCGGGAAGTCATGCTTGCCAAACCCTGCTGAGTTTATTATTGGTGAGTTGGACCAAGCTTTGAGAAAATGGCTGAGCTCTGTTCTTGACGGGTCTCTCAACCTTTCCCATTTTTGAAAAAAAGATCTTTGTTGGAACTCCCTCTTTGGGAGAGAATGTTTTAGAGCCCTTGGCCAGCTACCTTGTTTTAGAATCATTGGAATATAGGAACACTAAAAATTTCAGTTTTGTGGAGCTAAAATACTTTAGAAGAAGTTTTGTGTGATTCTTCTGTATGATCAGCCATTCTGGATCCACCAATAACAAATGATATTGCTTACTATTCGTAAGGACTCGGTGAAATGCCCCTTGCTTTCCCCTCCCCTAGAAACATTCAATAATGATCATTTTCCAAGTGAGCTTGTCTGTGGTGCTTAAGTGCTATGTACATTTTGGACAATTTGTTTTCCAGAAAGAGTCCTGATTGTCTTCTGAATGGGGTCGCTTTAGATACACAAACTCGGTGACCTTGCTTTAAACCAATGGTTGAAGGAGGCTCGGGATCCCCTATTTTTTTTTTTAATGAATCTTGCAAATCATGATCCTCTAAACAAACCCAAGGGCTCGGCAAAACGTGAATGTGCATTGTCATTGGGTGCTGCAAAAAGAGGGTCATCTCACCCAAACCTAAAAGGGTTACAATATTAAGGATGGGGTGCAACAATTCATTAAACTGTGCAAACAAATTGCAGGTGTAGTTTTATAGAGACATGCCTAAAATATGTGTTCTGTATAACTGTGTGTTCTGCTTACTAACTTGCTTTATGTAGGAATTAAACTGATTAGTTTCTGTATGCAGATATACTCAATGAATGCAGATCATGCTTAATGATATGCAAATACCACAGATGAATATTCAGTGTAAATTCAGTGTCAGCAGATCTGCAGGGAACAACGTGCTTTTCCAACCTCCTCTTAGGGTGCAAGCTGGTGCAGGCAGGACATGTTTGAGACTGGCTAAATTAAGTAGATGGGTAAGCAGGTCCATTTTAATTAGGTGTTATTACAAAATAATAATTAGGGATTATATCTAGTTTTGGATTATGTTATAAAATCTGCAGGTGCGTTGTACATATAATCTTATCAGAATATAAAAAACTATATCTATATATATATATATATATATATATATATATTTTTTTTTGTGTGTCTTTATTTCTCATTGTTCGGGAGTCTGGTGTGCTGCATTTATTGGTGCTGACAAGAAACATATTGGCAGGTGGAAAGAAAAGTGAGATAGCCTTATCAGTCTTCTATTACTGATTTACTGTCCAGTTACAGGCTGAGAACAGGCACTGATCTAGTTGTGTGCTAAACTTAGTAGAGAAATACAAGTCACTGGGCTAAGTGGTAATTTCAGAACTGGGTGGATAGAATTATGAATGCCTTTTGCAGGTAAAACAGTCCCAAAGTATTTATTTTATTGTATATTCAGCTGTCTGCCTAGAATTCATCTTTTATTCTGTTGATACTAATCAGATTTATTGGTCACATACATAGACCTAATGTGATGAAAGTGCTACATCCCTGCCTGTGAAAATGGCCAGCGATCACAGTGTGATAACAGACCTCGGGGAAACCACTGTCATAGAATAATTTCATTCTGGTTGTACTCCATTATCAATGCATGAATTAACCTTATGCCAGAGTTCCTGTGGTTTATTCTGCGCTCATAAAATTAGGTATGTGGTCATAGTAATACATTCTGGTGTAGGATCATTTTCTAATAAATTGCTTTCTACCACTCTAAGGCCAGATCTAATCAATAACTGTATATTAATGTAATGAAGTTAGAAATGAGAAATCAGATTTGGTTAGCCAGATTGCTCTAAGCAGTAACAATTTGGTGGTAGGTAATAGTATATTGGACAATCTTTATATTATCGGACACATAATCATCGTTTTAGGGTGTTCTCACATGCTTGTGTTTTTCATTGGTCTCCTAAAAAAACAATGATGCTGGCAGGTATATTAAGCAATTAAAGCTTCTGTCTGCTTATCGGAAAATTATAGGTGAGGATATACCAACCTAAACAAGCGTTTAAATCTTAGATTATGTTCAGACTGGCAGTAAAGTTTCAATGCGGTTACCACTTCTTCATCTTCATCACTTCTGCTAACCTCAGGAAACGGCGCAGGTATCCTCATGGTGAATGAATGGGTGCGACAATATAGTACACTGCTCACTGCTGCCCGCTGTCAAATCTCCAGACAGGATAAATGTGAAGAATAGACTGCTGTCACCAACACAATCTGTGAGAGGGAATGGACATGACTTTACAAAGACAAGCAGAGAGGAGGCAGCCCATGAGTAATGACAATACGGATAGGCGGCCCGCTTTCTATGTTCCCAAGCAGCACATAGTGACAACACTACAGTTATTGCATTAGTAAAGCAACAGTGTTGTCACCTAAGAAATATAAATATTCAATGGAGAGCCTCCAGTATCTTCAGCCATTTAAACTATCCTTTAGTAGGGATATTTGAAAACAAGATATGCTTTGCAAATTTGGATTTTGATCATAGATCTTTAAACACATTTGCCAGTATTGTTCTGGTACCCAAAGTACTACAGCCATCTTTGTATTAACTAGTTATACCGTCTGCAATTTATTTTAATTATTGCAGCAAAAGAGCTGCACAATAATCTTATTTACTTTTTTTCCCTTAATTTTAAATTGGCAAGTAAAATTTGCTTTGCTCCAGCTGCATTCTGTAGAAAATTCCGCTTTAAGATACTGTGTATAAGAAATTAATGATTGCTGTGATCTGTTTGTCCTCTCATTTCTGATAAAGTCCTCACCCTGAAAGAAAATGGAACAAACATGCCCTGACACTTTATCCTATGACCTAATGGTCTGTGTGACTGATCCGTTTATATATCTGTTCTTTGTTAGCACAGAGCAGGCTGGTTTCCTAATTAACCCATCTTATCTGTCCTATGCATGGCAGCTGCTCTTCTGCAAATACTTATATTGGTCTTAGGTGTGTACTTTACACTAAATTGCACCTACTTCCTTCTTTGATTAAAAGCCAGCACACCATTTATGATCTGCAATAACTGCAAGAACTGAATAAATAAATATAATTGCATTATATTTTATGAAAATGTAAGTTAAGAAAACTCATATTTTTGTTTCCATGAGTCTCTATTATTATAGCTTTTGTGATGTATCTTATAGTGTTTTATATGTCAGCCAAACACAGTTAACATCCTTGTTGTCTGACTGCAGATATGAAAAGTAATTACATGTTCGCCCATGTAGAATTTGTATTTTTTTTACTTGATCTGACCTGACATATGATTGCATTAAGATAGAGGAATAATGAAATATGACTGAAATAGGAGTTATGGGGATTTCTGCATAAGGGTCTCCAAAATGTGACCTGAGGTTAAAGAAAGACACAATATTGGATATATTTTCATTCAACAAACAAACACAAACCTTCTTATAATGCAACATGTTTAGTAATAAATTAATACACAAAATATAACTGTAATTGTATAGCCAAGGCCAAATATAAGAACAAGCATGTTAACCTCTGAATGAAATATTTTGAAAATATAAGGTCAAGTATTACAATAAAGGTTGATTTACTAAAGGAGTAGAGTATGTTTACTTTGCAAAGTGAACATTTACTTATTATACCAAATAATGTGAATTTGTGTCCTCTTTAGTCATCTTATTAGTTGATGGCTATAGATATCGTAAATGATTATGTTCTGGCATTTGCTCTGGTATTCTAAATGAAGAGTGTATTGTGGGTGCCACAATGTGCTAAAGCTCATCTGCAGAATTAGGTCCTTTTCAGACTTTCAGTTGACCACAGTTCTTCAACTGCAGTCCCAACCACTCCTGTTTAACTGAATGGGAGCAGCTGGGACCTATTTTGTGCACATATTTGCATGTGGTTGCAGCTGTTTTAGATTGGGTTGCTGTTCCTCTTCTGGAGAAAGAAAAGTAACACATAGGCAAGGGCAACCTCATTCAGACATGGTAACCTGTGGTGAAATTCTCTGCTAAACCCCAAAAACAATTCTGTGTGCTTTAGTCCCTTCTCCCTACTATGGCCCTGACTTATGAAAGCTCTCCAAGGCTGGAGAGAATACACTTTCAGAAGTGAACTGGGTGATCCAGAAAACATGGAATGGATTTTTAAAAACCCTTTTCTATTTGCTAGCAAATATTTTGAACCCTGGACCAGATCCATTCTAGGTTTGCTGGATCACCCAGTTCACTTCTGAAAGTGTATTCTCTCCAGCCTTGGAGAGCTTTTTATAAATCAGGGTCTCTGATTTGAAAAAAAGGACATTTTTAAGTAAATTGTTTATAGAAATTACACCTCCCCCTTGGGGAATATTTATAAGAAAAAATGAATATTGGTATTCACACCAGTTTCACCCCATTTAACCATGGGAGGCCATTGAGTTCTTTTTGTTGGGACTGGAAAGCTCAGTAATTGGATTTGAGGCAATTTTCCTACTATAACAAATAATTAATAGTGATATCCAAGGGTACCAAAGCATGCATTTGTGAAACACATTCTAAAAAGTTTTTTTTAATATCTATCATATAGCTTACTGATTTTATTGTCAGTGCTGAGTCACTTTTACTGTTCTCTTTAGTGAGTGAGGGTCAGTGTTAAATAATGTCCTTTCAGACAATGCTTTTCTTGTAATGTTTCCCCAAACACATATAGTCTTATAAATAACATCACCAATAAATTGCACTTACCTCTTTATTTACCTCCCCCATATAATCACTGCACAATTCATCTCAGTTAATTACCATTGATTAATGTCCTCCCTGCTCAGTGTTGATTAAATTTATTTTACTAGTTCAGCTCCTGTTTTGATACCTGTGCCCACTTTTAATTAATTATCTCATCAGTTTTTGAGGCATATCCATCTATCCTTCAGCTAACAGCAGTCCAAGGAACAGAAGAGTGTTCATGAAAAGTAATGTGTGCCTACCTTCTTAAGGAGCTTCTCTGGTGCACCCAACATATAAATATATAACCTATTATACACTTCCATCCCACATCTACCCCAGGAGCTTTTATTCCCATTTGTAAACTTACAGTGGACAGGAAACATGGATACAAGGCAAACAGATAAACTGACTGTATCTACATATCTAGCATTGTAAACACATCCAAACCAGTGTAGCACCTGCAGAGACCACTAATTCTTTATTATATACAATGATTTAGATCTTCATTTAGGGCTACAATATTTGTATTTTTGTATTTGTATATTTTATATCTGTTTTATATCTGTTTTCCCAGGCTTTAGGTAAAACTTTAAAATCCTTATACAGTCTTATAAACTTTATTTTAAAGTAAATCCCCTCCTTGTTCTGTAGGGTCTATCACTTAGATTGATAATCGGGGTAACAACATGCACAGCTCAGCTAAATTTGTCAGCTGGGCAGAAATCAAACAGGTAAGAACCACCTGCCTGAATCACAAATTTTCAAAGAGAAACTTTAATGAGCGATAACCTGAAAGCAAACAGCTACTGTACTCTACTGTACAGTTACAAAAAAGCAACAATTACAGTTAAAACAAACCACAAAACATACTACTATATTGACACTACTGTCACAGATCAACCCAATAATACTGTGTATCTCAGTATACTTATATATTTCTAAAGAAATTGTTGTTGCATATTCAGTGTTTTTCCATAAGCTAATTCTGCAATGAAGAGTATGCCATCATTATAAGCACCTGGTTCAGTCACAGGGTTGTAATGAGCACAGCTGCATGGTCTGCATTCCTTTAGAAGTTGGTGAGCCTTAGTGAGAAATTTACCAAAAACAAAACTGCTATTGTAGGAGATGCAGAGACCTCTGAAGAAAGCAGTGAGCTGTTCCCAAAGACAGGACATTTTTTGTGGGTTTTCTGTACACTATGTTCAGGATATGTCCATGTGCCAATGTTTTTGACAATGATAGAAAATTATTAAGTTTGCCAAGTAAAATGGAAATGGAAAGATTTTGATTTACATGAAATTACCAAGTGTTTTAGAAAGGCAAAGTATTTATTGGAATGTTAATTTGTCAAAATAAAGAATATATTGAAGTAGTGAAAAAGAACTTAGCCGACCCCGTTTTAAATATTGTTAGGTTACTAAAGTTTACTTTTGAAGTTTTTAGACTATATTCATTATGTGCAGAAAAGCACAAGCGGGACTTTTAAGGCATAAAGTAAAATTAAACAATAAATGTTTTAATAGTTGATCATTTTTAAAAAACAAGAACGATCGCCTATATGACATAGACAATGTTACAATATACATCACAGATTCTTTTTCTAAGATCTTAAACATGAATCTCTTTGTAACACATGGTCTCTTAGTAGTTCTATTTTTACATCGATGCATTTCACGAATATTAAATCGCTTCTTCAGGATGAATCAAATATAACGACTATAGACCACAATGATAACAATGGAGTATCTCTTCCCAATTGCACAGGCAGATCCACAAAAGGGAAATAAAGCATGATAATAGGAGCAGGAGGGCACAAAAAGTAGATCTAGTTTGGGGGAACCAGTTGATTCAAAGATGATAGAGCCCAATAGTACTTTTCACTAAATGGTGTCCCTGCATGCTGGGTTGTCCATCCCCCAGCAACATTTTAATAAAAATCATTTTGCATATAACAACTTGGAATGAGAAATTTTCTTCCACTAAAAACAATCATTTTGACATATGTAAACTAATGCCACCAGATTGTTTGAATTGTGCTTCACTTTATTAAAAGTAGTCAACTAGAGCCCATTTATGACTTTGGGATGGAACCCAGGCTAAACATTTTCTCTCTCTATACAAGAGGTACATTTATTCTTACTTGGTATCATTCCTTTTTATTTCTTTTAGAAGAGGCAATCCTAGATAAATGATTCCTGCACTTTGCCTTTGTGCAGAAATTTTGTTTGCTTTCCTCACCTTTAGGCATACTAAAAATTTTACATCTCACCAACACTTGTTCAATTTTGTATTTGTTTAAAGTTAAATCTCTTGGATCTGCTGAAAATATTGTATGAACATTAAATTATACTGTAAATGTGAAATACTCTTGAGGTTTTTGATGCTTAAGCATTAAAAAAAAGACATTTCCCTTCCATTTTGCCTCTCATAGTAGCATGTCTATCCAGTATGATATTTCCCTGACTATAAGCAAATACATAACAGCATGTGATTGAGTGAGAACTCACTAAAATGGAAGATGTATTCCCATAAATCAGACTTAAGTGAAATGGTTACCTACATGGAAGAGCTGAAATTCCCCTCAAGCGTCATAAGAGATGACCAGAAGATTTCTGAGCTGTATTAAGTCTTTAACCACAAAAATGTAAAGCAATCTTCTAAAAGCAAATGAGAACCACAGGAGGTGAAGTGATAATCTACTAGTGTCCAGGATCTCCTCTCTACTGTGCTGGGTATTTTTAAACCCCTAAATCTAAAAAAAATCCCTACAACGTCCATTATGTTTGATTGGTTTCAAAAAACCTTGAGGCCAAGGTAGACTATGCAATGCTATGTGTTGCCCATATTACAATAAAATGAGGTGGCTGGTTTTATACATGAGCTCTATACATGTAGTCAGGATTTTCCATTGAGATGTTCAAACCACTTCTAAAGGTTCTGTTCTGGGTCAGAACAACATTGCATATCCTAACTCTTCATGTATTTCCTAACTCATCATGCTCCATCGGCTAACCAGTCTCCACCACAAGCACGATCAGATCCCTAGTACTAGATATTCCTAACCGGCAAAAGTAAATTACATGCTTTACCACCTAAGGATGATTTACTATTAGCTAACTTGAGTGATAAGTATTTTGCTAGCCTGGAAGTTGGAATAAAAGTAAGTTTTAGCCTCAGGTCTAATAATACCTTCGTCTATAATACAGTGTCTCAGCACTGGCATTAAAAGGGCCTATCATATGGGCTATACTGCACACATGGCTGTGCGGCTACTTGTTTTGCAGCCCATTGCTGATTTAGTGTAGGAATCCCATGTAATGGATATAACAAGAAGCCTCTGCTAAATGTATTGTTGGAATCCAGGAAAATGATAGGTAGATACACAAAAGAGAGACCTAACTAATGGTCAGAAATTGCTCACAGAATTGCTACTACTCAAGCAATGCTTAGTAGCCTTTGAAGGAACCCTGGTTAAAAGAGGTTTCGTTTGAGAATTAATGTGAGCATAGAACTATAAAAGAATCTTTCAACTAGGGTTCATATAAAGTCTAATAGGGGTTTCTTGAGCAATGGGCAATTTCGGACTGAAAGATAGGTATCCACTGCCACTAATTATTTTTTTAGATATTTGTTGGAGTGAGAAGGGTGCATTTGACCACCAATGAGAACCATTTAAGAGACCCATTTTTTCCACTAACTATCAATGTAAAGAAGGTCTTTCATTGACCACCAGTGTAAAGGAACATTTTCACTGACTGTAATTAGGCATTTCTGCATCAACCATTATATTTACTAAAAATAATTATGTGGAATATGGCAGCCCTGGGTGTCTGTTATGCTATCTCAGCTCACTGTTCCATCTAATGTACTGTGAGCTGTAGATATAGTAATAATTAGCTGGGGTTCCCTGAGACTTGAAATGTCTTACATAATAAAAAGGTTGAGAAAGGCTAACCTAAAGTGAAGCACCATTATATTTCAGGTAATGCTATTTTCAAGTATATCCCTCCTTCATCATGAGAATGGGGGAGATAAGATTTTACAGGATAGAGAGGTTCTATCTATTTCACTCTTTAAAAAAAACTAAAGAAAACTTTTGGCTGTAATTCTACTTCAAACAGAGTATTCTTTAATATTCATGATATTGCAGTCTGCTTGCACACATGCTCATTAAATTGAGCCCAGAAAAGCTCTCAACAGCTGACGAGTAAACTCCCACTTCACAGCTAATGTTCCTGTATCTATGCAGTCCTACTGGGTAACATGCTCGTACTCTTGAGACTTGCGCACTACTTATCAATAGCAGGCATTTTTTAACAGAAAATTGTTGTCAGTGTGCATGAGTAGTATTACATGGTTTTAAATGTGCACTCCCGCATGCACAGTTTTAAAAGCCTGGCTTCATTGAAATCAGCAAAACAGGCAAGGTGTTCTATTGTTTGCCGTCTTACTGCCATTTATTTTTTCCATTTTTTATTTTATGTATATTTATATATTTTATTATTATAGGTAAATTTATAGAAAATGAATTTAGGATTTTCTGTTAAACTCTACTGCCTCTTTGTACATTTAAAAAAAAATGACTTAAGCAAGATAAACTATTCTATACTTAAGTGTTTGTTAACTGATCACATGTTGTGAGCAACATTGAAGTGACAAGGGAGCAAGGGAGATAAGTTGCTGATCAGCCTCTTGGGTGCTTAGCAAGAAGAAATTGCATTTTTGATCCATTTAAAATTTAAATCTTTTTTTTGTTACTTTACGTATATTGTCTTTGTTTAACAAATTTAATAAATAGGCATTATTAAATCTCTGTGGGATAGCTAAAGACAGCAAAATAGAAGTAGCTCTTCTTGAGACCCCTCAGCCTCACAATGTCACCTGATCATCTAATAAAAGATGGCTCAAAAATTTGACCCATCGGATCCTGGTTGTACCCTTTCACCTTGATTTTATTATGTGGAGGTAGTAATGTCAGAAGACTCGTTCTCTACCTGCTGGCAGGATAAAAGACTTGGAGTAAAATAATTATTTTGACTCCATCAATTTTAGGTAACAAAGCTTTTGCCTGCCTTATGTTGATAAGTCAATAAGAAGACTATTGGAATTAGTCTACTGTTTTGTTACTTTTAGTTATATACTACTGTAAACCTGTATTTATTGTACCACATCATTATACAGTATCTATGACTATAAATTGTCAAGATGACTAGAGGTCCTAGTTTTTCCATTATTATTTCTATGCAGTTGAAAAATGTTAGATGGATTGTACTTAATTCCAACAGATATTTATGACTTAATGGCTTTTTAGATAAATATTGATTAGTCTGTTTAGAAATGATGAACATTTTTCTTTTTTCGTATCCTTTCGTTAACTAGACTTTTTTTCACTCTCTCTACAGCTTGCTCGGAGGATGCCGGCACAAGTCTATACTTTGTGAACACTTCTTTGCTACAGATCACATTTTCCAGCACAGTGGGGGTGTTCATCCCCTGCCCTGCCGCCGGATCTCCCAGCGCCACGCTCCGATGGTACCTGGGGACAGGAGATGACATTTATGACGTGCCTCACATTAGGCACGTCCATGCCAATGGCACTCTCCAGCTATTTCCCTTCTCCCAGTCCGCTTTCAATAGCTTTATACACGACAATGACTATTTCTGTACAGCCGAGAACTCTGCCGGCAAAATACGAAGTCCAAACATCCGCGTCAAAGCTGGTAGGTGGAACAGTTCTTTGTCTTTGTTGGAAAAATATAATACTTACCTGATGAGCTAGAAACTATATTGCAGGTGTACATTGTCTTCAGAACAACTTCTTTTAAAGCACAAAAAATGTGTAATAATTTTTTATATAGTGGGGAATAGTTTAAAAAATGTTTAGGTATTTATTATGTCGTTCTGGGCTTCATTAAAGAGATTTTAATTTACTAATATGGAATCATGGAAAGGAGAGAAAAGTTGTATAGGGACAAATAGTTCATCAAAAAATCTGATGGGGTTCTGGTCTTACTCTACAAAGTGTATAAATGATCTGGCTGTTTTGTTGAAATTTCTGAAAAAGTATGGCAGGAAAAGTCTTTTCAGTCACGCTGGGTTACTATTCTCTCCTTAGGGAGCTATGAAACGTTTTTAACATTAGAAGAACAATCTAATTTAAATCGGATTTATTACTAGACATCCTAAATTAACTTTAAAAGAAAGGATTTGGGCTGGAAGACCACATATTTACCTGCCTGGCGCTAGTTTTAATCTAAAGTGCCATTGCTGTCCAAGGATCTTCAGTATGGGGTTCCCTGCTGCTGTTTGTCATTCCATCTGCCGCCCTCAACTTCACTACCGCGTCCTGCAAGGACTTAGTAGCTGGAGGGTAGAACCACAGTAATCAGTCCTGCAGAATCCTACAGATGATTTCCGGTGATTGCTAAAGTGATCTAGTGTCCCCATTTTGTCTACACAGAAGCCTTTGTCAACAGATGGAGTCCTGGCATTGGCCAGACTCTGAATTGTACATAAATATGATGTAGGTAATTACAAGGTTAACTCAAAGTCAATGCTCATGGCTATAAGCCACAACAAGCCTTATAGAAATTTTAAATCAAGTTAAATTGATAATCCCTATTGCAAAAGTTCTTTTTACTTACAATAGTATCCAATCATGTGAACATTCCACTTAGGAAAAATTTTCATACATTCTCTGTTTCTTTATTACGTCAAGCTTGTATGATTCCAAGCCAACCCAACACATTGATGTTTTCTGAATTCAAATCTCCTAAGAATAATTCCTTATTGATTGTTTTGGGTTACGTCATACATCATTGTACTACCTTTGCAAATAACTTTATGGGAGTCACTGGTAATATATTGTTGTTTAGATAATTAAAGGATTGAAGTAAGTGTGTTACATATTTTCCAAAAAACTATGGTCCAGTGTGTTTGAGGCAAAGTCACTTATAGTGGGCCAAATGGAGAATGCTTTTTTGTTTGCCTATAAAAATAGTTCTGAATAGAGATGAACAATGAGATGAAGAAAATTTGACTGGTATGCAAATGACATTCAAATTGTATGCAAATTTCACAGATTTGAAACGTAATCTATCAGCTGAGTTTCAAGATGGTGCACTTTGCATGTTATTTGCATAAAAGTCAAATTTTCTGCATCTCACTGACTAACTCTAGTCCTGAATAGGAGTAAGAAAGTTAGGCTATATTTCAATGTGCAAAAAGCTTGTGGTGCAGTTAGCGATTCCATATACCTGTAATAAAGAAATTAATGTAGTATCTCACCCGTAGCCACCAGCAGGGAATGAATAGGGGGCAGTGAGCAGTTGAGTAGCGCTTTTGCTGTGAAAAGTTTAAATGCTGGATCATGATTGATTTTTTGATATTACTAAGAGTTTTGCTTACAATATTCCTCCAAAGTACTAGTAGAAAAAAAGATTTTTTTTTGGCCAATTTAAAAAACATTTAACAAACCCTCTCAATTTGATATCCAAAAACAATACTGAAATACCCAATGGTGGAATAAATGAACTTTCTAACATAAAATAGGATCATTCTTGGCTGATGGTTGCACTAGGCATAGACAGTGGAATGAATGTAAATCTGTATAAAATTTGCCCGTGCACAATTTCCAGAAAAAAAATGATTACATCTGCTAATGGCAGAGACTTCTCATTTTTACAGCTGTCTACTCCTCGTTCAGATCTTCATTGGATGAAAAATGGTTTAGTCTATTACCAGTCCTATGGCTAAAAGCCTGAGGCTACTGGAAATGTTTGTCCAAATGACTTTTGACAGAATTACATATGATGATTAGTGGCAATGACTGATCGTCTTTGAATTACTAAGAGAAATTAGAAGGCTGCCATTGCTGATCTCCTAAATACTAGTTGCCTGGCTGGTTTAGACCTCTATACTTTCTTGTAATGAACCCATGTGAAATCAGAGGAATCTACCTCCTGATCTGCTCGATGGTCAGCAAAAGGAGTTTTTTTGTTTCAGTCAGGACAAGTTTCCTTTTAAAATAATGTAACGCAAAATGTTTTTTTTCAGCCTAAGCAGATCTGCAATTAATAAGCAGTCAGGGCAAGGTTTTAATTTGTTGCAGCGCCATGTTGGAGCAGCTGAGGGAGGAATATATGATTGAAGCTTCCTAATTATATTAAATCTGCCTCACAATCTGTCTCATTGCTCCTGTTAGCCTTGTTGTGTTACAGAATTGATGCATTTCCCCATAATATATCTTAAGGCTAAACTTTTTTTAATTGTTGGTAAGGTGGTGAATAATTTTTTGTTTTTATTTGGAATTATTCACCTTTTCGGTTTGTTTTGGTGGTCATTGTCACAGGGACTGAATGTAAGAATGGGACAATATTTTGAGTTGTCACCATTGATGTCCTGTTGTGTGTTTAGGGAAATCTATAGGGTAGGTTAAATAGGGTGAGTGATGGAAAATCTCTCAAATGGGGCACATAAAGAAAGCCTAAAACTGGAAAGTCTTTTTATTCACTACTCTCTAAAAAAATGGCTTTAGATGTACTATAGATCCTAAATGTTATGTCCATGCAGTCCTAACTGTAAAACTGAACAATAACCCTTTAGGCTAAAGCTACGTACACACTTCCAATTATTATCGTCGGAAAACGAACGACGAACGTTCCTGCACGATATATATGAATGATCGTATAGCACCGATCCTGCACATAGAGGTAACGACACGATCGTTCGTAGATATTGTACACACAATAGATACGATCGTTTAAGCGACAGAGAAACTATGTGCACGACAGGAAAGTGAACGGACGTTCGTTCATAACGCATGCTCTGAACATGGACGATCAACGAACGACCGTACACACGAACGATGTTCAACGATCGTCGTCCAATCCGATCCGCCGGTCCGGTCGTTCGTTTCCAACAATTTTCCTCGTTCGTCGGCGTCGTTGGTTACTTTTTTACGAACGATTTTTTGCCCAATCGATCGTTCGTCGTTCGATTGGAACGATAAAAATTGGAAGTGTGTACGCACCTTAAGTAGATTAGTTATGAGACAGAAATAAAAGTGTAGTCAACATCCTGACCTGCTTTTCGCAACCTTCTTACCAGGGAATCCTTAGAAAAAGATTTTAGGGAACCCCTGCTATAATTACTATATCCACAGCCTATCACAATGTATTATCTTGGTGACCGGTGGGGACATTGCCAACCTTACAGATAGCTGAAAAGACCATTGGTCCTAAGTGACCTGAAATGCCCAATTCTCTCATTGCTTAAGAAACCCCTAGTAACCTCTGGATGATCCCTGGGGTTCCACAGAATCCTGGTTGTGAAACACTGATCCTGACACTAATGCCTGGATCACAAGACTGGCTGAATACAAAAGATTTTACCATAAAACATTTCAAAGTGGATTAGTTTAAAATATAACTCCAACAGTCAAATACAGAGTTAAAGTACACCTACATAAACTTTGCTATGTGCCAAGGGATCAGCACTTTTGCTCAGACATGGTATGATTCATACTGCATAGCTGAGAGTGTTACACCACTGTTTTATTTTAGAGAAAACAAAAAACGTGGGTGTCGTTTCCCTGCAGGCAGCCTGCTGATTGGATACTGTCAGTTGACTCATTAATATCAGCTAATTCACCATTCTCTTCTTCAATCAGCATGTTCCTTGCCAACATATGTGCATGCAGCAAAGCCTGATTGGCTCCTAGTTCTTCCACTACCTCTCATACCCAAGCTTTGCTATAAACAGACTAAATGCCAAGGGATTTGAGTTACTTACATACACTACACAATTTCTAAATAAAAATTGCAGATATAAAGTTTCTGCTTAAACATCCTGTGATTAAAGGAGGCTACTGTAGCTCTATATACAGGCACTTCTAGGTTCCTGAACTTTATCCCCACAGCATTTTTGTCAATGACAGTGACTTTTTTGTGTTATTAATACACATGTAGTGAGGAAGTCATCTGTTCTGAGATAGATTCAGAAAAAGAAATGCTTGGAGAAAAAAACTTTTATATTTGTTAAATGCTAATTGTTAAATTCAGTTCAGAGACAAGTCTCTGTAGTGGGTCATAGATATAAGCATGAAGTATCTTTGCTCATCAAAACTGGTTTCAGCACCATGGACAGCATTAGCTGAGTTCCTTTTAGATGCACACAACAAATGTGACCATATTGCTCTGATATTTTTTGTACATTTCTAATTAAACGTAATAGAAGGCTTTGCAGACTGGTGCATTTTGAGCCTTCAGGGGCCCCTTCATTGTTTCTTTATGACCCTCAGTAAGTTTAGGAATTTTAACTAAATGAAAGTCCAGCTTGTTTTAAAGACCAAGGCTTTCATACCTAATTTCGCAGTTGGATACGTATTCTGTGTTTAAAGCCAAAATGTGTTTTCATTGTGGATAATAAAAGTAATAAACACCCTTGTCAGGTTTTTATTGTTGTTGGTGTACCTTTTTGGGAAATTCGCCCTCTCTGTTTATCTTAGTGACCACTGACACAAAAACATGGTTATATATCCAAAATTAGATAAAAATAGAGAAAAATTGCTTAATTTGGAGAAATACTTCCTGTTGGGAACCTCTTATCAATTAAAGTGATAGCACTAGCGAATATTGTAGTTGTCAATCAACAAGGGTGCATTCCATGCTTCATTTTTTGGGGGATATGATGAATTTATTATGTCTGCTGTATTCTAATTCTATTTCCTATGTCAAAAGATAAAAGTACACTGGTTGTTGTGTACAGCAAATCCACTTACCACTAAAGTGTATCTAAAGCTGAAGAAATCCTGTTCCTGCTGGTGTGCTCAAACTTTTGTGAAAAGCCAACATTTCCTCAGAATAGGAGTACACTGAAAATCTTTTACCAAAGATACGAATTACAATGACAATTGTCAGAGAGGGAGTTTTCCTCACCTCCCTGTTGGCAGAAATGCAGGAGAATTAGAAAAGAACAAAATCTCCCCAATGGGTCACAAAAAATAAATAAATAAAACTATCAGATGTTTCTACCATTCTGTACACTTTCCAAAACTCTAAATATGTTGAAATGAAACTCTTCTCCAAGAGCCCCATTATTTTCTTTTTGAATGTTTTATTGTCATGTAACATTTGCGTGCAGTACTTAATAAATAGTTACTGGTTTGTATTGCTGTGGATGACCACCAATTATGTTCTAGTTTTCAGGGAGCCGTACACAGTGCGGGTGGAGGATCAGAGCGCCATGCGTGGCAGTGCTGCTGTATTCAAGTGCCTCACTCAGCCCTCTGTGCAGGAGTATGTCAGTGTGGTGTCCTGGGAGAAGGACACTGTGTCCCTCATATCAGGTATGTCACTTTGTTATGTATAACATTGATATTCTCTTGGCAAACCAACTTACTACTCCTCTATAACTCATGCTTTGGGGGTTTATTTCTCGCTTCGTTTTGTTTTTTTTGTTTTCTACCCTGTGAAGCCTACACCTGCTGGAAATATTGATTTAATGTTTGTATTATGATGTTTTTTTTCCAATCTATGTTTTTATGGCTTTGAAAACAAACAAGCAAAGTATTTTCTTTTTAACATCCTTTATTTAGATTTTCAGAAAAAAAGTAAGCTGGCAAACATTGATATGGTATCAACAAGTAGTAGCAGTAACGGATATCTAAAGCATTCATATTCAAGATAAAAAACATAGGGGGATATGGTACAACAATATCTGAACTCATTCATGCATATCATAAGGGTGTGTTTCTTTGGAAGATGCACTATTATTGATGCTCTGTCTGGGGATCACAACACTCATATTCAAAGAGGGGTAGCATAAGAAGTTAGGCCCTCCAACCCGATAAATATAGATACCACCTAGGCAGCTGAGATGGGCTTGGTTGGGAGGAGGACCAGGCAGAGAAGTGCCCTGTGTGCTCCAGGGGTCAAATTATTTTTTAACTGCAAAGCAATTAAAAAGTAAATCTGTGCTCATACTGGCCATGAGGTTTTGGTGTTTTTTTTAACATTTCTTCATGCCACGCTACATATAGCTGGTGCCATCTCAACTGAGAATGAATAGGGGGGATAGTGGGTAGTACCAGTGCCACTCACTGCCACCAGTTGTCAAATGTGCAGACACTGATTCTTTAGGAATCAGCACTGAGGTGCAAGTGACTGAGCTGGCAAGGTGTCAGCTATAAGGAGCCAAGCAGGATTTCTCCATCCCAAGACAGATCTGAACCCTTAACTGAGCCTTTAATC
The DNA here is from genome assembly GCF_032062135.1 of Pyxicephalus adspersus. Classification (NCBI taxonomy): domain Eukaryota; kingdom Metazoa; phylum Chordata; class Amphibia; order Anura; family Pyxicephalidae; genus Pyxicephalus; species Pyxicephalus adspersus. The sequence continues at coordinate 31,713,318 of NC_092868.1, read as the reverse complement.
TGGAACCTAATAACCATTCACTACTGGTAAAACTTCCAGATTCATGCGTTTTTAATTACAATTATTAATGCTTGGTAAAATCTCTGCTTTTTAAATATGCCTCCTTTAATTATACATTTCAGAGAATGTATAACTGAACTAATCTATGATTCCCAATAAAGGCAAGTGGGGAAAGTACATTTTCTTGAGGTTGTTTCTTTGAACATGTTTTAAACCACCAGTCACCATTGTGTTTGGTTTACTTCTCCCTTCCAGTTTATGGCCAGTGGACATTTCAGTTTATAAATAAAGAATTTGTTTTGATTGTCTTCGCAACTAAATCTATTATTGTACTAGTAATTTGTAATAACTGTAACATATGTAATATATATTGTATATTTAAATAGGTCACAACTTGTTTTAAACATATAATAAGCAGACAACTGTTTTAAAATAAAAGCTATATAAATCATATTTCCACCTCTCCCTTATATGCATTTTGAGTTTACATGGAAATTCCTTCTACTTCTACAAGTACTGTAAAATGCATCAGTATATTGGTAAACAGTACAATTCCATTCAGCTAGGTCAGGAAAAAGCATTTATTACTGCCTAAAATTGGATATAGGATTGGATGAATAGGATTGATAGGAAGAGGTGCACTTAGCAATATTTAGAATATTGTAATTTGTGGTCCAGCAGGTTAAGAAAGATCAAAAAGCCTTTTGGGTTAAATCCCCCACTATAGGTACCAGTTCAAAATATCCAGTGTGGTGTCTTGTAGAAACACATGCATTAACTAAGTACATGACCAATGCATAAATAACATTCCTACACGCTAACCTAAAACACGTCTTGCAGTGTACTACAATAGTCTGTCCTAACACAATGTACATTTGATCATTAAGGAAAGATGAGTGGGTCCTAAAAGGGGGGGGGGGGCAGATCAACCATAGTGTCCGTACATCAGAAGTTGCCAAAGTAAAAAAAATTGGTAAAGCTGTCAAGCTGCATAGTGAGAGATTAGGGTGTAGGAAATTGTGCCTAATTTCTATTTTTAGCTTTTTGGGCAATTTACTCTTTTGCCTTTTTTGTTCTTTTTATTTAGTTTTTTTTGTCTTTTATTTTGCATTTGATATGAGGTCAGCAGTCACTTATAGCCTCTCTACTTACACTAGAACTCTAGAACTATACAATACAATGCCAAATCATTGCTACACAAGGTTACTGGTTAAACAGTTTGTATTTAATTGTGTTGAAAAAAAGCTGACCCTTGATACACTTGGAGCTGGTGCTTCATTTGGGAAGTGGGTTCTCATATTTTACTGCTAACCTTTTAGAGTCTTTGCTGTCTTCCGCAAGTAGCGAGGCAGAGCAATCATTTCCTATTGCATTTAATTATTATGTGTGGGAATAAAATACAACTAATCAACTTTGGCATAGATCTGTCAACTTGCTGAACGTGGTAAGGGTTTTTTGTTGTCTAAGATGAACTAAATGCTTTTATAAATGTTAGTGCATAGATTTATTGCTAGTTTGTGTGTTCATATTGCAGCATTGCCAGTTTTACCAGCCTTTGATATCCAGGAAAAGTTAAAAAAAAAATCACATCTATAACACACATTTATATTCATTGTATAATAGATATTTCTGTTTGTGTGTTGGTATAACTATTCAGTATCCCAGAAAAGTATGAAATGATTCAAATTGTATTAATATTTTGTGTGAAACAGAGTTAACACCAACTAAAAACTTTATGACGGGGATCACCGTCATCGGTTCAAATGTGACTGTTATTGGTTTTAGAATTAACGATTAGACAATATGCACCTGTTCATGGCTAGGTTAATTTGAACAGAATAGTGGAGGAAAATTGGCGTCTTTATGGACTTGAAGGTGAAAACAAACGTAGCTAGCTGTGGACCAGGGGAATAGAGAGAAAAACATAATGATAACAGTGACTGAAAAAAAAAATGTAAGTGTGGAGACACAGCTAACAATGAGACAATTAGAAAGGCTGAGCTGGGGCTGACCGGGAAGGTAGGACAAGGTGGAGTATGAGCTGATGAGGAAAAAAGTCATGGTCAAAAGATAAAAGAGAAGAGACAGCTTATAAACTTATTACATTCAGAGATAACTAAGAAAGAGTTTAGGCACAAGAACATGGTCATTGGAATGAGAGAAAATGTAGAATGATCTTGTTCTAAGCGAGGAATAGGGAAGGCTGAGCATGATCTGATTATGGACCATGGGCAAAGAAGTAGAATGAGTCAAAGCATGTTTAGTGGGGGCAGAGGGTAAAAGAATTGTTACTGGGGAGAAAAAAAAAACACACTAAATATTTATAGATAATAGAAAACATTCTGTAAAACCCTATTGTTTCTTAGGAATGTGTGGTAGAGAAGTTGCTGACCACACAAAGGTTGCAGCGGTCATTATTGAAAGTGAACTAAGAGGTCACAGAGGGGGTGCAAGACAGAATTTGTAAACTGTCCCACTGCACAGGGCCCTGGTTATGCTGTATTTACAAAGTATTTACAAAGTGGCATTCTTGCCATAGGCTGGTATGAATTTCTGCAAAGGTTACAAAGTAGTACACATGTATTCGGCTGTGTTCAGTAGCTTTAATTTTCATTCTAAGGACATTGCAGAGGTACTGACATATCTAAACAGAACTTGATTGCTGCCTATATGGTAGAGTAGCCGGTTTATTAAATTGTTGCTCTTTGCATCAGAAGATTTCAAGTGGCCTGGATTCTTGCTTTTAACCTGTGTCACAAGCAGTGTCATAGAATTGCAGTTTTAGTTATGGGATTAAGTAAATAACAAATAATTTAAAATGAACTAAAAAAGAACATAACTAAAGGACAATACTATTTACCTTTCTTTTCACTAGTTGCAAATTATGGAAATCATCAGGAGGCAAAATATGGTAATTGCATTTCAGTGTTGTATTATTTTCAATACAAAATAGTTCAAACTGAATAAGTGCACCTAATACACTAAATGTAAGTCACAGATGGTGTCAGTCAAGTCAAGTATGTGTGTGTGTGTGTGTGTGTGTGTGTGTGTGTGTGTGTATATATATCCTCCTACAAAGCAATTACATAATATTTTGTATGCTGGTTTTTTTGAACTATAATTAAAAAATAATTATATAAGACGTATCTTTAATGCTTTCTGAATCACTGAGAATAAGTATACAATTCAGGTGTTCAGTAACTGCGGCACAACTCGTTCTCCAGTTATCTACATGTTTGTTTGGTGTGTGACTGAGAATACCGAAGCCAAATGATCAGCTTTACATCCAGACAATTAGCATTCTTCAGAATGAGTTGAGAAATGGCGGCTTACATCATCTCTTTATATAGGTCCACTTTGAGATTATTCTTATCACTTCAGTATTGATGAGAACATCCAGTACTATAAATGTGCTGCCTGTTTTGTTCTTGGAGAATTCTCCTCTGAAACAAAGGTGTCAACATTAAAGTTTGACAAGAAACCTGGGCACAGTTCAGCTGAAGACAATTGCTATGCTGGATGGACAAAGACACAAGTATGTTTACACACTATTACACACAGTTACCTGAGCCATTGCTAAAGCAGAACAAAATGATTAGTGTTGTATGGAGGTCATTATTAAGGTTTCAGTACAAAGCGGACTTGCTGGTTCCTTAGGAAACAATCAGACCACATATTTTGTCTTTTCTGCTATCTTTCTTACTCTGCAGACTATTTCCCAGTTATCACTTCGGTGTGTCATAACTAATAGCTTTAGACTTCATCCATTTCATGTGTATGAGCAGCTGTAAACTTCAGCATTGTGATACACTTCAGGAGATAGTGGAATCTATCACAGTCCAATAATATTGCTTTTGTGTCCATAGATAAAGTGTACATACATGTATTCTCACAGCATAAATGATAATTCAGATTTGAATATGATTAAAATAGGTGATTAATTATTTCCTCCATTTTCTGTTTGTCTCATTCAAACAGAATACAAAATAACAAGCGGTTCTTTCATGTATTGACCCCCTTTGACCCTCTAGTTTTGATGCTGTTTAAGTTTGGGGGTAGGGGAGTATTGGGGCTGTAGGGAGGAATATCAGGCACATAGCAATCTTCCCCGTGAGGCCTGGCGTGATTTTTATCTCATCACCATGGTAACAGAATGGGAAGGTGCGAGTTGTTTTCATTTTCTGTGTTAATTCAGATATTCAGATGAAGTTATGAGCTGTGCATGGAAATGAGGGAGAGAGAGACGGAGGGATAGGGAAACGAGAAATGACAGGAGAGCAGAGAACAAACAAAGCAGGAAAAGTGGCACCAAGTAGAGGCTGTGATTGATGGAGAATGTTGCCAGACACTACTGTATGCATGCAGATAGACGATCAGGGCAGAAAATCAAGTAGAGGGGAAAAAAAGTGGACAAGACATGAGTATAGAAGGGGCATTGTTCTTTTCTGTTAGACAATACATTTTTACAGTGTACAATTTCCTGTGTCCATCATGCAAACTCAATGGATAGAAACCTTTTTTGCCCCTTTTCCCTATTTTGCATGTATAATAAGTATCCATTTTGTTTGTAGGCGTATTCTGCAAAATTCTGGTAGATATTAAAGCATTGACCCTTTAGTTTAGTCTTCTGCTGGAGCTGATTTCCCTAAATCCATCAGGGACCAGTTGCATTTTTGGAATCTGGACATGATTATATACTTACATGATTGTATACTTACTTTTTATACTTACTACTGCAGTGGCCTGGGCAGATACACAGATTTATATTTTCTTTCATATGGATAGGAGCTGACCAAGACATATCTAAAGACTGCTAGCTAAACAATTTGGTTTCATATATCTCAATTATACCTCTTCCCTTGATAAACAATTATCTAATGCCATGGAGGTCTCCTTGTTCCTGAAGCGGACCTTGTTCCGTGAAATGCGTAGAACATATGTATGAGACTACACATCCTATGGCTATGTAATTTCATAATTGTTTTAATTTGATTTTAACTGATACAATAAAAAAGTTTTCTATGTTTTTAATAATGACAAGCTATGTGTAAGTTCTGTGTGAGTAGAAGAGCCTTTAAAGTCCCAAGGTCTGTTTTTTTTTAACAAGGTGGTTTATGAAAAATGGCAACCACATTGTAGATAATCCAACCACAATAATATCTATTTTCTTATTGGTATGCATACTTAATTCTAGTTTGAACTCCTTATGAACATTAGACATTCCTTGTGCTACTCTTATCTGAGAAAAACAAGAAGTTGCCAACTGCATAAACCTAATATAACCTAATATATAAACTATTAGGCTAAAGTTAATATTGGTTTCATAAAGATAGGTCATTTACTGACCAGATCTGTCAGTTTTGCCAATATGAGGCAATGGCCAGCTATATCCGTATGTACCTTTATGATACAATAATATTATTGTTTAACATACATTGCAAATACAGTTTATATCCTTATTTCAACTAAGAAAAGTAGGAAATAATAGGAAACAAATTTAGACCAAACATTGTGGGTATAAATAAGGGTTCTTCGGAATAGTGTATGGTTTTTAACAATGCCTTGCTAAAAAGCACATTATGTTAATGCATTATGAGGAAGTTACAAATGTTTAATGGGCCCACAGCCCATTCCTGCAAGAAAGGTTACTCGGTATCCTGCAGAGTAGCTGTAATATAAAAAGGAGGCTTGCACCCTTGATGAGCTATGGTTCCCTGGTCCTACGTACAACAAACCACTTTGAGGCTTTTTTTCATAGCTAAATCCCATTATGATGTTCTCTATTCTATTTATATGTGAATAATAAAAGTTATTTTTTTCTACACTGATTTGTTGGCCAACTATTTTTCTCCAGTGTAGATTTCAGTCAACATTGGTTATTTTATTTAAATTGGTATTTGATTAGCATTATTACCACTTTATATCACACAGGGATTAATTAATATTTACACTTAAGAGTACACTGTACAGTATACCCAGCCAAAACTATGTCTTTGAGTATTGAATAAAGGAGAGAAGAATTAGAATTCCTGTCGTTTTTTTGTTTTGCTATCTGGAGATATTTTATCTCACTATTGTTCCAGTAAGAATATTTTCCTAGACAGGAAGTAAGGGAAAGTCTCTTAACCGTAACACAAACAGCAATATGTTTAGGAGAAGACTTAAGCTGTCATCTTTGTATTGATAACTGTGTCAATGCGTACCTTTTTTTTTTACTTTCTGGCTGATGAAACCGTTGTAATTTTGTCAAAAGGCGAGGGAATTGAATTGAATTTTACTGATACATTTTTGTTATTTTCAGATTTTTTTATTAACTGCAGTATTATTGGTTGTGAACACAAGTACCACATTATATGGCAAAACAATTTGTGAGTCTTGGTGGGTTGCTTTGTGTTTATTATGTGGAAGGGTACAGGTCTACAGAACAGGAAAAAGGCTGTTAACTCAAGCCTTGTCACAGACTTTTATTTTCACGTTTTATCAATAAAAACAGTTTTTTTTTTATGTCTTCTCAACTTTTTTTTACAGTGATGCATATTTTAGTTTGAATGCCATTTTTTTATCTTCACTTCTTTATGATGTAAATTTTTGGTCTCATTACTGCAGAATCTCTATAGTGTACAGGCTGTGTATATGAAATCAACAGCAGCTGTCAGAAATGGGAACTGGCTTGGATACTGTTGCTGATGCAAAATATTTGTATACTTTCTCTCGTTAATAAAAAGCATGTGTGAAGAAAATGTTTTTTTAATGAAAGGTTCAATGGACCTGCCTTGACTTGAAAGCAAGTCATAAGACTCCTTTTGCTGTCATTGTTATTATCTTGTGTTTATATGAAGCCAACGTATTACACAGCGCTTTACAAAGTCCATAGTCATGGCACTAACTGTCCCTCTAATCGACTCACAATCTAATGTCCCTACCATAGTCATATGCCAATAACACAGTCTAAAGTCAATTTTGGGGAGACACCAATTACCTAACTGCAGGTTTTGGGATGTGGGAGGAGGAAACCCATGCAAAGATAGGGAGAACATACAAACCCTTTACAGATAGAGTCCTTGCCAGTGATGCAAGAACAAGAGTGTTAGCCACTGAGCCAACCGTTTCCCAATGGAGTTTGTGAAAAAGAAACTAAAGAAATCTTTAGGTAAAATCCACACTTTTGCCTGTTTTCTTTGTGATTTTCAGGGCATTTTATTAGGAATTAGAACAGTTGTTTCTGGCACTGATCAGTATTTTTTCCCAACTCCCAAGAAGTGTCATACATTTTGGTACTCATCCTATATTCCTTGTGCTTTGTCAAACTAAACCAAATTATTGTGAAGCAAAATATTAGGTGTATGGATTGGTGCATCTTTATGCCCACTGGAGCGAAAGTACATTTACCCAGCCAGATCCTTAGTTACCTGTATACTGCCCCTCTTGCCTGCTGAGTTTGTTTACCTCTATTGTGTATATTCATGTATGCATTGGCTTTGCCTGCACAGTACCTCCCCCCAAAAATATACTATGCAGACAAAAAAAAATGTAGGATGTGCAAGCCTTTCTAAGAAGTATGTAAGCAATGCAGAAGGAGTATGTGGTGATGAGATACTGGTAAGTAAGCATTATGGATGAGAGGGTGAATTACCATGGGTGAGGGTTAAAAAAGTTTGTGCTGAAATTGGTCATTACAAGATAAGTGCATATATGCTTAAAACTAAACTCATTAAGTATATTAAAAAGCCATTTTAAATAAAATATATGCAACTGAAAGCTTTACAATGCCATTATCAATAAAAATCATCATTAATTAAGATCATATAAGTTCTGGCCACCTTAGCACAACGAAATGTTCAAGATAACCAGAGCCAAATGCACCATTTACACAGACTGTACAAGTGCACAACTGCCTAAATTGCATTGCAAGTCTTCAACAAAAGAAGTGGGTCTGAGTGGCTCACCTATCAATTGGAGTTTTTTAAAGACATCAAACAGTAAAGCATCCACCACAAAAAAATTCATAACGCCTCTCACTGTAACCTTGCTTACTGATAAGGAACAATATTAGGTGTCAAGTCTTTTTGCTGTTGCAACTGCATTGTTCAGTGTCTTCATTAAAAATAAATCACTGATTAAGCAATGAGCACCTTGGATCCTCCCTTGTTGTGGACTTAATATGTGTTGACCTCTGTAGCATTGGATGTGGAAGTTATTATCTATTGCCACAGCAATCTGCTGTAGATCTCATACTGTTTCAATTAAAAACATTCTTTATTCAAAATCAGCAGATGATACTAGATAAAGCTATAGCACTTTTCTTACTGTACTCTTCACTTTGTTAAAGAATGAGTTGTCCATGAGAGGTGTGTGAAATGAGTGCCAAGACTTCTTCCTACTTCCACTTAGACCTGCACACTGCTTACTGTGTAGTGGAAAAAATGACCAAACTGTTCCCCCGATTTGTATTATCCGTATGACATTTTGCAGGTAATCCTTCTTCTCTTCATGCTTGATTGCCAATGGAACATATAAAATGCTTTTTCCATTCTCTTCCATTTTCTTCCTGACTCCTGATTGGGCAGATAAATGATGGAAGGTTGGCTGTGTGACCCCAGCTGCATTTATAGACTGTAGTAGAGATCTGAGTATCACAAATGCTTCTTAGGTATAATGTATAGAATGATACTTGTGAAGAGTTGTTGTACTTGGGCAAGAATCAATTGGGGGAGACCAAAAAACTGTTCTTGCACAGGAGCCTTTTAACGTATGTTTTCCATTGGTCTGAACCATTTCCTTTGTCTGAAATACACAGATATGTGTCTGAAATTTGAATGCAAAAATGTGCATTTACCAGCACTTGGCAATAGAGATGAGCTAAAAATGTCCATGGACATGATAAGATGGCCAGCTGTGCTTGATAAACCTAGTAAAATAACACACTTCTGTTTATTCAGGTCAACACTCACTTTCCCACTGTATCTTTAGAGCGAGCTATGGTCAAAACACAAAATGTACTTTAACCAAATTTTGCTTTGTTCATCTTCCTTGGATAGGGATGGTAAGTTTGACATTTTACAGACATGTAACATATTAATATTAATTTTATTACATCATATTCCAGTTCAGCTTACAGGAAGTGCCAAGGACATTGCATTTGTGGTGGATCAACTGGCTTTCATATATATATTGGGAAACTTAAGTTTAACGATTCCTTTGTGTTCAAACTTTGGAACATGGCAGGGGGATGTATGGACAGCACCTGGTGGCAATTTATGTTGCAATGAAAAAGAAGCAGAGTCTTTGAGCCAGTTCCGTTGTTTTTGGTTGGTGATGTCTTCAGGGAACCCATAGATAGGACAATGTCATCCAGTATAAGAAACTCTTAGATATGATTATTTTACCCAATCCAGCTGAAAAAAGAATGCAAAAAAAATGGGCCAGTTTTGTAACTTTCTTTTAATTTCATAAAAAGTCAAAACTTATCATGACATATGTGAATAAAATATTAATAATATTGCAGAATCTTATAAAAAAATATAATTTAAGAGTATATATCAAGTTGGAGCAAGATATGTAATGTATACCATTTCAGTGTCATTTCTGTTCTGGGTCAAGATTGTTTATCACAATACTTTAAATATATTTTAAAATCATTGATCATGCAAACGGCAGCATTGGCTAACCAGTGTGTAAGGCCTTTTTTTATCTGAAAGCTCAAACATGCAATCGGAGTGTAAGCTATACACAGTTTATAGCTCTTCACATGCTGTAATAAATCTGTGACCCTTCTGGCCGTGTTCTAAGATGTTTGTGCATTTGTCTGGAGAACTAAGTACCTTTATACTCCTTGTCAGAGATACTGAATGTTTGTGTAGGCATCCTGTCAGCGCTGCTAAGAATCTGTGTACAAACCTTGCCAGAAATATTATTTGTGTACACATCTAGTCAGCAATACTAAGCATTTAAATCCTTGTGTGTTTCTGTAATACCAAGGGCTGGAATGTGCTGAAAAGAAGCTGTTGACCTAAAGCTACAAAAAAAATTCCAGGGTCATTATGTATATTACTTTCCTTCTATATATGTCACATTCAATCACAGCAGATTGTATTGCTAATTTTCATTATAGTTTCCATATATTTAATTTGCTGTTACGTTTTGTAGCTGTGTAATGCCAGTGCATGCAAATGCCCTATGTATCTGGTTACATGCAATTAAATGAACATGCAATTCTCTGAAATTGTTTCACATTATAGCTGTGTATAACTATATTCTTTTAGATCAGCCCTTCCCAACCTTTGACCCCTTAAAAATCCTTATAATATTTTTTACGGGGAACCCCCAATTGTGGGGAATAACCTCTTACATTGGTAGCCAGCAGGAAGAATAATCACCCTGACAGTGTTGGCTAGAATACTACTCGTATAGATCCCCAAAATTATCATTACTGTCATGCAGATGGGTCTACCAAGTGGTTTTTATCCCAGAACTATGGAGGCATAATCAAATAGGAGATTTGAGGAACAGTTGAGGAACAGTTGAGGAACCCTTAGCAGCCTTTGTCAAGCCAAACACGATGCAAATTGTACACATCGTTTCATCTCTGTGTTCATTATTAAAGCATTAAACTTGTTTTAATGGCAAGTAGCACCTAAATGTGATTTATCTGTCCCCTTGTGATTCCCCCTAAAGCAACGCAAGGAGAGAAAAGGACACACCTGGGACCAAATCAGGTTTGATATGTGCAATTATGTTGACAACGATGACGATGGGAAGTTAGAGGAAAGTAAGATTATTTCTTGAGTCTCTAGCTGTTTTTTTTGTTTCTGGAGGATTATTATTTATAATTTATTAATAATAAACAGAAAATATATAGAGCAAACATATTATGCAGCACTGTACATTAAATAGGGGTTGCAAATGACAGACAGACACAGACAGTGACACAGGAGGAGGAGAGGACCCTATCCCAAAGAGCTTACAATCTAAGAGTTGGAGGAGGTATCACACAATAGAAGTGAAGATATGGATTCGTAAGAAGTGAGGGTTTTAAAAGACAGAAGAAGACGGGTTGGCAACTTTAAAAAGATGGGTTTTGAGTGCTCTTTCAAATGAGCAGAAAGTAAGAGCAACTCGAATAGGACATGGAAGACCATTCTAGAGAGTGGAAGCCCATTCCAGAGAGTCGGGGCATTTCTAGAAAAGTCTTGGGGCTGTGTGTGTGACCACCTTATGGGTGAGGAAGTCATTAGTAGGATGTGGAGTGATGGCATTGCTGTAATCCTTTAAAACTGCAATGTGGTTTCATCCACCTTACTGTAATGTGGACTGGTGGGCAAAAATAGTAATCCTAAAACAGTTTGGAAATTTGTATTATATCTGTGTATATCAAACTTCAACTATGTCAAGACTTCAGCTGACACCTTTGGATTATTTATCATGAGGGTAGTTGCAAAGTGTTTGGTTGGCTAGCTATTGCTCCTCCAAAAATGTCTCCAAGGAGGGTTGATATGAATTAAGACATGAATACTAATTAGAAACAGATCTTTGGTAAAAAAGTGTTGTGGTTTATTAATAAATGTTGACATCTGTTTGAAGGGTAGATTTATTTTCAGCCATTCTGGTATGTGCAGATGCTTTCAGACTATCACAGAACACCATGTATATCCAAATGGTATTACAGCATTACTGAGAAACATTTCTATGCATCAAAAGGCATCACTTGGCAACTTGGGCATTTGTAGGCAATGGCCCATGATGTTTGAACAAAAATTAATGTTTCTAATTTTTAGTAATATGTTGGATATTAAATGCTGAAGAGGGCCTGTTTTAGTTTACTATCTATACATCTCAACATGTTTGGTTTCCTGACTAGTAGCTAAAAAGCCCATCTTTGCCGAAAAGTTTCATTTTGAAATAAAACTGCATTACTTTCATCAATAAATAATTTCTAAAAAATAATACTTGGCCCTTTTTATGATATTCCAAATAAGATGTTTACCATAAGCCCAGTTTATTTTATGTTTGTATTTCATGATCACAAACAGGAATATCTGTTAGCTGCAGCTTCACTATTTTGTCACATTAAATATGCATTTACCTGTTGAAAGTCCCATATTCTCAGAAATAGTTACTTTATCTCATGAAGTGTTATTTTATCACTACTTCAAAGAGCTCCTTTTCCTTCTCTTCTCAATTGACGCCTCACTGAAACTCCTGGTTATCGCAAGTCAGAAGCTAGCTAACGGAAATAACCCATGCCACAATCTTTGTGAACTGGCTTTCACATATAATACACCTCAAAAAAAGATAAAATAACAAAAATGCAATAAATATTACATCCATACGCTATGTTCATCTGATGCGTTCTGTAATTCTTTTACTGAATTGAACAATCAGTTTTTGAAAGTTAAAAAAAAACAGATAATGTATGGTAATGAAAAGCCGCACACATTCCCCTTTTGTGAATTGAACCTTATCAGTTAAATGTGTCAGTATTGTATATCTTAATTACTTGAGGAAAAATGCACCTAGAAATTTGTCTTAGCACAAGAACATTGTCTGCATGGATACGATCATACCCTTTAAGAACATAGGAGAATGACAATAGCTGTGCCTTCATGCTGCTGCATTGGAAAAAATGCATATATAAGTAAATAAAAGTAAAGAAAGGCCATAATTGAGGCTTATCACATAACATTCACAGTTAGATTCTGAAACCTGGAATAGACCTAAAATGTGTTGTTTAGTACACTATTAAGGGAGATTTCTCCTAACCTAAAAGACTAATAAGAAAGGTGAGAAGAGAACATGGCAATGATTATTGGCATAGCCAAGTGAAATGTGACCTTGTGACTCCCCTAAAAGACTTATATCATTCGTATAGTTAAACACAATACCCTGTAAGTGGTATGTAGTAGTGGTTGTTATTTATAGTTTTGATTATACATTGTTTTTTTTTACATTTCTATATAGAAATAATGATTTTTATTGGTAATTACATAATTTCTAATTTAGATCACTTGAATTTCATCATAAATTTCATATTAGGACTTTTCTTTTTTTTACTTATTTATGTAAATTGTTTAGAACAATGTATTTTATTTAAAGATATGCTCTTCAAACACATTGCCTGTTTTTCTACATGTGATCTTAAAAAAAAATAATAATAGCTGGTTAGACATATTATACCAGGCTTGGCACTGATTGGGCTCGATTTATAAAATAGGGAATCTGTCATTCCATCAAACATACCCTGGTGGGAATCAATGTCTGCCAATTTCTGCCAAGGAATGTTTAAGGGAATGTCAGATTCCTGTTTTTTTTTTTCAAAGAGCCCATAATATTTCTATTTTTTCAGGTTTTTATTGTCTTTTTGAACTAGGAAAGTTCATCATCTCCATTTTTGCTGGGGATCATTGTACCTGGCAGAGAAAGTGATGGCAAAGCTAACATTTTAGATTGATCTATAGAACAGAGAGGGGAAAACTTTAACTAGGGACACCTGTTTTAGGGACAACAGTCTAAGAGGGAATATATATATACTCAAAGAACACAATTGGTGCTCTGCTTTATTTGCGTCTCTAACAGGGGCAGACATAGGGATGTGCAAAGTGTTCCACTGCATGAGGAACCCAGACTCTCCTCAGCCAACATTGGCCCCCACAAGGCCCCAAAACAGTGAGGGGGGTCTCAAGTCAGTCAAGGATGTCTGCTACTAGTCTCTATGTGGGTTTCAAGTCACAATAAAATCTGACTTGTGCTAAAACATTGGTACGATATTTGTGCCTTATTTCCCGCAATTTTTGTTTCATTTATCTACATTTCTTCAAATTGAAACGTATCACCCCCAGAATCCTAGCTCCAGTCTGTACATAGCATGATATGTGCATATGTAGAGAGATTTACATCAGAGAACAACTTGAAGAGAATCAGGAACCATAACTGGGCCTAGGATCCAAAAGAGGTGTAAAAAGATGTAAAAGAAGTTAGTAGTATAAAATATCTCATGGCTGAGTAGATCAGTTTAGGGCATCTGAAGCAGAAAAAATACACTGGTCTCTCTTTCAAAATAAGCGTTTTAGAAGCATCCCACAGCCAATATTCACACATTGCTGGCTTCTAGTGAACCTACGTGCTTATGAATATTATAATTGGTCACAGTGACATTTCCAGTACTTTATGAATTATAGGCTGCAGCCTTATAAATTTTACTTGTGCCTATAAAAATACTACCTAGCAAGTGTTTAAGGAACTGGCCTTTCTTCTGTCTCTTTACGGTTTGTTATACAGCTGCTGTCAGTAAAAGAAACCTGCACTGAGAGAAATATATAGCCTGCCAATGCTGCCCTCCTTCTAAAAATGATAGCTGCCAGTATCTGCCTTTAGTACTTTCTTAATCACAGACCCAAGCAATATCTGATAGGTATGAACTTTCCTTTTTATGCTGGTTCAAAGTCAGTGCCTGTTAGGTAGTGAATACCTACACCTTTTAAAAATCTTAGCAAAAAGTAGCTCCCTTATATCTAGCCTTACAGGGTACCTTTATATTATACATTAGATCTACAATAGGTTAATGTTTAATGCTGCATTGTGTTTTTAAGATTTTAGAAGATCCGGGTATTAGTGTTTTGTGTACATGTTCGCACATTTTATACATTTTTTTACTACTGTATCATTTAATATCTGTGAGTGCGGTATAGGTTATTTAATGTATTGTTATGTTTTATGTTGTTATGCTGCCAAAAGAATGATAAAGAACTGTGCCACCAGAATAATAACTGTATCTTTGTATTCTGCCAGTGATACTGTGCATTCATACAGGCATGTCCTCAATAATGTGTTTTCTTTTGTCTGATTCTATGCCTCTGCTTAAACAGATGTGTGCATTGTCTGAGAAAGAAATGTACAGTATGTCTCTAAAGTTCTTGAGACCTCAAAATTCTTCAGATATGTTCTACAGTGATTTCTCAACCATTGTTTGGGGCACCAATGCCCTAACATTTCAGAATCAAGCAAAAAATTTTATGGACATTAAAAGTGTGTGTTACAGTTCATGGCCCATTGGTAGATCAATTTGTGTTAGTGGTGTGCTGTACTGGAGAATGTATTAATTAACCTACTCAAATACTATGAATTGGGTGAGTACTATGAACTACAGTGGCTGCAGCATGATCCGACTTATCAGGGGCAGTTGGAATAGCAGAATTATTTGTGACACTGTTTTTTGGGCCAACGATCTTCGCACTGAGCACTACTTCAAGTATTGAAGTTTTACAACAAAGACACAAAGAAGTTTATAATACCCTCAACACAGGGTATTTTACCCTGCGTTTTTTTTTAATTTTGCCTTGATCAGCTTTAAAGGCAAATCATGGCAACAGGATAGCTTAAAATAAATCCCAATCAGCTGCTGAGAGTAAGGAAAGGATGTCCTGTGTAAGCTCTCAGCTTCTTTCATTGGGACTTACATCGTTACGTGCATGGTTTCCCCACCCCTGTTTATCAACTCTGGGGCAATCATCACCATTGTCATTAAATACTCAATACCTAGAGGGACCACTTTCTTTTGCTCCAAAATGCTAAATAAAAATATGTGTATATGCTGCTGCAAAGGGCTGATGGTTTTACCCTACAAGGGCAAAGACCAGTTTATTTATTATTGCACTCCAGAACTGTCAGAAAGCTTTTTTTTTTTACCCCACCCCAATCCATAACCAAATAACTAACTCTTTAAGCCCCTCCTGAAATATTCTTATCTTAAAAAAAAGTTTGTGCTGCCAGGACACAACAAAATTCACTAATGACAATGGGCACAAGCAAGAAGACTTACCTTTTTAAAAGACCACCATTTAATGTTTGTAAGTGGTGAAGTCATACTAATAGTGATGTTAAAGGGATAGTGTATCTTTAAGGGCTTAATTTTTGCCATAGCAAAGTCTCTAAAACTGCCATTACTTTTGTTTTTCCTGGGATAACATACATTCCTTTCCCGTTTTTAGCAATGATCGTGTTGGAGATGACTCCATTGTTGCTGAAAAATCCATATGCTGTCCCAACAAAAGACGACATATTATATTAGCCCTTAACCTTTGTGCCTTAAAAGATATGGCTGCTAAAGAATCTTCCGTATCCTACATATCCCTTAGGGCCTAGCAGTACAAACCACATAACTCAGTGAGGGGCCTCAGCATCCCCCATTTATAGAAGTGTATCAAATTCGGATGGTTCTTTAGTTGGAGTTTCTTTTGAAGATTGTGAAGACATGATTTATCGCCCACATGAGGGGTAAGAATCATATGACTTCTTTTGCAACAGTAATGCCATTTTAAAATACATTATCAGCCTTCCAGAGCCCATGTGATATTAGTAAAAAGAGACATTATCCATGTGAGATAAGTGACCATTTTTTCTTTCTCTTACGGTCTTACTACCTGCTGCAGATTTCATTTTCAGCACATTTTTCTACAAAAGAACAGAAACTTTATAGAAAATGTTATATTATATATAAATGCCAAAATGTTGCCTCTGAAAAATATCAAGAGCTCTATAGAAAGTGCCTGTAATTCAGAGCCATACAGTTGCAGTCAGACAGAACGGACAGGAATCTTCAATTCTGGGACAGAAATCCCTGCTGATTTAGTAGCAGGCAGCCTTTTTTGTGCTGAAAGAGGTTCCAGAGCCTGCGAGCAAGGAACAGTGAGTTTACATCTAATCTGTAATAAATAATTCATTTTGAAACCAAACGAGGTGTTGGAAATCAGCATCTCTCCTCCTTTCTCCCTCAGCACATACTAATCACTGCCTATAGTTTATAGTGGGTCCCTAAATTATTAAGATTAAATTCCATGGGGTGCCAGGGGGCCTTTCTAATGAAAACAGAAGTCACAGTGAATAAAAGCAAGGAGGAGGAATGAATTATCTATATGTGTTCCATTAGATGGCCACTAGACCGTTTTGATAAAATTAGTGATTCCAGATTCTGTGTTGAAGTGAAAGATTTCAGAACTGTGATATCATTTAATGGCCAATTATGTTAAAGGTAACTTTTAGTTTTAGATATACCTGTATCCCAGTTGAATATGCAGAGCAAACACATATTTGTATTTTTTTTTTCAACCTTTAGGTAAAACTGTAGGTAATACCTTTGTTGGGTCGGAGGTCCAATGACTCCTTTTGTCCCTCCAAAGACATCATTAAAAAGAAGTCCTTAAGTTTTACCAAGTAGATCTTGCCTGGACTAAGTATTGATTATCAGTGTGCTGCAGTCAGAAGGAAATATTTCCCTAGTCTCTTCTCCACCAGCGATAAGACTGCAAGTCACAAGATGGGAAGCTGCAGTGGTAGCTAATCTGGGTCACATATATGGAGATATCCAAAAACTGTGCTGGAACCGCAATTTGAAGCACTGTGATGTCTGTGAGCTGGCACCTTACTCTAGGACGTATACTCATATATGGTATATAAATATACCAGGATAATGCCAAAACAAAAATGGCGGTACCCTTTTACACATATGACTCTTACTAGTCAAGATGGCACCAAGCACATAACTGAGCTCTTCCTGTCTTATTGGAAAAACAATGGTAACACAGGGACAGGGAAACACCATCACCATGTATTTAGATTTATTTTGACTGTGTATATTATAAATCGTTAAATTTTAATATGTTTACAGACATATTTACAGACAAGTTACGGTAATTCAATCTGATCATTTATGGCCAGACTGGAGTACAACCATACATTCACCACACAAAGTTGGTCAGCATGGATTCATTTTCCTGGCTGATCACTGTTTACTTTGAGACATTGCATACCTATTTCCCATTCTTTAGATTCACAAGCATGAAAGTTCACCTGATCTGAACTGCCTGTAGAATGATCTTTCATTAGAAGCATTGTTTGTCAGCCAGGTCGTGCATACATCTTTGAACATTGCACTACTTCTCATTATACTTCCTATTCATCTGTCTCTTTTTTTGCGTGTTGTCTCGGCTCATTCTGTCTCCTCTCTCTTCTCCTCTGTTTGCTATCCTAGGCCTTTAGCAGACAATATATTCTGGTAGTTGGGATGATGAATGATGTGTAAGGCCTCTGTGTGCAGGAGATAAAACTCAGGCTGTTTGTTTTCAGAGAGCAATATAAATGTTCCCAGGTGTAGGGGGAGAATGGAGACCTGAAGACTCCTCTGTAAGTTAGTCTTATTAACAACTGCTTCGTAAAAATTGCCAGGCTTGGAATAGACCGATAGGTCAAAATGGCCATTATAAACAGGCTACAATCTCTTGCTCTATCTTTTTATAAATGTTCAGATTTGTAATACAAAGACATCATCATCCCAGAAGCTTCACCATGATGTATGGCACAACGTTTGTGTATGGTATTTACAATTACAAATGATTTGACTTGCTTTACATAGTAGGCAACAAGTAGCCTTCAGCTGACAGGAAAGGTCTAAATATATTACAATGGCATTTAAGGGGGCATGTATTGTAGAGGCAAGGGTATCGGAAGATATTGTTCCACGGTCCGATTGTTTAAGAGGATAGAGTTCCATGGCAGGCTTGAAAATCTGAACTGCCTCTCAAGCACGCACCTGGCACATGTCCTGTTACCAACCCCCCTTCCATGTTCAGCTGTGCCAGCCATGAGAATAGTGAATGTAAGTGTGCCAGATGGCAGAGCTGGGCACTTGGGGCTGGTGGCAGGTATTCCGGTCTGTGTCACCGTGACAACCAGCATGGCATTGCTAGTGAGAGATGCTGCAGTATGAATGACTGGTTATGCGGAAACCCCTAATACTGAAATGTTTTTTTTCTAGTATTTTCTATGTAATTTAATGCAAATTATTATTTGCATATCCATTGCTGCAAGCACAGATTTCAGTAGGTATTTCCACCTACAACATCACAGCCTCCTTAAATAGCCTTTTCTTTAAATCTCTATAAATGTTTTCTGTTGTCACAACCACTTTCCCTGTATTATAGTGTAAGATATAAGTACAGTCAGTATTAATATCTGACATATGTGACAGATAAATGCAGGTTTCCTGTCTGTCTACACCTAATTGTTTAGGTATAGCGGCATATATAGCATAGCCCATCCTCAATCACTATGCAGCACTTTGGTAATTTGCATAAATCATAACCCCCCTGTAATGTGATGTGTGCAGAGGGACGACGCTACAGGAACATGGAGTGGGATGTGGATGAGATTGATGTGAAGAGTAGAATGTGACGAAGAGAATACACAATGAGGATACAGAATTATATTAGGTGAAACTATTTTTTTTACAACATTACTAAATCGAATATTGATATCATTGACACTACAGCAAATATTGGTTTACATACGAATCCCTATTATACCAAAGTACCAAAACCCTTTTCTTAAAAAATACAGAATGTCTTTAAAATATTACTTCTCTGCAGTTTGATTTTAGTGTTTATCACCAACCATAAGTAGTCATAGAAAAATGGTAAAGTGGAACTTGCAACAGCAATCTGTTCTTTTATTTCAGATAATCCTTGTCTTTTTTTATGACTGTCTGTGTCACCATTGGATCATTTATTGCCTATCCCAGGGATAGTACCCAAGTGAATGTATAAAGAACCAAAAGTAAGAAAAGTCACACCAAAGGCGACTGGGATTGCAGTAACTTCCCAACAGAGCTTGTTATTGTTCCCTAATTTGTGTTTATTAAAATATCAATACTCAAATATCTAGGACAAATTGAAACATTTCTCTAAGTCGATTCCCAATATGTCACAATTTATGCATGTACTATAAATGCCTTTTTATTGAAAATGCATTGCGTGAACCCTTTATTACTGAGCTTAAGGGGGAAGTGGAAAGCAACCACATATATCCTGTAATATTCAGCCCTAATCGCCTAAAAAACTATATTTCAGGAGGAAAGGAACTCACCCTACATTTGTGTGTCAGTTGAAAGTTTGGTGACATTTGGCATTAGATTTGGGATTTATATCTGTGTTTGATATAGACTGGTAGAAGGAACCTGCAGAAAGTAAGCTTTTGCAGGAGTTTGATACAAGCTGACGTTATTTCCAGAATTTGAATAGATAGCCTTCAATGTTTAACATTTGTCCTGGCACTGATCCTTTTGCCTTTGACTTGGACCCACAATCATAGGAGCATTTCCCTCCTATCCAAATTAGGACTGTTACAGCTCATGCATGCTCCATGAATCCTAGTCTCACTTACCCTGATGAAGCAAAGGACAAGAAAGAATGGACTGCACAGAATATTTCTTTGTTAAGCATCACACATGGTATGTGTTACCTGAGCTCAGGTGAAGGCCCAGGTGTGGTAACCTACTATCACAGGGATTGGGTAATTTGTTAAAAATTGTCCAATCCAAAGATCCTCACTTTTGGTCTACTGTGTGCTTAGCAATCTATCTAAACTTTCACACCTTGCAATGAAATGGGGGCTGAGTGGGAGGCAGAATAGACAACAGCCTTGTGTGCTTCAGCAGAAAGTGAGCGAAATAAGTACTGAGCTTGTAACTTAATCTTCTCATGCAGTTCACAGATCATGGGAGGGTTCTCCTATCTTTTCACTGAAGGAAAATGAGGACCAGGATATACTAATCCTATAATTTATAAACTCAACCAGGTTAGACTAATCACCTTCTAAGTTACATACTTGACTTCCACTTGTAATAAATTGTAATAATTTTAGTGCAAACAGTTATTCCTTAACTACTGCAGTGCTTTGTAGTACATCTGAAAGCAAATATTCAACTATTGGTGGCACTGTCAGAAGATCTCAATTGTAGATATTATGTCAACATGTGACAACAAAACAATCTATGTGCCCCACAAATATGATGTGTAGGGTAAGGTTGCAAGAAAATAAGCCATTTCTCAAGAAAGGCCACATTAGGCATTGAGCTTTGCCAAAATGCACCTTGAAGATGTTTAGGCTAGAGGAAAAAATGTTGATGACAAATGAGACCAAAAGATATTTGGTCCCAGTGTGAAAGAAAAAATTCTAGTAGAATACAACTCTCCTTCATACCTATAGTAAAGAAATGAGGTGGTAGCCTCCCTTTGTGGGGCTGTTTCTCTTCCGGGACTGCTGTATGTGTCAAGAATTAAAGAAAAATGAACTGGGCAAAATACTGTAAAGTTCTTGAGAAAAACCAGAAAGTCACTAATAGGAAGAAGGTTCTCTTTTAACAATGACAATGAGGAAAAAAGTTCTTATACAAGAACAATGATGCTAAGGAGAAAAAAAATGAATGTTCTTGTGTGTCCCAGGCAATGCCAAGACTAAAACCCTTTTGAAAATCTGTCCAATGGCTTGAAGATTGCAGTCCTATCTCCTTCCCCAAAACTGTTTTCCCCTCTCGACCCAAACAATGCCTTGAGCCACTCAACCAATACTGACCAAAACGGTCAGATCACTTGTAGCTGCCCTTTTCCATCTGTTAGTTCGCTCTAACTTTGATCAGCTCTCATACTGCCTACTCTTCACTTATATAATAATAAAAAAAAAAAAAAATTATATTTTTATATATATATATATATATATATATATATATATATATATATATAATAAAACTTTGATTCTGTCTCCTTTATGCTCCCATCCACAACTAGTTGTTGTTCTGCCTTCTCTACCCCCTCACCCCATCTCTCGTCTAAAATCAACTTCTACTAATCTGCCTTTTTTCTCTAGGACCATGATAATTCCAAGTAGTCAGTTCACTTCTATACCCCTCCAGCTCCATGATTAAGTTACAATCCTTCTCCTATGATCAGCACTAATTACATGCCACACTTAACCAAATAATACATGTTCAGCTAAAATGTTGTCTGATTGGTGATGATGCCAGTGTGTGATTAATCACTCAAAAGTCAAAAACTATTCAGTTTAATCATGAAGTGGCATATATTTCTAGTTCTCTTTTAAAAAGCACCTTGAAACCTCTTGTAAAATTACTAATAATTCATATCCAAAATCACCTTAGATCACTCCTCACAACACACTATGGAGCCAGACATCAGTCAGTGAAATTTATTGATTCTTCGGGGCCTTTTAGAGATTTACTAATATATTACATAGAAAAGGGAATTACAAGATGACTCATTATATTTAAACAGTACATTTTTGACTACTACTTTGTCCCTCAAAAAGAGAACAAAAATTCCAACTGTAATGCACCAAGGGAATTTTAGATATTTTTATCTCTTTGTATGCACACGTGTAGGCGTGTGTCTCTGAGGTTAACAGCAACTGCTCCATTAAAATGTATTTCTAAAAAGTAGCTGGGACCATGTTTGAAATTTGGAGCTCACCTATAACAGTGGTTCTTCCCTGATCTCCCAGGTCTTACAGTGTATGTTCTTAAAGTTAGAAATATGGTTGGGAAAAGAACCACTTTCTCATCACTGACCAAAATGTTTGCTATTAGACTTACAGTTATTCCAATTTTTTAGGCCTGGAGTACATAGGATTATAGGAATATCTCAAATCTGTGATTTCCCCCTCAAGAGCAAAGGAGCTGATATGTGATAGTTGCACAATAACTACATAATAATACATAAACTAAACCTCAATCCCAAATGCTGTATATATTTTTTTTGCTTTTAGATATATGATGTATATATTTATCTGATACTACAAAAGATCCAAAGATTGCCCTTTATTTTATATGTAAATCTGGGGAGTTGAATGTTTCTTCATTGCATCCACTGACAAAGTGTCCCCTATACTCAGCTTGTAAAATTGTGAGTCTTAACTGCACCAGGCCCAGTTACCATGTCTTTCACAACATATGCAAATGTATATGCCCTATCACTTTGCATCTGCCTGTGTTTCTTCTTGGCACAACCTGCTCATTTGCACAGGTACACATCCTGGTGCTGCCCATAATTCTCATTGAATGCTGTGCATTGTTATTGCAGCTCTGCTTGATGCAGATGGGGCTCGGATGCTCACTGGGAGCTTTCTACACTCGACCAAAGACTGAGAACACAGATTCTGGATGTACAAGCAGTGCCATCTGTTTGTGTGTTTGCCAATGTGCCTAAAAATGCCAGTATAGGACTGCAAGGTCAGCACTCTCCTAGGTCATCTGATAAACACATCTTTTCTGCACCATGTTTTGGAGAATATCTAATGCTGATTGACTACTCTATTGTATCCCTGTGTATGGATGTTCATACTTGAACTTTACTTTATTTAATACATCTTGGCTGTAAAAAAATTTGCATTGACTAATTACCCATAAGTATCTAATTACCAGGAAGTAATTTTGTGAGATCTCCTCTCTTGGCCTATCAACACACTGGTGTTAGAGTGACAGCACTATACACTGTAATAGAGCCTCGGCCTGATTTATTAAAGCTCCTCAAGACTGGAGAAGATAGACCATTATGGGAGAACCTGGGTGATCCAGCAAACCTGGAATGGATTTTTTCAAAATCTTTGCTATTAGATGGCAAATGTTTTCAATCCTTGATCAGATCCATTTCAGGTTTGCTCGATCACCCAAGTTCTCTCATGATAGTCTATCTTCTCCAGTTTTGGAGAGCTTTATTAAATTGGGCCCTGGTCTCATATTGCTTCACACAACTGAACTTCCCTGCCCAGTCTCTTCCTCATGCAAAATGATGCAGGTTACACTTGCCATAATAATATGATCTCACAGAATTGTTGCCCTTATACCTGGGACTACCAATTTCCTAGTCACATGCTTGGGAACCCATGCCTGAAGCTTATCTCCTAGAAAGGACCCAAGTGCTAATTGCTTGTTTCTAACTACAAAAAAACAGAAAGTAAAGGACTGCCATTCTAAAAGACTGTGTTATAATCCTCATAGTCCAGAGAGAGAGAGAGAGAGAGAGAAAGAAGAGAACGGAGGGAAAAATAAAAGGGACAGCACTCTTCCCTATTGCTCTCTGCAGCTTTCCATGCTAAGTGAGTGTCCAGGGGTGTGGATCCTAACGGTATTTGGGCCATGCAGTTCAAATATTGGTCTTTTTATGCACCAAGCATGTTAGCTAGCAGTTGTTAAGACTACTAAGGAAGAATCATCATCAGCATTGGAGTCATTCTGCTGAAACATTCATAGTTAGGTTTTGAAAATAATCCATAGAAATACAGTGGAGGAATACAATAAAGCAGGCGAAATCAATAGAACAATACAAAATGCGAATGAAGGATACATTATGAAGCTTGCATCGAAGGAAAAAAACATTTCATGATTGCTACTTTTTACTTGATTCTTCCATCAGAAATGATTAAATTCAGTCCAAAACCTGAAGATAAGTTCAATAGTTTTTTATCTGTGTTTTGTGTGATAATACAAGGTATAGAGCAGTTAGCTGTAAACTGTAACGATGGTGTTATAAACTGAATACAATACTGAGAGAGAACATGAATACAGCAAACCAGGTAGATTAAATATATTGAAAGATATGCTGTAATATATGATAGTCACTCATTGTATTGGGTTGGTAGAATACTAAACATATTTTATTATCAGAATAAAGTGGTTTAAATGTATTCATGTCCATCAGAGAGGAATATTACCAGAGCTGTGACACTTCTACATAGTCCAGGATTCTCGAACTATATATTTCATGTAGCTTCTATGACCTGATTTGGGAATACCTGTGTGTAACCGTATGCGATTCTTGTGTGAAAGGGAACAGGTATTTTTCTGATATTGCATGGTCTTTATAGGTAGAAAACATTAGGGATGTATTACACTGCAAATGTATTTTACTTTTTCCCCCCTAAATACACATAAAATATCAAATGTCTTAGTATATGGTTGAAAACAGCTGTGATGTACTAGTACTGTATATGAAATAATTAGCTCTGCAGTCTCTGCTCAAGTTGAGGCCCCTTTTGTCTTTTATTATATAAATGTTTATTGTTCTATTTGCTATATGACTTTTACATGTTTCCTTCTTTAACAATCTTTATGGTGCTGTGCTTTCCATCTACTGTTTATATCTCTTCTCCCTCTTTTCCGCTCATCTTACTGTAGACCCTTTTTGTATTTTTCTTTCCATGTTTTTTGTCATTTCCCTGCTTCTCCCTCCCCCTGCTTCCTGCATGCACAGTCTTGCTTATAGAAGGGGCAGGATTCATCTCTTGCTGGTTACATTAATATTCACACTGTGTTGTGGGTAAATAATTAATATAATTTGTTGCCTGAACAGCAGGCTCTGATGGGGAGAACGTTCACTCTCTCCCAATTTATAGACAGCCTTGATGCACACACAGGATTTTACTAAGCAAACGAGTGTAGCCACTTTGGGTCACATGAAATGGAGAGATGTCACTGTTCTTCATGAACCATATAAATTGATTAGGACTGCCTATCAATGTCATATTTTATCTTGAAGTAGACGGTTCTGCGTGACCTGAAACAATATTTTTTTAAGGAATATTAGCAATGAAAAGGTTTTAGTTCTGTGTGTACACAGTAACTAATAGAATTACGTATTCATAAGGGCTTTTTTACACTTGGCTCATAATCAGTGTGGGTTAGTTAACTAGGTGTAAGTCTTACCTGAATTGCATTCAGCTTGTGTATTACAAATGATGGACTTTATTATATAATATGACTATAAATATGTATATATATATATATATATATATATATATATATATATATATATATCCTATACCCTCTTAGCAGCCATTTCTTGTACACATGCTACATGCAGTGGCTGCATAGCATTTCTCAAGGTAATTTCACTGATGGTGATAACAGTGTAACAAGTGTTAAATCAATTAGAAGCCATTGTGGCAGGGTCACACTGGAAGAGCACAACTGGAAGTCAATGGTATAGTATTTTCCCCCTATAACTTGAAGTGGTCACCCTTTAACCTCACTGGAGTCCATCCCACCTAGTTGTCACCTATCACTGTGCAAGGGTCAGGTGTGGTGATTTCGGCAATAAAACATTCTTACCCGCCTGTTCTCAATCATTTCTGAAATGACATGCACAACTCAGTGTTTTATGCTGGGTATCCTGGCATACCCTTAGCTGCTGGGAATAAATGACCTCCAGCCAGAGTTATCATATTCTGACCTGGCCAATCAAAATGGCCAAAGATCACAAAGGAACTGGGTAAAAATATCTGTGCCTGTGACTAACCTAGGACTGGGAAGTTTATTTAAAATATTTTGATCAAGACCTATCTGCCCACAGTTTTTTATATGTTAGCTTTAGTTCTGTTTAAAAAATATATATTATTTTATGGAGATACAATCCCTTAAAAGAAACATGCCCTGAAGCCTCCTGAAATTTGCCAATGGTATCCCACAAGGCTTCAGGATAATCTAAAATCAGAATGATCTAAAAAATTAGGCTTACAAAATTTCTTTACTGGTGTCTGTACGCATATTTAATGCTCCAGAAATCAAAATTACTCTGGTAAATGATACTGACTTCAGGTGACCACTAACAATAAAGAACAATGTAAGTAAGGTGTGTTCAGACTAGTGGTATTCTACCACCGCCTTGTGTCTACTGTGAAACATAAGGTGCCTGGGAGTGGAAACAGACTGTCACTGTTGGGTGCAATGGTTCTTTTTTTTAACTTTTTTTACCAGACCCATTAACAGATCCATTTGAATAATGAATGAACCCATTTGGTCCAAAAATTTTGTGCAAAAATTTTTAAGAGGTAAAACTTTTCAAGCTACTTTCAAAAAGTTATCTGAACATGCCCTAACCAATAGCTTGGAAGGGTAAAGACAGCATGTTTAAATATTCGATCTGAAGTCACTATTTGCATAATATGTGCAGCCAAAGTAATAGGCTGAATGTCACATATAACTGTAAGCTCAAACACCAGATATCTTTCAGTTTTGGATGGCTTAAGGAAGGTTTACAAGCATTGTTTGATAATCAATTGGGAAGATTTTTCCTCATTTCTAGGGTGATCACAAGGAGAGAAGGTAGAGATAATCTCCCCATTGTGAACACAGTTAATAGTTTTCTTGGTTTTCAGCAACAAGTGTGACGTTTTAAAGTCTTTGCCATATGTATTTTAAACACCCAACTTCTTTACTCCCACCTTACATATGGTCACAGGAAAAGGAAAACGGAATATTGCATAATTCACACTTGTGAGCAGTACTGAAAGGAGCTGATATTGTACTTCTCAGACAAGATGTTCTTTGACTCATCAACAGAAAATATGTCTCCTATATTATTATTATTACACAATATTTATATAGCCCTGACATATTAAGCAGCCCTGTACAACTAGCACTGCAAAGGCCATTTATTATGTGTTTAGATCCGCGTAACCCAGAGCAAAAAGGGGTGAGCAAGTGCAATTGTAGTAATGCTGGTGAGGGGGTTATAGTTCTGTGACACCATTCCCAACACCTTGATATTCATGAAAATTCAATTTGACAAAGAAATTGTCTTTTGCGATTAATGTCCACAAATAGTGTGCAATTACTGTATAGCATTGTAATGTATGATAATGCTTGTATTAGTTAGGTATAACAGACAGTCCTATAGGTTGTAAAGATTTTTTATTATTTTACAGTCCTGGACTCTTTGCAGACTTCTACGCAATAATGGTAACCTTTCATGGAGTAAATGAGTTACTGTGCCCAGGGGGGTGGTTATGTTGGTTAATTATCCTTCTACCTTTAATGCCTGTGTGAATACAGAGATCCCATGTTCTCTTCTGCTGGCTAATTATACTTTGTGCTACCGTAAAACTGTCATTATATGATTAGCAAACTTACTATAATGTTTATTAATACATAATAGCTTCTGGTTTCTAGTGATGTTACCACACACACCATTGCCTGAGCAGCATCGTAAGTGACTCTGCGGACAAACAAAATACAAGAACAGTGTTTATGGAAAGGACAGAGGCTGATATATATTTTAGGTGTTTAGAATGAATTTCCTTTGCTTTACTGAGAAAAGCTACTCAGAAGTCACCAATTTAATTTTTTTTATTATGAAGGACAAGCCGAGGGGGGGCGGGGGCAGCTGGTACATCGTTCCAGGGTCTATGAAGCTAAAGGGGACACATGAAGCCCAACGCATCCCATAGTTTTTTATTATAATTTAAACATTTAAATATTTACGTTATTAAATTTTTATTGTATTGTGAGAACTTTTGCGAAGTCTTGAGTGAGCGCAAAGCAATAGAAGGCCGTGACAATGACAAAATATGTTTGAGTGACATATTACAGTGCATTCAAGAATCAACCAACAAAAATGAGTTCATTCCTAGCTTCAAACTTATTACCTGGATTACTCCTCCTTGCTTTCCCTTCGAATCCCAGGAGGTATTCGAAAACGAGCCACGCTGATTTATCGTGGACTGCAACAAAGACTTTACAGGACAGCGAAGGAAGAAATAATTCCACAGGTAAAGTTCCCTGTAAATGCTGTAATTGTAGTAAAAAGGACCCACTGACATTGCGTGCCTTTTTGTCTACTTTATCTAGAAATTCAAGACTATAAATGGCTTGACGGTTAGCGGACTTTATTTTTACAATATACATATATAAAGGTATCAATGTAGTCTACGATTGTTAGAAATAATAATATACACACATACATGTGTGTAAAATTTTGTATAAGGGCCCTTTGTACCGAGGCCCAGATTTTCTCTTTGCGGCCCAGGATCCTGGATATCTGCAGAAATTATTTAAGGAACGGCAGCAGGATGTTAATATACAATGTTTATTCTATTTACCTCCATGCGGCCCGGTGTCAGTACCTTGTGACTTGTTAATTGTCTGCCTTCAATGTTCCTTTATTAAAGAACGTTTATTTCTCCTGGAGAATAATGGTGGGGGGTAATTTATGCCCTCAGCAATGTTTAAAAAATCTTTTGCAATGATAGTCAGTCTATGTTGCCTCCTAACCCTACACAGTGGTTGTTAGTTGTTTGCATTGTTAGTTGCACCCTTTGCATTGTTAGTCAGTGTGATAACCTTACCAATGGGTCCTTGATCTTGTGAAGTGGACCACGGAAGGGCAATTCAGTGAAGTTTGGAACAGCACAGGAATATTTCTTTTTTTGGTTCTTTTTTGTGTAAACTCTAACAATGCATCTGTGCACCCCCAAGCCAGAACCAGAAGAATAGAGCATGTTTTACTACTGGAAAAATTGGAGCTACCAAAGGGTGAATAAAGAAGGGGGTGGGAGAAATATTTTTATATTATGCAGTGATACTCTCACATGGCCCCTCATGTAATCAGCACCTATGCTGATGGCTGCTCCCTCCTTGCTTTTCATTCTCAAGTTTTGATTCAACACTTCTAGTAAGACAATTGATCTTAAATAAGTGTAAAGTACCCTGACCAGTTAATCACACTTGTAAAAATTGATTCTGATTGGATTCTGTGGCCACTTCTTTTGCAAGTATTTGACATTATACAAGCAGATTTATCTTCTTTTTTAGTTTTGCTAAATGTAATCTATTTATTTAATTTAAATGAACTACATTAATTAGCCAATTATTACACTTTTATACCCAACAATACCTCTGCCACTGTATATTCTTTTGCATTACCATCTGCACAAATGTAGGAAACTGTTTTCTTACATCATATTAATACACTAAAATGATTCCATACTCTGGGTTAAATTTTGCTTTCACGAAGGATTATGACATTTTACAGAGAATGTTTATTAATATGTATTTTTAAAAATGGTTCAGCATCTAGGCTTTTTGCAGCCAGTGTGCTGTGAATGTTGTGTATATTTTGATTAGTCTGTGTATGTGTGGCGGGTTCAGTGAATGTGCATTGCCCAGGGCCGCAGCCTCGCACATCAGATGAGTGCTCTGCATGGATCTGACAAGGAACATGTGGGTTCTAGGGGGGTATCCTAAGGCTTCATCCTTCATGGATCACGGGAATCACCACCATCCCCCTCCTCTTGCTTATCTGTATTTGTATGTTTGACGTTTATTGCACCCCATCTACACCTACCTCATACTGTTCACGATCAAAACAAAAATAACTGTGGTGTTAATTTACTAAGCGGTATGACTTATTTTAGTTGTCTTCATTATTTAATATGACTAAGGGTTTCACATGAAATTTTTATTTTACTGTTTCAAGCCTTTATATCTCATTAACCAGTTTTTGTTTTCTCATTATCGTATTGTTGTCCTTCAATTTTCAGTAATCTTCATAGAATTACAAAAATAGCACCATTACAAAGTAACTGATATTTTAGACTAAAAGCAATGCAATTGTGGATGCAAAAGAAAATAGGAACTGACCTTTACGTACAACATTTTGCAAAAATCTAAAATATAATGTACGTTTAATTTAGCTGATTCACTCAATAAAGTGTTTAGTGAACTGAACATTTTTGATAAGATTACCAAGTATTGCACAGTAATGAAAATTCTGCTAGTGTGGTACTGCTGTGAATTGATGTTTACAATTCTAAATGGAATTAAATGTAACGCACATTTAGAAAGTCATTCTAATTTAATCCATGTAAATCTTTGGTTTCCACCTCCCTCCCCATTTTGTATGTATTTGGAATGGGGAAAACTTACAAAAACTAGCAAATATTTAGCACTGTGGCATATTAGAAGCATATTAGTGCCCTTACGTGCCCCTCACATACTCCCTTTAGGGGATTCCTGCCACACAACTCATGAATCCATCTTCCATGCAAGTTCGATGGGTCGCTATCCCCTAGTGTCATAGAGAGTCTCCACACTTCCAATATTTGTGACATGCACAATCCCCCTCTTTTTTCCAGTTAATTGGAGGTTTTTAACCTTTAAATTGCATTGGGTCATTTTTCCCCCAATGAACAGCAATGTAAGGAACATATACATACTCCTCACATCTGTTGTAATCTATAAACTGCATTGTACATGGCATTGAGCTGACTGCTGCAGCCTATGTACTGTGTAGTAGATTATCGAGTTGACATATCTAGTTGAGATTTTTGCACTGTCCTTGCAATCAAACTACCTCTCTTTTGATCTGCTAATAATACTCAGATAAGATGATATGTACCATGTCCCTTCTTTTGGCTTGACTCTCTGAATTAGGCTCTCGCATGTTCTCTATTTCTGCTGCACTAGGATACATTTATTTTACGTTTTACTTTTAAAGTATCCCTTTACTTTGCCAGTATTTACAGAAACCACCACCATCTTATGAACGCTGATGAATAGTCATAAATCAAAGGCCATGCTCTAAGCTGACCCCACACATTCTAAGACACCTGAAGCACACTTTATGTCCTTTCTTCTATCTTATTTGCATGGAAGTACAAGGACATCAGTAGCCAGGGGATAATGGCTCGTTGGATGACTTTTGATACGAAAGTCAATATTTACATATCGTTCTTGAGATGTCCAGTCTGCTTTGACTATATACTTGGGTTAGGCTGCATGTGCAGCTTGGTGAACATTGTAAAGAAGAATGAAGTTTGAAAGTTTGTATTCTTGCAGAAGAGATATTCTACAGCAATGAAAATGTGCTATTTTATGTTTTCAGACAAAGCCTTTATATGGAAACATCATTATGATTATATATTTATTAAATACCATTATATATCCAGCCAGTTGTGTGCTAGTCAACCCAGGGGATATATTTGTGTTAAACCTTTAGCAGTCATCATCAAAACCGCTGCACAAAGCAACACATCAGTACTAGCCCTTATTCTTCTACTACATATATGCTTTATATAGCCAAATGCATTCACTAGGGTATATATAGATTTCCCAGTATGATACATTTTTCCCACAGTGATCCACAGAAGGATGCATAAGACTGGCACCAGGACACTTTTATTCACTGATGTTTACAGCTTCTTCAAGCAACGACTAATGTTTGGCAGACACAATACAGTGTTACTTGTTGCTTATCTATTTGACAGGTTACATTGCAATTAGAAAGCAATTTATGTACTGTAAGAGTAATAGTATAACATCAAATAGCCTGATTTACTAAGCACATTTGTAGGTGGACATTCTTGTCAAAAGAACCTTTTCTATTTGAACACAGCCCTGCTTAAACATAATGTTTGAATGGGAAATACAGCACCTAACCAGAAATACCTGCATTGACCTGCCTTGCCTTCAGGTCAAAGAAACCTTAAAGGGGCATGGAAAACACGCTTCTCTAGATGAGCCCCAAAGTTTAAAGTGAGGTGAATCATTGCACACAGTTGAAAACTTGTCATGTATAGGAAGATTGAAAAAATCTTCATGCAATGTTGTTTTAAACAGCACACATTTTTTCATTCATTATATTGTTTATTAGACCTTATGATGGAATTATTAATAACAATGACATATCTTGGCAGTCCCAGGAAATATTTTACCATTTTTTTACATTTTATACATGATCTGTTTTAGTAAACTAGTATTTAGAAGAATAATTACTTAGCTGAGCTTTAAACCTGGCCAATTGTTATGAGAAACGCCAGTACTACGCTTTTTTTATGGAAATGAATTAGAAAATTTCTTATCTTCTGTGGCTATTTTTTATTTCCGTACATTACATTTTCAGTTTTTTAATTTACCCATACTCAAAAGCTGCTATTAAAATATTTTCCCACTGGAAGTAAAACATCAAAAAAGAATCAAAGAATAAAGAGGATTCCCATCTTATAATGACTGTGTAGGGATCCCCTTGTCCTTTATTTTATATGGATACTAAATTACCTGTCAGTTTCATCTTGGAAACTTCAGTTCAGAAATTACTCTGCACTAGTTTGCATATATTCCTTCACATAAAGTTCCACCCTAATAGCCATTAGATGAAACTAACAATGTGAGTGGGGATATCTCCCAATCAGATAATAGGTACAGAGGAGGATAAAAGCAAATGAGGCCATAGCAAGGTAGAAACCTTGGATCCTTGTTCCTTTAGTTGACATTAACAGGGACTAAGATATCACATTTGAAATGTTTTCACTGATATGTCTGTACTGGCATGGTCCCATCACCAATTTACAAATAGATCCTTTTTGTAACGTGACAGGCTGGCACTTAGCAATAGTTCTATCCCCCTTATCGCAGAAGAAAACATGTTGTATCTGGGCCCCTGAAAATCCACCAGGCCCTGGGCTCTATGTTGCCTTGTAGATGATCTGGCTTTGATTTATGTCAGCATTTGACTCAACCTACCAGCACCCATACAAAACTAAGATACCAGTTTTGTTTCATGTGAAGTTTATTGATAGGCCCTACCCACCACAACAAGCCCCATGTATGCTAAACTGCTATCAGTCACCCATATTCCCAAATGTGGCAGTGTTTGTGGCCCAGATAAATGGTATTTGATCTGTGTTTGGGGCTCATTGTACCCAATGGCGTGACACAAACAAGCCAGTCTTGCAAGCCAGACAAAGACAAGTTATTGTCTTTTTTTGACATTTTGACCACATCTTTTTTGTGTGCTTTTACACGTTCTCAGCTATGCATAACTGTGATATACGAGTTATATAACTTGTATTTATACATGTTCCTATCTATGCAGCATTGTGATTGAGTTGAAATTACTGGAAAAATAGAGTTCACCTTTCAATTCATAAGTTAAAAACAAAGCCCCTAGCCATGTTTTAAGCTATTGTTAAGCCCCTGAACATAGTGACGTCACCAAAATTGGTGGATGGCCATGATGAGCTATACAAGCACATCCCAAGTGGGAAAAATTAAAATAACTTTTCTGTAATAAAATATAGTCACAAAACATTTTAAGACACTCACCAACATTTTTAAAAAACTGCAAAGTTTTAGGATATAGCATTGTTATTAAGATTTTGTAAGTGTCAGGATGACCTGTGGGAGCATTCAGTAAAAAAAACTTTAAAAATGTAACCCCTGCTTGATATAAAAAAATAGCATTTTCTGGACTATACTTAACCTTTTAGAAGCTATATGCTTTTCATTTATTGTTTTATTTTACTTCGAACATGTTCTTAAAGGCCTTACTGACAGCCCCTGCAATAATTTGTGAAAAATCAATGTTCAGTGGTTTTACCATCAACTTGCAAATTGGGCAGTAGGTTTGTGAAATAGCCAAAATTAGTCTATTTTCCGTAAAAAATGTTAACATTGAAAATACCAGCTACCTAAGCATGTACAAACACAGCAATGACCCAATGTAGATGACAGAAGATAACCAGACAACTAAGAAACAGCATGGTTTCCCCTCTTATCTAGGTATTCTCTGAAGATGAACATTCAGTCAAGATAAAAGACCCTTCTAGATTTGAAAACACTTTCTATGAAAGAATTAGTATCAAGTTAGTGCAGTATAATTAATAATTAACTTAGAACATTCATTAATATGGTAATGTATATTAAACATTTATACCAATGATTAATTGAAAGAGTCTGCGAAGTCTACAGGTTTCTTTTTCAGTTTCTGAACATGCTTACTTTCACAGTTCAGGTTATGAGAAGAGCATTTTTATTTATTTTGACAGATTATAGTTGTCTTGGGGTTTTTTATGCTTTTCCACATAAACATTATTTCAGTGAAGCTCATATTTAAATCTCCACTACAAAGATTCACCAAATCTGTAATGAGCTGTCATGACAAAACTCTGTGGAGTATCAGGGACTACTGTTTAGCTCGCAATACTAGCAATGACCCAGTTTTCCACCAATAAGAAAATGGGGGTCCAAGGAATGTAAAAAAAATGCAATTTCTATATCTAAATAGACTTTATAATTAGAGGGTACAGCTCTTAGAGCAACTAATTTAGTAAATGTGAGAAAAAGAAGAAAATATAAGAATATAAGACACTTCTGTGCTTATTTAATATGCAATGCAGGGAGTTTACATGGTCGAAGCCTTGAGGCACACAACTATTGGAAACCTAATCCCTTGGTGTTCCACCAGGCAGTCTCTACATAGAAGATTTTATAGCTTCTCTGGGCCTGTCATTTATCAGAATATTTAAGAAAAAATTACTATTTTCCTTTTTACAAATAGATCCTTTTTGTAAAGTGTTTGCCAGCTATGTCAATTTATCCTGGTACTATGACTTTAATACAGGAAATAAAGGGCAGAGCTAATTCTTGCATTGAATACCAACAAACAATTGTGACAGGAGATTAATCAAACTCTTTACCACTTTATTCTAAAGTTTTTTTGTTGCTGTGTCTCTTTGGTAGAGAGATTTTCATCAGGGCAGAAACTCCATCTGGATGTAATCTGTTTGATGTTGTCATACACAGCTAAAAAATTTAAAGTAATCTCAAACCCTCTTTATACATTATTTTGTGGGGGGGAGCACTATAGAATAAAATTTCCCTAAGCAACGTACCCTCTTTGATAGCCAGCAGTTGACACTATAGTTCTGATTTATTAAAGTTCTCCAAGACTGGAGACAAAACACTTTCATTAGTGAAGCTGGGTAATCCAGCAAACCTGGAATGGATTTCCCAAAAGTAATTAGCTATTTGTTAACAAATGTTTTCAATTCTGGACCAGATCCATTCCAGGTTTGCTGGTTTACCCAGCTTCACTGATGAAAGTGTATTCTATCCAGCCTTGGAGAACTTCATAAGAATAGAATAATGTTTCCCTAAGCAATGTACCCCTTGATAGCCAGCAAATGACACGGGTATGTGTCCAATGATTGAGAACAAATAGGAGTGGTCTATTACATTGTAATAGATGCACAGACTGGAGGTTCATTCACAAAATAAATCTTCAGCCAGGGGATACCTTTACAGTCCTAAGAGCGCAACAGAGTGTTTAAAAAGGACAGATACAATTACTTCAATTCATTAAATTCATTGTTTTTGAACAATAAAAAATATTGCTTGCAAGTAAAACTTATCGGCATAGGCAATACTAGTCATAAATGTCTTTTTTTAAATGTTTCCATTGAAGATTTGCTCAACTCTTTCCCAAACTTTATATATGTTTTACCATGTACCTTTAAACTCTGGTTTTTAATTGGGATAAAGGTTTTATTCACCAATGTGAAAACGTTTATGACTAGCAAGATTGTCTTATAAAGCAGGTGCAGAATTTCCCTTGACAGTTGTTTCCATGGTGCAGGTAAAAGAGATTTCCTTGCAAAACACAAAATTCAGTAATAAATTTACAGCTGAATAGCTATTTGCATATGTTTGCTTTTCAATTTTGGCTGCAACCACCGGAAGACAAATTATGTTCCATAAAGTAATATAGGTAGTACAGTGCTTTGCAACAAATGATTAACGGCTATAAAGGTGCTGCTGTATAGGAGGATTTTTACTTACTCGGATCAGTGGACGTGGGGCTTACCATTTGTGCCAGATGACCAAGTGTCTAAATAAGTATTTTCAGTAGATTATCATCATTAGGCAGGCCTGGATTTAGCAGGAGACAGCTAAAAGGAAGCATTTTCCCTGCACAGTCATCCTTTTAAAAAAGAAAGGAATTAAAATGACAGCTTAAATAAACATGTTACTAAATAACCTAAACCAAAAAATGTAAAAAGCCTGCAAGGAGTGAACAAGCAGATGGGTGGTGGGAACAATTTAAATGCAGCAATACTGTATTGTTCTCTACAAAGTATGAATTGGTATGCAAGAACATGAAATTTACAGGGGAAGATCTGACCTGAAAGATTTAATCACTCAGACTATATTACATGCTGAACTGACACCCCTACTTTACATTGGTGCTCTGCCTCTCTTCTTTACACTGTGCTTTATATTGTATGTATGTATTTACATGTTACACTGAGTTGTACAATAAATATGTATGTTAAGTATTTCCCAAAACCCCAATACCTGCTGTGTATTTCTTGCTTCACACCACTTGTGTGTGCTACAATCTCCATATCAATCAAGTTTGTATATTGTACTTCATTGTTCATATCACTAAACTATATACATTGTGCTGTATATCATATATTGGCCATGCTTTCCGTGCATTGTGCTGTATGGTTTCAAGTACAAAGCACAAGGACTCCACACTGCTGCTTTCTCTACATGGTTTTGTATATGATATACTGCTGATTGCTGTGCCCTGTATCTTATACTGTACTGTTACACTTTACATTGCCCTTTGCACTGTGATATACGTTATATACTCTACTATATACTCAAGTATAGACACATTTTGATACATTGTATATCCTGTCACTGTTTGGTTTCACTCTCTAAACTCTCCAAACATGGGAATACATACATCTTCTCACTTAGTGTTTTTTTAGGTGTGTAGAATATAATCTTTCAATGCATTCATTAAAAAAATGGGTGTAATAAACTATATAATACATATTTGTAATAATCCATGAATATTTAACTTGTTCATAATATATTAATACTTGTTGCAGTGACCAAATCATTTATCAGCAGCAGATAAGTAGAGTTGCACATCTTGTCATCAAAAACACTGTCATCCAAGGATGCACAAAATCCACATTTTTATAGTGCTGCCAAATACCAAATCCTTCCAAAAAGATTGAGATGAATTCCAAATCCGCTACAAAATAAATGCATGGAAGATTAGTAGTCATGGGAGTTTAATGGCTTATAAAATGCTTCAAGAACACAACGACAATTGATTGTTGAATAAAAAAATACTCATACTGTCATCGAAAATAAATTTGATGAAAACAAAATAGCTTTACATTAAGTGAATAAAAGTATCCTTTGGGGCAGAGTAAAGCATGGTGCTATCTTAAACCAATTAGTTGCAGAGACTCATTTAAGGGATAAAGAAGATTTTGAAAATGTTGGCACTTTGCACCTTGGCGACTTCAACATTTGTATCTCTATCCCATCACATCCTGCCCATATAACATTTAAACATGAAAAGTAGAATTTCTAAGATTTTCAAAGTACAGGTATGGAGGCCATGAAAATTATTCACCTAAAAATGTAAAAAGCAAAAGAGGAAAGTCAATACAGTAGAAAACAAATTCCAATACAAGTGCCACTTCTTCAATTAAGCATAGATTTACTATTAATAATTATTTTTATTTGAATAAAGGAAGAAAGGGGGAATTTGTATTTGTCTATTTTCAGGGAGGAATCAAGAAAACTAAATATATCTTTATATATAAGCATAAAGTGACTGGTCATTCTATTACATGGAATAAATGCCAGCATGTTTATTAGAAATACAGGCTACACCAAAATAATATAGGCTGATTATAATTTATATTAATTTATTTGTAAATTAAATTAATGTAAAATAAAATACTTAATTGTTTTGCTTGTTTTCTGTTGAACATGCTTAATATCCGGTTTTACCTTATAGACTACTGGGCATGCAAAGAGGAGAGTGGCTGTAAGTCTTTTTTTCTGTATTTTTTTTATATATATTTTTTCATAACTATTCTCAGTTTAAATATTGATAATCCCATGGGAGATATAATGGGCCTACATTATCACACAGGTTTACCCATGTTAGTCTATCTTCTCCAGTCTAGTTTTAATAAATCAAGCCCTATGTTTGTATTACCAATAACATTTGTTGACCAGTTAAAGGCCCATGACATAAGTTGAATTTACTATAGTCCATAGATGTTGATCTAAATACCGGCATCCACTGTTAGTTTAACCAACAGTGTGAGTAGCAGTGTTGTGTCAGTGGCTCTTTTCTTACTGATTACGGCATTGATTAAACTTTGTGCTCTTTAACTGGCTTTTGCACTTACATAGAATCCTTTAATATGTAACATTTGTTTCAGGTAGGAAAAATGCAGCAAAGGAGGTCTTTTTTAGGTCAGAGGCAACTGTTGTTAAACATTGAATATTCTCAGAAGCATTCCAAATTTATGCCATGAACACAAGCCAAAAGTCCAACAAAGGCCTTAATAGCTTGCTACAGTATAAGTAATAGGTTTTGCATATCCACTATAAGAAATAATGTAGTTGTTGCCAAAGTATTAGATGTTGGATTTATATTTAGGAAGACTATAATTATCATGTATTAAAGATTCACAATTTACACCTTTTGTGTTAAGCCATTTCAGAAATTGTGCTGTTTTTTTTTTTTGTTTACTTTTAGAGAAGTTGCTTTCATTTTCTTTTTAAAAACATGGCTGCAGTGAGCAAACCCCAAGTATGTGTTGGAACCGCCACCTGCATTCCACAGCCAGGATCCTAGTGCTAAGTCTCCGAAATTGAATGGATCTTTTGGTCTTCTGATCCTCTTACAGAGAATCTTATAAAGGCCTACTTCACACATACATCAATTTGTAAACTCTTGTCTAAAGAGTAGTTTGTACAGCACAAATCTACAAAGCATTTACTAAACTTTCAGCTGTATTTAATTGGCTTTCTTGAAGCCTTTAAAGCAGGGGTGGGAACATTTTTGACTCAGGAGCCACAATGAGTTTTAAACTTTGACAGATGGGCCAAGCCAGTATCAGATGGATGTAGAGTGTTTGCATAAACTGATATAAATTATGTGTAAAGCAGTCCGGATTTAAAAGCCCAATGGGCCATAGTTTGCCCGTGCCTGCTTTAAAGCAGCCTTTAACTTCAGTTTTGGGATATTATACACAGTTCCTAATGTCAGTGCTGACTTTGAAAGCAAACTTTATTAAAGTCTTCTAAAGCTTGTTTATAGTGACCTCCAACACTACTGTTAGGACTAGTTGTATTTGAAATCCCTATCCTGAAGTTGTCCAGCCGCCCTCTTAGGCAATTTCCTAATAATTAAGAAAACAAAGCTCCATTTCTATAGGGAATATTATACATCAATAATCTTTCTTTATCAATTAATGTATATGAGCAGAAGCTAAAATGTGGTCAAATATGGTCAGTTTTAACCTTTTCTTTTATTACTATTTTATTATACTTCCCCCAGTCTCAGCTTTAGGTGATTAATTGCTCTTCCACTATACTCAGATTCATAAAGGTTTTCATCCAATAAAGATATTAGAGAAACATGACATGCATTGTTAATAATTTACTAATCTTCATCTTTATTATCTCCTGCAAAAATGGTTTGGAGCCCGTTTATTTGCGTTGATTGCAAATTGTGTTTTGATACAGAATTATTAAAAATATACTTTTTGAAAATAAATTACAAACTAAAGAAT
Source organism: Pyxicephalus adspersus (assembly GCF_032062135.1). Classification (NCBI taxonomy): domain Eukaryota; kingdom Metazoa; phylum Chordata; class Amphibia; order Anura; family Pyxicephalidae; genus Pyxicephalus; species Pyxicephalus adspersus. The sequence continues at coordinate 31,673,304 of NC_092868.1, read as the reverse complement.
TGGTAATTGACTTGTAAAAAAAAGCTATTGTCCGTTAAAGTTAATTCTAGTGCTTTTTAATTTTAATGTTAATAGTGTTGCTTATAATTAAAATTCCAGTTACCCCCACTCTTTTTCTTTAAAAAAAAGCATTTTGCTTATATTTTAACTTCCAACAGGTCCCCTGACCGCCCTGAATGAATTAATAAATTTGGTTTACAGAAAAACTGCATAATTCTTTTATGGGGCATATTTCCAGGGTTTCTTAGCAATTAACAAAATTTTGGCAGCCATGGAAAAAAGTCAAAATCTGCAAAAAGCCTCATTTTACTGTGACATTTGATCTTTTTTTTTTTTTTTTTTTTTTTTTTTTTGCTTTGACCTTAGAAATAGAACTTCCTAGCTAAAATTGTCCTGCTCAAAATATCACTGCTTATTCCTAGTTATTGTCTTCCCAGTTCATTGGTCTGCATTCTTTGCAATGAACTTTGTGTCTTCTAGTGCCGCACGAATATTGGGTCTTCTGGGCATACAAGCCTCTGTCTAGGTTTTTTAACAAGGTGTAAATTTTATGAACATTTTCATACACTTCAGCCAGCTATGGAAGAAAATACAGCAATGTCAATTGTGCAGAGACATTAGGAAAGCTGCTACAAAAAGCTGTAATGGTTATGTTGTGGTCTTTGTTTAATGAGCCCTCTTGTCCTTATAGACAACAATGGTAAGGTCGTAAGACCCCGGAAGAGGGTTCACCAGAAATATTGTGAATTGATCTGACATAGGTTGAATCATGAACTCGGAGTAAATTTGTCTTATCTATTAAGTGATAACTGAATTTAGTGCACTACTGCATTTGGCGTTTTGCCCCTTCCTATTAAATAATATGAGATGTCTGCCTCTGGACTATAAGCTTATGCCTTTTTTTTATTTTTTTAATTTACACTTTCTATATGCACTCTGCTTTGTGCTCGTTATGTGTCTCTTTTCCTCATTCACACATGAAACTGTGTCATATAGTGGCTTTTTCCAGCCTCTTTCCTTGGCATAATTTTTCCAGCTTATTCGGGTGCATTGAGGACAGGTTCTGGGAGATTGTAAACCTCTAATGAGCTTATGTCTCACTCCCCTCTCTGGACCACCTGCTCGCATAGGGATGACAGCATATCAGAGTACAGAAGGTCAGGCAAAAGGATGCAGAGCCATACCTGGTACTATAAACCTTTTCCTTCTTGATATCGGAAAAAAATACCAAAGTATAGGCATAGTAAAAGTTATGTTTGATATTACCTACATGTAATATTGCATTGTATTGATTACAAACAAAATTTAAGCTACTATGTTGATACATTTTCATACACAACTTTGGCAGAAGAGCCCCGGTTATAGATCTCTTAGAGGCGGATGCAGTATTCAAACACTGGCAAACTGTGCCAATATGGTGTGTTGGATGTCCCTCTTGTTATAGGCCTGTCAGGCTATGTTCACATCATTTTGATGAGGGTGATGATTCTGTCAGACACACAGAGACTTCCCTCTGTTACATGTCTTTTTCAGAGACATCATGTTTGTGACATGAATCCAAATATACATGAACACACACAATAAACCATACACATTGTTAAATTTAGCCATCTGATTGCATTTATTTGAATGTTTGCTGAATTTGCTTTTCCCATCAAACATATTCTTCCTTTATTTTGACTCACTTCTTTACTTTTTACTACCCATTATTTATTAAGAAACTAGCACACGGAGTATATAGAAATATTCTTGCAAATATAGGATTTATTCAATTGTACATATAGCCAAAGCTGTTTGATAGCGTTGGGGGCTAAAAGGCCCATGAGTTTTTTGTCCCTGTTGACTTGTCAAGGAACTACAAAGCAATATGAAAATACAAAACTTATAAATATTACCAAAACAGAGAGAGAAAGGAAACCTTCAAGAAGGGTCAGCTTTTTTGGTAACAACTGTTTAAAAGGGGAAATTGCCTTCACAGCTCTGAAATATTTAGGTTGTATCTTCAAGTAAAAGAAAACCCCCTACTAAGACAAAAACAACAAAATTAAAAAAAAATAAAAAAAAATAATCAATTACCTGGCGTTTTACCTTCCCCACTTTGTCCAAAACTAAAAATATGACACTTTGCATAATTGCTAAGATAAAACCTCCTACTAATTTTGATAGGAAGTAAGTACAAAGTCCTAACTTTTTCTCTCACCCTCCTGGCAGCCAGCACTGCCTGGGTTGTGTTAGAGGCTTTTTATTGCCTAGCTACCAACGAACTACCACAAAGGAAATGTAGGACCGGTATTTAAAAAAAGGATTAAGGAAACCCAGTAACTATAAATCCTTAAATGTAACTGTTACATGACTGATTTTTGCCAAGTGATTGCAAGGAAAAAAAAATTTGATTTGGATTTATGAAAGTTATGAATTTAATGATCAAGCTATTGGTGGTGTACCCCAGTGTTCAGTTTTTGGACCATAGCCATTTCATTTAATACATTTATATATATAGATATTTAAAGTTTTGTAGTACCATTTCTGTACTTGCAGATGACACAAAACTATGTTTTGAAATACAGTCCTTGCAAGATGTCCCTAGCTTACATGGTGACCCAGATGAAACGGATGATTACATAGTACATGGCAAATAGGATTGCATTTTAATAAATGTCAAGTTATGCACTTAGTGAGAAAATCATGCATACATCACACAATGCAGGGGAAATAATATTGGGTAAATCAATAATGGGGAAGTTTTTAGCTGTTCTGGAAGATCATAGATTAAAAAACAGCATGGAGCTGAATCTGTAGCTTTTGAAGCTAGTAAAGTACTTATTGTTAAAAGAGCTATAGACTTGAGCATAACTTTCCCCAATGTGAAACATTAGTAAGTTTGTGTCTTGAAGGTGCAGTCTATCTTTAGGGACCAGATCAAAATGATGTTCTGGGAGAGTTGACAAGGACAATAAATTAATAGAGGACATCAGCTATAAGAAACATAACCTGAATTGAATGTATTTACTTTGAAAAGTTGCAAATAAAGGGGGCTATGAAAACATTGTAAAACTATATATATTGTCTTTACAGTACATTCAGTGAAAATATGTTTAATTTAAGGTCACCACAAAAGACAAAAAGGCTCTTTTTGCAACAGAAGAAAAAAAAGATTTGACATGAATCTTTTCTAGCAGATTGCATGTACTAAATGTATTTTTAAGTGAAAAAATATAAATCAAAGTTGTTGTTTTTTTTTTAAATGTTAATCCATGGGGTTAGCCATTTGGCTTTGGAAATCTGAAAAGAAAAGAATAAAGCAAATTTTGTGCTGGTAGTGCTTAAACTGTGCTTATAACCTCCTAGATTGTAAGCTCTTCGGGGCAGGGTCCTCTCCTCCTCCTGTGTCCTTGTCTGTATCTATCTGTCATTTGCAACTCCTATTTAATGTACAGCGCTGCGTAATATATTGGCTTTATAAAAATCCTGTTTTTTAATTACTTTTTATAATAAGAAGAATATTAGTGTTGGAGGTTTTATTACAGTGCTGAAAATTTATGGGGGGTAACATTTTCTGTGCTGACGTTACTATTGAAAAATAATTGTTTATTATCTTTCCTTGGGTCAACTGTACTTAAAGAGTTTGAAGAAAGCAAATGTTTTCGTCAGCACATACAGTCTTCCAGCTGCAGGATGCATCACACCACTCTGCACATATGCGCATATACAGTATCACTTTAGGTAGTTTTATGCTGCCCACCAGACAAGGCAAGGTTGCTGGCATTCTGGAAGATGTGCCCATTCATGAGAATGTGGCTTATAAGCCAGCTTTAATTCCAACACTAAGCTTGACCTCTAAATGGATAGAGACCAAATATAAATGCAGTATAATAAATCTGTATGTATGATTCTGATTTTTTCATTCATGGTAGTATTATGCTGCCCACCAAACAGGGCATGGTTGCTTGCATTTTGGAAGATGAAGCCCATTCATTAAAACCTGGCTTATGAGCCACCTTAAATTCCAACATTAAGCCTTCCCTCTGACCTCTAAATGGTCAGGGAACAAATATAATGCAGTATATTCAATCTGTATGTATGTATGAATCTGATTTCTTCATCCATGGTAGTGTTTCGTTCCTTGACTGCTGACATTTACTGTTTGTTAACCAGTTGCTGACCCTTCATCTGTCTGACATTCCCTTGCCTAGTTTTAGTGGGTTCTTTATTTCATCATTTATTCCCCCCTCAGACACCATCCTTTGTGCACTTAAGTCCTAGTGGATAACTTGAGGCTGACCCAAACCCATTTTTTTACTTTACATAAAAGGGTAGACAATCCTTTTATAAAAAGTAAAATTCTTCTTTTTTTTATGCTCTGGCGATCAAGACAGAACAGGTGCGCAGAGTCTCTTGGGATACCTCCATCACGCATCCCGGGCTTCTGGTTGCTCCTTCTGGCCATGCCCGAGATGGGGCATGCGCAGAAAAGGGCAGTTTCCTACACTCCGGGGAACGAGATGCCGATCTCACACATGTGCAATGAGAGCGGCTCCCTTTTATCCCCCTTTACAGCTGGCTACGTCACTCGATCTTGCACCTGTGCAGGATGAGGAAGAATTCCAGGATGGCGCAGGACCCAATCGAGAAAATATCCAGTGCAATCTGGATCTGCAGGATTAAAGGTAGGTGTGTTTTTTTTATTTTTCTGTTTCGTTCCACTATAATGCTGTTACAGCACTACTAACGTCCCAATAGGATTGGTGTCTAAATAATCACCGACTTGAACCAAGACTTTACATTTATTGGTTTTCAGTAGAACTCAGTGGATCCTTTCTAACCTTACTATGTGTCCAAGCTGAAACACCCAAATATCTATCGATTACAATGTATTGAAGCGATTGGATCTAGAAGACAGCCAGCATTTTCAGAAAGAAAGGTCAGTTCCTTGACCCCTTTATCAAGGCTTTAGCTCACTTGTTGTTCAGATCAGTTAATGGCCATGTACTGTGCATTAAATTAATTAAAAACCACTGTTCTTAATGGTGGCTAATGTCTGTTACTGTTTTGCAGCATTCATTTCTACTGTTTTCCCTTCAGGTCTAAGTGCAGCTTTCTGTTGTTTACATCTTTCCATATGTAATTGAATATGGGCGTTCTCATTGTGGTTAAAAGTCTTTGACCTAATATTAACTTTTCAGAATAGTTTGAAGATGAGGAAAGTCCTGGCCACATAGTCTTCTATCCTGGGCCTAGGCCTTAGAAATGCAATCTGCAGGGGTTTACTCTCCTAAGAGCTCTGAAGATGCTTTTCTGGAGGAACCTCTGGCTGCCTCCAGTTTATCAATGTGGTAAAGAATTTCACACAAAAACTTTTCAGCCAGCTAGCCTTAAGAAATTCCCCAATAAACATACCAGTAGAGCCTTGACCTTTCAACAGCCCATAAGGTAAGTAGTCAGCATACCTTATTGTAGCAGACCAAGAGATAAGGAGTAAAGTCTTTGAAAATGACTTGATTTTAGTCTAGTGTTAGGAACAATTATACGGTATTTTTTAGTATTCTGATCCAAAATAACCTACTGACCATTTTTGTTTGACACCTGAATTAGAACCACGTCAATATTAATAAAGCTCGGCACCAGTAGTTCTACTTATACATGTAGGTGATACTACTGAATGCATAGGACTCACGTCTAATGAATAGACTACAAGAAGAAGCGTTTTACTTCTGTATAAATATTTTATATTTTGAAACCTATCACTGGTAACGTGTCTCTAGTAAGATTCACTCAAAATGTCCTGTGTATTATAACACAGGGGATATACAGTGATTCCCAGAACAATCACAGTATTATCCTTTTACAGAGCCTTTCATCCTCGCTGTACATATTCAGAAATTTCCATGCAGTATAATCCATTCCTCACTCACCGCATAGCAGGGGGGCATAAATGGAGTCTGTGCCAGCCAGCGCTGGTGGCTTCAGGAGAGTGTTAGGAGCCCAACATTGGCATGTTTTTCTCACTTACATGCTGAATACAGGACGTATACAGCCATGAAAAGCTGTGGAGAACTGACTAGTATGCTTGCTTCTCAGTAACATTGATACTGGTTCATTTCCAAGATAAACCTTTGTTTGTTCTAAACGTATACTTATCCTTCTTTCATTGATTTTAGGATTGTGTCAGTTTTAAAGTTTCTGCCAAACATGATCTGCAAATCAGTAAAGCTTAACACATCATTGTGTTTTTTTGTTCTTTTTATTCTTTAAAGTGTACACCAACAAAATCTGATAGCTCTTCAACAGTAGGATGAACATGTACTGAATAAATAAGGCTTGATTCTGCAATATTTAGTAAAGTCAATATTTATATTTACAGATTGTGTTACATGGGAGGGTCAGTGTTAGACATAACAGTGTAACGACAAGTCTATGGTGTTTAGTATTGTGTGTCAATCATACAAAAACCTGCAGAGCATTGCATCGTCTTCTGCATTGCCAGTGTCAGCACGGTGTATGTCGGGCACTGGTCAGGAGCTGCGCTCTGTTCTGCTTGGCAGCTCTTGCATTGTGCATCTGTGCCTGAACAGATGGCATTTTCTGAACATGGGCATCATCTAGAATGATAGAGTGAGATCAGGAGGGGGTGACTGCAGGGGGAGAAAGCTGTAGAAAGATAGAGGTACATGGGGGATGGTGACTGATGAGGTACAGTACACACTGGCTATGTTATCTGCGGCAGAGGGAGGTCCCTGTTGGCAAGGCAAATGTGTTGTCTGTATGGTGTAGAGGGCATTATTGAGCAAGATGATCCCAATAAAACCTGCATATTACCTTTACTGCTGCATTATTGAAAAGGCTGGTGACAGGTGGTAAATACATGTGACATTGATACTCCAGGTACATGGTATCTGTGATCCGTCTAAGGCACGGCTCCTTTTTTATAATTTATGTACAACCTCAAGCTCATTTTACACATTCGGTCTTCTAACCAGCCGCATAAAGATCATGTGACCATGCTTTTCCTGGACTTTAAACTAATACTGCCAGTCATCTTTGGGCAGAAGGACAGCCTCATTGTGCCCATTACCTGTGAGCCAATCCTGTTCTTGTACACCCACCCTGGGGACACATCATCACCCAGGCAATACTGCCATTCATCTTTGGGCAGAAGGACAGCCTCATTGTGCCCATTACCTGTGAGCCAATCCTGTTCTTGTACCCCCACCCTGGGGGCACATCATCACCCAGGCTCAAACAACCCCAGGTATGAACATCAAATTGAGTGCTGCGTAGTTGGCGAAGAAAGCCTGCCCCGCCAAGTAAGAAGGGAAAGTTGTCATAACATCACTGGATGTGGTCAGACTTTACTGAGAAAATGTAATGATTACTTGCAAACATAAAAGTAAGCTACTCAACTCCCACCAAGCAAACATGAATCGCCAACTGTGCCAGTGTCCATCTCTGTACTGATGACAACACACACCTGCACCAATGGATGATTATGGCTTCACCTTGAATTGCAGTCACTAATCCCCTGTGTATCATCATCATAAACTTAGAACCCATAGGTTTGTGAACCCAACCCAATGCAATGCAGAACAGCATAATGTAGTATGTTCAAAAGGAATTAATTGACAGGTACATTTAACCTGTGGTTGATTTTCTTTGGAACTGCATTTGAACTTTGTTATATGGTATTTACATTCCTAAAGACTTGTATAAGATCAACACGGCCCATGTTATACATATATGAAGCATATTCTAGTTATCCATAGCAACTAGATTTCATTAATTCATTTACAAACTACAACTATTAAAGTATCAGTAGGAAACTGATTAGCTACTTTAGTGAACCTGAACAATTTTATTTAGAACAGTTTCTAAAGCTGTTAGTGACATTCTTCATTGTACACATATTCCTGCATTAGTCATTTAAAGAAATTATCACAAGCATGCAAATTATCACACAATGAAATAGAAATAAGTATATTTTTCCTTGAATATTCGTTTGACGGTAACATATAGTGTGCTTTCTAAGAGTGTATATGTATAAAATTTTATTGTAGAGCATATGATAAAAATAATTTCTGATGCGACCTACTCATTTTTCAATGCTTTCTTTTTGTACTAAATAAAGGGGTTTGTCCCCACTAGATGGGGCTTTCAGTAGCTTACTCTGATTATCCTATCAATTAGCAAATGTTTGGATAAGATATTAGTGAAAAGAAGCAGTAATGCAACATCCTTGTGCAGCACTGAAAAGTACAAAACATAGATCACATATATAATGAACAAATATATTTATAACACAGAATAAACAAATTGACATTTCCAATGTCACAATTCTGTCTTGTTTTGGAATGAAGCAAGAAAGCGCTTCTCACACCATTCATAGTTTTGCATTTTTACAGCCATGCTGTTTTGCTAAAGGCCATCAACTAAAGATCACTTTAAGGATAACTAAGGGGAATTTAATCAGATGCTCCTAAATAATTGGTAGTGCCAGTACCCTACTTATATGTATAGTTGCCAACTGTAACCACCACAATAGGCAACCCATTAAAATGATTAATTGAAAAAATAACAAGTATGAAGGTTGTTTTAACAAAGGTCAAATACAACAAAAAAAAGTCCTGTTTATTTACAAAGGCCTGATTATTTACAATTTTTCCATTCTAAAATGATTTTATTCAAGACTGGATACATTCCCAAGTAATGCAGATAACCCCTTTGGCAGTTCTGGGGAAATTGGGTCAATGGTGATGATGTTACTGAGGTGAAATGGAAGCTGTTTACATAAATATGTGAAAATGAAAACACAGAAAAAAAACAATGGAGACGGAATATGAATAAATAAGTATAGCAAAGAAAAGCAACCCACACGCATAATTTGCTTGGAAGATTTCCTAATTTCTTACCCCTCTGTGTTTCACATATCGTCCCCAACCTAATCTGTCAGTGCTTGCTACTTATAACCAAATTACTATCCCAGTGACCAGAGTCACAGGTTCTATTTCATAAATCCAATGTCTGCTTTAATTATTTTGCTAGCTCGGCTTACATGTAGAGTCTGGTAATTGGATTTTGTCTTGTGTAAGGACGGCAAAAAAAGACTCTGGCAAGGGGTTAGCTAACACGTGGATCGACTGATGGATATACTATTTTTATTTCTGCAGGGCACTGGCAAATTCTTAGTATCCAGGGATCAGAGGTGGAAGCAACTTTAAAATGCAATCTTCATATATTGAAACCATCAGTTTCACTTTAAGTAAGGTCAACTGCTTAGAACAGGGCTGTTCAACTCCATTCTTTAGGGCCAGAATCCACACACATTTATAGTATTTCTCTAACAGGTAGCAGTACACCTAATAAGTTATGTTTTTCAAAGACTCAGAAAAGGACTTTGCCTATATATATTACCTCACCTCGAACTTCCGATGGTTCCCCGCAATTTCGGCAAACCGAATTTGCGATACCATCAGAAGATCGAGGAAATTATAACAGGAGGATTAACAGGGGATTCACAGGATTCTCTGGGAATCCTCTTGTTTGTGAGGGTAATATCCCTCTAGTGCTCAGGGATCTTAACCTCTAGTGCCCGGGGATCACAGCAGAACTGCAGAAGAACTCTCAATGGAGAAACTCCATTGAGAGTTCTCCTGCAATTCCACTGCAATCCCCGGGGCACTGGAGGTTAATTAACCTCTAGTTCTCTGGGATTGCAATGGATTTTCAAAGCTGAAATCATTCTTTCAGCCCTGGGAATCCTGTTTGCCATCCCTGGCACTAGAGGTTAAATGGGAACAAGTATCCCCATTCAAAAGCTTTCCTCTGCCAATCAGAGAGCACTAGAGTTTTTGAATGGGGAAACTTGTAACCAGTTTTACAAGTAACCAGTAACCAAATTTACACCAGCCATTCTTGCTTACAATTTCGGTAACGGAGAACGGCTTAATTCGCTGTTAGATCGAGTTTTAAAAGCCCGCTAATCCCTACTCATAACACAGAAAGAGGAGAGTTCTACTACTATATGGGATGTGGGAAAATGTTAAACTAATTTGGTAAATTGTGAAAATTATTAAACATTAAGATAATGGGGTAACAATAGGCTTGCATGTTCAAACCCATCCAAAATGTTCTGCCATGCAAACTAACCTAGCTGCTTACTGATCAACTAGTAGACAGTTCTACAAGCTGATGCAGCAGCCAGTTGCAGCCCTTATACCTTGTTAGGGACTATCTATTGCAGTAATGCATGCACATGAAAGCACACTTTTGTGTGTTATAGATCATTTTGTTAAATCAAAACATAACGTAACATGCAGGTAACATGCGGATAAGTGCTGTCCCTTCTGCAATAAAATAAACCAACTTGCCTGTTCAGTATGTATGCATGTGCAGCTTTGTGTATCTAAAAAAAAAAGGACAGACAATGTACCTTCTTCAATAAAATTCCTGCTGGCTAACAATACTTGTAGAACTATAGCTTCGATTTTAGGCAGTGTTTTCATTTTTAGTGGGCTGGTAAAGCACATCATGCTACCAATAAACATATCTCAGTCCTATTTTCCCCTTCCCCCAAATAAAATTCTGGCTACGTTTTAAATAGAAAGTTGTTTACTTTTTCTTTTTGTGGAGGCACATTATAACTCCCGTATGCAGTAAAAATGCCAAACCAAAAAGCACTTGAGTTTGTGATTTCCACAAATAAGTCATTAATGAAATTCACTTAGCAAAAGCACATGTTGTTAGGAGGAAAATTCACTAATAGTAAGTGAAAGCTTACAGAGTACCTTTAGTGGGAAAAAAGGGCAAAGCTCAAAGAACTGCCAAATAATAGACACCATGAAGTGCCATACATTACCAATATTGTTTCATTTGAAAATTTATCCTTGTTCCAACCCCTGCCTGATGATTCTATATCAAAACCAACTTCCAGATAGTAACTGATAGGCCCAAAACTATTGTAAAACGATTGTACTCATGCCAGGGAAGTTTTACTAGTTAGTTGTATTTTGGTGACTCTAGCTGATGGGAACACCACGTTGAGGCGTTAAGTATTCTTTTATTACCTGTTGCATTCTTCAGTCTTGTTTAAATGTTTAAAGCTGCTGTGTCCAAGCACATTTGTGGCCTTTTTATTGTACGATATTTAGTATTAAAGAATGGGTATTCTGCATACATGGTTTCATCCAGTACAGGTTAAATCTGTGAACTTTTAAAATGTCTGATTAAAGGAGTCTGTATCCTGATATAATAATTGGCAGGTACCTAGCACTTGTTTCTGTCTAGTAATTGGGTACTTTTTGGATATCACCTACTATCTTCTTACCCCTGATTACAAATGTTTTGAGTTTCTTTATTCTTCATACTGCTTGCCTTATTTATCTGTTTGTTCTTCCATTCTTTTTATCTTCTATTCTATTTTATTAGCCCAGACCTCCAGCCTATCCTGACCGTACCTTTGGTTAATGATTTGGTTCTTTGTTCCAGTCTTGTTCTCTTTGCTAGCTGTCAACACCTGGGCAGGGTCACATTTTGGTGTCAATTGCAGCACAACATCTGCACCATTGACTTTTCTTGCATACCTTGACATATTTATTGGTAATAAATTTAATCTCCTCAATTATGTTCATGTCTGCATGTAAGAAATTTGATTTTACCATCAGTAAAGGTAAGGGTTTACCTTTAAAATGTCCAACAAGATTCTAACACCAATATCAGTAATACAATTTAAAGAAGGAACTGATGAAGATACACATTGGACCTTGCAATTATATTAAAGGGCAATGTCCTTTGTACCCGCTAAATTTGTACCTGCTAAATTTTTAAGATTGCCACCTATTTTCTAGTTTTTATTGAAAAAAAAGTATATTAATTCCACTAAAAATGTAAACTGATATAAATCTAAATGGCAAATTCCCAAAGGTTTCAAAATAAAATTCCAAAGTTTCCAAAAACTGAAAAAAATACCCTCAAATGACCCTTTTAGGAAACAAATAATATGTTAGCAACTTAAATTTTTTTAGCGATTAGGTTTATTGGTGTAAAGAATTCCTAACCTTTATTTGTTACTTATGAACTATCTGTCAGTATAAAAGCAATGCTGAACAATATATCACTGTATGTCTTTTATGGTTCTCAAAACTGCAAACAAAAAAACAGTTGCCTAAGGAAGCCAGATAATTATAACTAGAGATGAGCGAATCGAAGCTGACGAAGATGAATTTGATCCGAATTTCAGGAAAAATTTGATTCGCTCCGAATTTCCTCGTGATTCGTGGTAACGAATCGCAATTTTTCCGGAAATGGCGGCTACACCTGTGGGGACTTTAGAGATTCCACTACGACCTCTGGGCACTACAGGGGATGAATGGAGACTTGTCCCCATTCACCACCTTTAGTGCCCTGTATTCTTAGATAGTGAAACTCTATGTGTATCTAAGAATAAATAGTGCAGCGCTGCAACAGCAATCGCGGTTGCCGTGCTTCTGCTATGTATTCTTAGATAGAATTGGAAAAAAACAGACAGAAACAGGTCTGGCTCAAATCCACAACAATTTTAAAGAATAGGTTTCTGAAAGTCAACACCATGCATGATAAGTTGCTTACAGGACAACAGCTTTACACATGGCTTATCAGTATTTATATTAAAGAAGTCTTACTTTCAAATAAAAGAGAAAACTTAACTGCAGGTTTGACAGGTTACTCTGGTCAGCTGTTGGTAAACTGGCAAATTACATACTTACCTAAAGCCCCTGTCAGCAATGTGGAGAACGGCAAAATGTCTTATTGGCCAGTTTATCAAAATGTTAAATTCACCAAGTGGGGTTTTTGTAAGCTATTGTAGTAGTAAAATGATTGCAATTACAGTTTGTTTGTCACTCAAAATAACACTGCTAATAAAAAAAATGAGAGGAAGCATAATCCAGAATCCAGATGAAGCAAAATTCAACCCCTTACCACAACCCCACTGTCCTGCAGGGCACCTGCCAGGCACTCTATATTTTCACTGGTGGTCTCCATATAATGCTGGGCATTTGTGTGTACTTTGAACAAACATATGTGGCTGCCGTCTGCTGTCAAAATGACATTCATTAAAATGAATAAAAAACATACTTTTAGATTATTGGAACCTTTCAGAACCTGGGAACAAGATATTTTTATTGCATGTTCTTTTTTTTTTTTCTCTGTCGGTAAGGCTGTGTTTTATCAACACAAGATGGAGGGAAGATACAAATGTAGACCTTACATTTCGGTAGAAGTTTTGAGCCATTTTTATTGTATTGAGTCAACTTGACTTTCTTCATAAAAAAAGTCTAATGGTGTTGAAAAGAAAATCTGAGCTTGTGGTGTGCCACCAATAGACAGATTATGGCACAACAGAGATACAGATATTTAGAATATCAATAATAAGTACATTCAGGCCTATTAACATTGAATATCAATATTAAACTATAAAATACTGTACATCTAGGAGATTATTATGTTCTATGTTAAACTTTTTTTTTTAACTAATGTTTTTTAACGGACTGCAAGGGAATTGAAGTTCTGTCAGGTTTTATTAAGGCCTGTGACCCCATTGGAGAAATTATGTTGGAACAGGAAGAAATGGAAAATCTCTTTGTGGGGACAAAAACTGCAACAAAATACTTATTTTCTGTAAAATGAGGTAGGGTAAAATCTCTGTCTGATTATTACTGCTGCTAATACTTTCCTGAGCCAGTGACAACTGCTTACACAATGAATATAATTCTTAAAATGGATTGATTTCTTAAAAGTTTTTTGCTATTAGCAAATGTTTTCAATCCTGAGTTAGATCCATTCCAAGTTTGCTGGATCACCCAAGCTAACTAATCAAAGTGTATGTTCTCCAGTCTTGAAGAGCTTTAATAAATCAGGCCCAAAGTTAGCTTAATTCTTCCTAACAGGGTCACAGTATTTCTCTAACATTGTAAATATACCTCTTACTTGTTGAGCCTATAAGGCAGGGAGTGAAAGGAGAGCTCCCTATGGAGGCACAGATTGCAAAAAAAAAATACATCTGAGCAGTTTAAACTTTCCCTTACTCTAGCCAAATTAAAAAAAAAAAGTTTGGCTTGACATATGTTTACATTTAATGTTCACGCCAAAATGATAAAAAATATGATTTAATAAAACAGGAAACTAAAATGAACCCGTGTCCGCTCCCTTTAACTTCAATATTCATCATTTATCATACTTTGTAATAAATGTCTACAGTTTTCTTACTGTTTTACCAACAAAAAGCCTGCTATATATTACTTATACAACTTATATACAATAATGATCACATGGAATAACTACATTGTATCACTCCCTAGTCATGGCTGTATGCAGTCTGCGCCATAACACATGTTGTATTGTCCCATTCATCCATGGTGTAATTGGCTCATTACCTTACCAAATCTTTGTACAAGGACTGAAGCTTAGCACAAATTCTGAACACAATACAATATGTAACCTTCCATTATCTTTCCACTCCATATATCTGTCTCTCGCTCCCCTTGTCTTTCCTCTTTTCTTCTGTCTTTCACTCTTTTCCTCCTTTTGACTTTCTTAGTAGCCTTATTTTGTTCCCTGTACGATTTTGATCCATGGCAGGCCAGATATTTTATCCTTTTTGTTCTGTGTCTTTTAAGCTGACCCATAGACAAACATAGCTAAATACATATATGTATTGTATTTAAGCTATGTTTGATAAGTAGTACAATAGGTAACCTCCCTGCTTACAGCATGTGACCGTTAAGGAACAGAAATAGACTTTTGAGGTCATCTCTCTGGTCTGTATATCTTCTATTGTACATTAGGTTCCTTCTTCTCTTAGTATAAATGCTGCAAAAGGAACTGCTGTCAAATTCTGATATTAATATTAGCTACATAGATAACTGCTTTGCGTAGTGTGTTTTTATAAACCTGCTCAGAGCTCTATTTTGCCTACTTCTTCTCTCTTCTTCCACTTTTATGCATACCTTCACCTTCCTCTGGATTGTGTGTTTAGTCTGTTTGGTGATTCGCAGCAAATCCTACACATAGGTGACTGGGTTATGTCATTATTTGCTGCATGTAATTATACAATGATTTCCAAGCTGCCATTGCACACCAAATACCAGGCATATTTCAATAATAAAAAGAAACGCAGGTAAGAGAACTGCAAAACACAAGGCAGCAGACATGAATTCATTTAACAAAGTCATCAAAACAGATTTTAAACATCTAAGAGAAAATCAGCCAGGCAATGTGGCATTATGTAAGAACAGATGGAAATAAAGACACAGCATGTTACAAATAAAATACTGAACACACTCTATATATGGTATAAAATTATGTTGCACAGTTTATGTACTATAAACATGTGTTATTGATGCTGGGCAAAGAGCAGTGATCTCTAGCATACTATGGCAACTGATAACAGCAAGTGCTGGCTAGTTACTACAAGTTACTAAAAATATTCTAAAAAAAATTCTACTTTACAAAATAAATTAAACTTAAATAGTATGCCATTAACTAATGCAAATAAGTATAAGGTAATAAGTGTCAGTCAATCAGAAATTATCCTTTATCCCACCAATCTACCAATTTGGTTAGACTATTAATATTGTGCATTATGTCCTTAAATAAATATTACAGTTTTATGTTATCATTGTCTGGTTTCCCACCCTAATATTCCTTTTTTTAAATGTTCAGATTATATCTTGTTTCCTTGTTTTGCTCTTTTGGCTAATAGATTATACCCAAATCTAAACATGCTTTGAAAGCCATTTGATTTCACCCACTATCCTTCGCTCCTTGTGATTCAAGCTGTCATGCTTTTTAAACTGTAATAAGTATCATGCCCCCTGGACGGACTGGCAGGAATCACTAGCAGGTTTCTACACTGCTTGAATGGAAATGAAGTAGGAGGTGGAAACATTTAGAGAAGGGGATTAGGACCTTTAGATCCCTTCATAAATTATTCTGTTCCCTTAACTCATGTCCAGGCATGTAGAGCTATCGGTATCTGATAAAAAAAAGAAGCTATGTCTTACTTATACAACAAGGTGAAAAGTAGCGCTTAGAGTTCTTTTTTGCTTTTATAATATAGTAATACACCAAATATCAGGTAAAACAATTCATAAATGTTTATTTATTGTTTGTCTACAACCAAATCTACCCATAAAAACATGGAGATCCCTCTGAAAATGACACTTTTTGGAATACTTGTAAATCCATTATACCACTTGGGATTTGTGGCAGTATAATTTACAACTCAGCAGATGAGCAGAAGTGGTGAATTTGTGGTTAGGTTGACCATACCCAATCTTATGCCAATTTCATCATTTAGCGTAAAGCCAAGTAGGGCTATCCTAGAGGACTAATCGTTTTTTTTAAACCTTGCTATCGTACACAAGCTATTGATAAATTCCTGTGCAATGTATCTATATTCTTTCATTTTTTACCTTGATGATATGCTTGTATTGCTTATAGGTATCTCAGCAGCTACAGTTTGACAAAGTTCAGGCATATGTTTTCCGCCTTTCAGTCTGGTTTCAATCCCTAGACAGCACTCATTTCTCTTCTCATACCACTGGAGAAAGGGGAACAAATTTTACATAATTAACTTTTACCAGAAGTCTTCTCAAACCTATAACATAGTATATTTATCATTAGATCAGGTACTGTCTTTAATAACATCAACAACCTTACTCACCGCCTTATTCTGTATGCGGCACTGTATATCTCCCTAGAGCAGTGATGCCCACATTTTTTTGGCTTGATAGCTACTTTTAAAATGACCAAGTTAAAATGATCTACCAACAATAAAAACTTGGATCTAATAACTCCTGTGCGCGGTAGAGTTTATTTTGAAAGGCAGGGCTCCGCGATCTACTCGCGTTGCCTTTGCAATCTATCAGTAGATCGCAATCCACCTGTTGGGCACTCCTGCCCTAGAGTCTTATTCCCATCATTTTATTTTGTTCACTATACCATAATCTACATACACCACACCACCTCATTCTGTGCCCTGCATTGTATGTTCATATTCTATACTCCCTTATTCTGTATCCTGAACTCTACATTCCCTATTCCATACTATCTCATTCTGTGTTTTTCCAACCTGTGTAAGGTTATTCTATCACAAAAGGCACATCATCTGTCCTGTCTGCAATAAGGGACCTGCCTGATCACATTTTTTTTTAAAAAAAAAGGCCCAATATGCAATGATTTTTTCTAAATATAAATTAATACTTTTTCTTTTCATTAGCCAGGAAAAGTACGGTTTTCAATTTATGTTTCCTATAATAAAAAAATATATTGCACTTAACACTTCTAGTACAGGGGACTCGACATTTAGGGGTCCGGTTAAATTTGTTGAGTGTTAAAAAGTTTCTTTCCCCACTGAGCAGTATTATTTTTCTGCATTGGTACACACACACTATGGCAGATACCCATGCATTTATTAGAGTACTTCATTCCAGGCCAATTAACCTTCTTGCATTCCACAGTTTCCCCAAAGAATTCATGAAAATGCATTCTTTGCTCATCCTTGCAGGCAGGTATGCTCATGGCCTAATACCACATAAAGCATACAAATATGGACTGCTGTTGGGCCATTATGAAGAAAGCCGTCTGCTTCTCCCCTGTCCCAAAAGCACTGTCCAGTGTAGCTCCCCTTTTTTGTAAGGTCCCCTAAAGGGAGGGCAGATAGGTCTAGAATTTGCTGGGATTTTCTGGACTCTGGTGGGAGTATTTGGCTGGCTGCCTTTTGTTGCTGGGAAAAGTATCGGGAGATGGGAGCCAATCTCTACCAGGATGTGTCTGCTCACTGGCCAATAAATGAAACCGTTATCCCTCTTTCTGCTTTAACCCCCTCATTTCTGCTTTATCAAAAGAGTACTGGGGAATTTCATCCACTTCTGTGCAGCCAAGTGTTACACCAGGTAGGAAGGAGCACCCACCCAGTCCTCATCTATTATATATGGTCCCTGACATTTCAGAGGGCCCTTGTATAGCCACACAGATTGCACAAATAACATACTCCGCTTATCACTTGTTTCAGCATTAAGAGGGCAGGATAAACTTCTATTTTGCCAACTTTCCTAACCACTTTCTCTAAGAGTATTTTGTTTTTTTGAGGACAAATATATTTTTACCATGTTGGAAGATTGATTATACAATTGATGCTGCTGCAAATTTTTCTCACTGTGTTTATTTTCAGTTGTTTTACCCATACATGTAAAAGGATGTTATACACAATACTTGACCATTTCTCAGATCAGCCTATGGAAATAAGCAGCATTTAATATATGTCATTTACCTGCATTTATTAATCCCGTATAAGCATGATGTTTTTGTGTTCTTTAATATTAGTTATTTCAATGTATTGCTCTGTAAAATAAAATCACAACAATCTCAAATTGACATGTTTACAAACTTCCGTTTATCTCCAATATATATATATATATATATATATATATATATATATATATCCATCCCCACCCCTGTCTCTCCCATTCTCTGTTTCTAACTCATTCTCTTGCATATTCTCTCTCATCTGTGATTGGCGAATCTTCCCTGGGTGCTGCTCATTTTGCAGAGGATGTAAATATGTCTATAAATTTGTTAACCGTTTAGGTGCTTGGTGAATGAAAGCAATCTCCAGCTTTTTCTGCAGGGATACAGAGCGGCATAGCAGTTTACTGTGTTATAGAACAGTATAAATCCATATAAATCAGGATTTCTTTCATTTTCATTATCCTACTTCATTACATATCTTCTCTGCATTTTATAAGACCATCATCTGTGTACATTTGTCATTTTCATGTCTACCTCCCTCTTTCTACATACTCAGATCCATATTCCTTAGCCCTTTGCTTTCCCGGCATAATAATTTTATTAGATGTCTATTGAGATCCCCCTCACTCTTTATTTTATTGGCTTTACAAATTCTCTCTTACTGTTCTCCATCTTTTACTTTTGTAGTTGCCAATTCTTCTCGTCTGTCACAATGTTCTACCCCTGGTATGCCTTTAGTTTTACACATATTCCGCCTTATCATTTTTTCATTATCACCTTTCTTTCTTTCCACTAGACTTTATGCTTATTGTATGCTACATAAGTCTTAATTGTTTTGATCAGATGGTAGCTGGTTGATAGGATTGGCAGCCTTCCTCTCAGCCTCTAATACCGTGCCCTCCCAGGCTGTTGTTGTCTGGTATTAGCCAGTGCTCTATCTCTCTCTCTCCCTCCTTTGGCCTCCTTGGGAAGACTAATTAATTTATAGCCATAGCAGCTCATCTAACAAACATGCTGCGGCTCCTTGGCTGGGATTTTTTCTAAAGGAGACGGGTGCATACAGTACTATAGCAATGAAATGCGCTGTAATAGCTCTCTTTGGGATTCTGGATGGAAGGGTGAAACCTCTTCCTCCACTTTAAAGTCAGTTGTTATGAATAGGTTAATATGATGATTAGTCTAGCTCCATCCCTATCACTTCATTGCTGTTCTTCATCTTATTTCCGCTGTCTCACACTTTACTCCCCCTCTCCTTCTGTCTCCGTTTTTGCATGCAACACTTCTGTCATCCCTCCTCCATTTTCCTCCATTTTCTATAAATCGCTCCCCATTTCCGCGTTTGCCATCCCCTTTCTTTCTTTGTTTTACACTCTTTTATATTTGTGTAAAACTCTCCATCCAAGCCATCTGTGTTACTGTTTCCTGTACAATGTGTTTTTGTAACCTTTTCTTTCTCTCTCTTCTATCCTTACTCTTTCCCTCTATTTGCTTCTCTTCCTCCTACACATTCTGCTGCTTTCTCGCTCACACCCTCCCTTCGCTGCTCTTCTCTCAGAAAATCCATTTAAATGCAATTCTATTCATAAGGCCCCTCTCATGCATGTCTAATGAATTTCAGGGAGAATGCTCTTGCAGCGTGGCCGAGTAGGGACCCAATCTACAGAGTGTGTACGAGTCATTTGTTGCAAAACCTGGTTGTCTTCCCTCTCTGATTACAGCTTAATTAGAAATAAAACCTTGTAGTAAAAGTGGTGAAAAGAGTGTGTTCTCTTAACCCCTCTCATGGCGACAAGTATCAAAGTGCGAACCTCCCGGGTGCTGGACTCCGGTCATGCTAAACTTCTGAAAAGGCATTAATAGTGTCCAGGTAAAAGGAAAAAAAAGCTGAAAAAAATATTCTAAATATATTGTATTTTAAAAACTGTAATGTAATGGTTATATTTATCATATGAATTCCCTTTACTAATTTATGAATGTTTATTTATATTTTTCCACATTTACATGCAAATCTTGCTTGTCTAGCGAAACTGAAACTTACTGGGATTGGGTCAAACTATAACACCACCAGGGTTGCTGCAACTGCCCAAGCTCCCTTGGCAGAGGTATGGTTTGCCTCAACACCTGTCACGTTTGCTGCATTCAAGACATGTCAAATTGAAAAATGATTTCATATACTAAATGCTAACACCATCATCACTGTGTTAACCACATGAATTTCCTGTATGCAATTATTAGAACAACAAAAATTTACAATATCAGTCTTATAATAGAACCAGGATCTCACAAATAGCTTACTATCTTCGAAAAATATTTACTGTGTATAAAAGAGGCTTCCATGTATATGATATATGCTTACACTAAAAGCCTTTTGTCTATTACAACTATTACAACCTAATACATTACATAACCTTTAGTTCTGTTTTGGATCTCCTATGAAATTGCCAAGGGCCCATTAACAACTTACCTATTTCTTACCGATATGTTTTACTCATTCAGAGCTTAACCTTGGAGTCATCGCTGTGGTTAAGCTAAGTGAAACACATGAGAGGGAGTGTTGGGTTGTGTGTGGACCCTTATCCAATTGAACTAAATTGTGGAATTGTATTTCCAAATCTTTACTCTCCAATACCGTGATAGAGCAAGTTATTCATATTCTACTTTTCTCATGGCAGACAGTTATAGAATCTAAACTTAAAGTGTGTCTAAAGCCAACTTATTAGGTTTGAATAGAGTAAGAAATGGTGTTCTATCATATCTAAATAAGATAATTGACCATTGTCAACAGGTTGGAACTGAACGTGCGAGAAACCCCAAAACTTTTTATTGGAAGAGAATTAGAGAAAGTATTGTAATGGGACCACTTTTTGCAGTGAAGGCCAAAGCGTGGAGTTCCAGCCCTATTTTGAACCCTTCTCTTATTAAAACACTCAAAGCGGCTGGTTCATCTACCTAGGTCTTGGCCTGGCCCTGGTTTCTATAGTGTCTAAGAACTTTATAGGTATGCAGTAGTGCACACAAATCTAGTTAAAGTTTAGAAACCTCATCATTTTATTAGTAATAGTCTCTTTTATCGTGGCTTATTTTGCAGCTTTTAAAATTCAATTTTTAAAATATTTTTAATAATAAGTCTTGTAGGCTATGTTGTGTGTAAAAACATATTCATTGCAACATGATAAAAGGTCGAATAAAAATGGTATTCATATACTCTAGATTGCATTAGGAAGCCCTAATTCTTTATATTTTACAATTTCATTATTTTGGAATTAACACCTGGTTTCTGTTTATAAAGCATTCACTAATATTCAAAACACATGGACCAGGAAGTTTCTCCACCATGGAGTGTTTCAGGAAAATGTCAAATCCACTGTTTTAAAAATATACTCCATAGAGAAGATGCAAAACCCTAAAGAATACTTGAATTTTAATAATGATATCCCCTTAGTGTAACCAGCAAAAGTAAATACTTATTTATCCCCACAACAGCGATTTTCACTATACAGCCCTGCCCTTTCCCAGGTCTGTGGCACGGTGTAGTGTCAAGGCCATGCAATGAAGACATTTGAATGGGACTGAAGGTTACATTGAAGGGGTGAGAAAGTTGAAATGGAAAAATGAGTCTATCATGTAATTATTGGTTGAATTAGTTATTGGTGGAAGCAACTTTGGGTGCAACTGCAGATTTAGGTTTGATTTTTTTTAGATATGTCTTTACAAGCTTTGTACAAATAAATCCTGCAATTTCCTTCATTTCCATTGTGAAAAATCATCTAACTCTATCAGGTTGGACAAAAACCATTGATGAGTAGCTATGTGCAATTCTTCTCCAATTCTCAGTTGGAATTGGGCTTTTGACTGAGCTGACAAGTCTTTAATCTTTCTACCAACACCCCTAACTCTACTGAAAAAGCCTCACAGAATACTGTATTGTGAACAGTTGTCCTCTGCTTAAAACTCACTGAAAATGAAAAGTGAATGTTTGCCCCCCCCATACACTGGGATTGAAATCTCCCTCATTGTGTTCTTATGTCAATGTGATATCTCTTACTAATACTTTTTTGAAGTGATAAAATCAGATATTAAGTTACTTACAAACTGAAACAATTGCAGTCTTAGACTTGTTTGAGGTCATAAAACCAAAGTTTAGATGTATTTTGGGATAGATACTCTTTTCTTGTTACTCGGCAAGAGTCAATATAAGTTTATGTTCTCCAAATTGGTAATATAACAAAAATTCAATCTGAGATAGAATACAATAAAACTCCATCCCTCATCTGCTTATTAGCCATAAATTTATCTTAGTTTGTCCCAAGGTAATATCTTCTATGTATAAAACATGGTTCCTCCTATTTCATAATACAGTTAGTTCTGATATCATCTATTTACATGGTCAGGTCATACCCTATTGTGCAGGAGAGCTGCACAAGTATAAAAAAAACATTCATCTATCAGGCAGATCATCCTACTTTGTTTACTAAGCAATTGGAAGCTTATCTTGTAGAAGAGCTAAGTGCAGCACACTTCCGATGAGAATGGATGTAGGCTGTAGGTGATAGTATGACTAAACGAGTTTAACTATTTTCGGTACCTAGAACTTATGTAGACGTCAGATCATTGTTACTAGAAAGTCTTTTATGATAGTTTCCGGTGAGTGATGAATGAACAAGGGTGTTATATCAAGAAGCGCTGTACATGTCAGGATTTCACCAACATTCACCCAACACATATTGTTTATTTCCGGCAACAATCAATCAACAAACTTTATTTATAAACAGGATTCTGTACCTAAAAGTAATAGCAGTGTGACAAATCCACTAAATATTTTTTAATAGCTGTCATCACTAATGCTAAATATTGAGCATAAGCTGGAATTCTTTTGAACCTAAAATAAAATCCAGAACAGCTTTTTACTGGGAGCTCAGTGCTGTACAAGCTTGCATTTATTCTCAGTGTAAAGAATTAATCTGTGTATTAATACATTAATTCTACCTCTCCATTTCATTTAGTTTTTCTATTCATATCTCTTTTCTCTACCTCCTCTAGTGTATACCCAGGCTAAGTACTGCTTGGGGAATCCCAAGTTCAGTTTGACAAATGCCGATCGATCCTGATTGGCCGCCAGGGTTCTATGAAATGCACATTAACCTGAACTATGGAAAGGCCCTCCCTCCTCCCCTTGCTCACTTCATCCTTCGTCCAAGTAATGAGCCGGTGTCCCCCTCCTGCTTCTCTGCTGCCTTCACCTCTCACTTTATTTTAACTGTTGCTGATCGATTAGCTGTATGTGTTATGGATTAGCTGCTATAATAATATCACATACACTTCAGAAAAGTGTGAATGTGTGCTTTAATGTTCTGAATAGAGCTACTGTGGCGTAAAAGCATTATACATTCTTAAAAGAACAAGCTTGTTATTTGGTTTTTGGATCAAGCCAGGGAAGAGCACAAGCCAACATTTAAAGGGGAATTATGCTCAATAGCTAGTAGAGTTGATTGCTCCTAAATAATGCTACAAATATATATAAAATAAATAAAAGTATAATATATGTATATATATATATATATATATATATATATCATAAAAAGTCACATTTAATAGTGATACAATATAATTTCTTTAAAATAAACTTGCCGATGAGAATGGTTTTGAATTATAATGGAGGACATTCATTTTTTCTCTAAATGTTTGTGGCTATTCTGCATTCTATCATCTACTAAGTATACACTGTATATATCTATCTGTCAGTCTCTGTATGGGGGGCATGCTGGGATTTTTACCTATGCAAAGAATTTGATTACTTACACGTTACAGCTAACAAGCCAAACCAGTAAATTTTTCAATTGATTGTAAAATATTTGTGAGTAAAGTGCTAATATTGTACAATTTAAGAGATGTTAATGATTAAAATATTTCCCTCTTTGATATATTAAACCTTGACACTTGTCATAGTATGGCACTTGTGCACAACTTGATATATTAGGTCCAAAAAGTACTGGACAGAAAGTTGTATATTACGGTGCTGTATACTGTAAATAAGTGCTTTTGTACATAGCATAATAATATATATCCTCTATTTCTAGCACCATTACAATACACAAAAATTACAATATACAAAACTATATAAGTTTGTCCCCCAACCAACAACATTGCAGTATATAGAAGCACAGTGATATACCTCTACAGCCAGCAGAATTACATTATCAGTATAGCAATAGATCCCCCATCAAGGGGTAGTATGATATCATCATAGTAATATACCCCAACCAGAGACATTATATATTCATTATATAATAAATCCCTCAACTACAGGCAGTATGACATCACCATAGTAATATACCTTCAACTAGAGGCATTATATAATCAGTATAGTAATATACCACCAATTAGGGCCATAATAATATTATCATTGTACTATATCACCCCAACTAGGGGAGTTTATAATATCAGCAAAATAACAAATTCCTCAACTAAGGTAGTAGAAAATCAGCATAGTAATATACCTCACAACTGGATTTTTTTATAATATCAACAAAGTCAACAAGGGACATTTTATTATCGGCATAGTAAAATAACCCCCAATTAGAGGCATTATAATATACAGTAGCAGAATATCATATGTCCCCGGCAGCAGCATTATTATATATAGTAGCATAATATTAATAAATTATCTACAAAACCTAACAAACTCTATCTATCTATCTATCAATCCTTCTATCAATCCTTCTATCTATCTATCTATCTATCTATCTATCTATCTATCTATCTACAGTATCTATCTATATTTGCTTATAAGTATCATGTTTTTGTATATAGAATTATGGACCCAGTATTATACAGTTTTTAGGACATACAACTTACTTTTGCACTAAATATATATATGTATTTGCACTGGGTGATAAATTACAATGTATAAAGTCAGTCAATCATAATAAATACTGTTGGGAAAAAAGTGAGCAGACTATAATTCATACCCTTATCAGTTTGGTATTATTATTTTTTTTTTACTCCAACAAATCCAAGTGACAGCCAGGGATATTGTTGAACTTTCAATGACTTTGCTCATTAATCTCTTTTCTTTCACAAGCTGCTCAAACACTCATCACTGTTATGGTGCAACCATTGTGAGAGTCACTGTAACACACAGGAGATGACAAAATGATTATCATAATGTGTCCAGCTCAGAGGAGAAGGAAGTATAACCATTTAGACACATGTAAGGAAAAGAGAAAAGGAAAATCTTAAAAATGGAAAACAAATTATTATCACAATTGTCCTGATGTAATAAGTATAAAGAAGGGAAGCACATCTATGCAAATTCTATTTCACTGATGGTGATTCTCATCTGATTTAACGTTGACTTAGTACAGTAAATGTTCATTTGCTTAGTGAACAAGATAAAGCTGTATTAACGTCAATCATCCAATCATGTCCAAGAAGATTTTTTTCTTTTCCTTGCTTATGGCTAGATATGCAAGGTGAACATAGCTTCAGCTAATTAACGTTTTTTGTATGTGAATGTATTAATAAACAATATTGAATTCTAATTTCCCAGGCCTTCAATAAAAGAATATAACTGCAGCACCTAGTTTTTACTTGAACATAAACCAAATTCAAAACAGCAATCAATAGAAATATGTCAATAGGAGTATGTAGAAATACATATATGGTAATATGAATGTGAATAAATACATATATGGTGTCTAATTTCTAAACTTTTTTTGAAAAGGCGGAACCTGGTTTCAGGTTAAAGTATTCCATACCTTTGAGTTGGTTATAACGGGTCAACTACTCTTAAATGATCTTTTGTGCATTGTTGGTGTGTCCCCATGTAAAGTGGGTAACAAACTCTAATAATGGACCTGATTTATCAAAGCTCTCCAAGATTAGATATATCAGACTTGTATGGGTGAACCTGTGTGATCCAGCAAACCTGGAATAGATCTGTTCCAGGATTGAAAATGCTTTCCAAATAATTGCAAATGTTTTTAGAAAATCCATTTGAGGTTTGTTGGATCACTCAGGTTCACCCATGATAGACTTTCTTCTCCAGTTAAAGGGATTTTTATTAAATCAGGCCCAATGCATGAGATGGGAAGAGTTTGTTACAAATTTTGCAGCCCAACGCACCATCTAGTAGTGTGACTTGAAAGTAAAATGAGTCTATTTTTCTAATGGCATTTTCAGGGCAAGAATGCTGGTTTTTACTTAAGTATAAAAGATAATTATAAATGCATATGCACATACAGTTTTTGTAATCTCCCTGCAAAGTCCCTTCAGAACTAGGTTATCCTGTGCGTGAAGTCTGCCTAATGCAGCTTTCTGTGATGGGGAGGCAACAATGCTGCACTGCTCCTGAAGTCAGAGGAGAGTTGCCACTCTCATGTAGAAGGATAAAAAAAGGAGACATGGTTATGAGAATTGTCACTGCTAATTCATTAAACTGTCGCTTGTCAATGTAGCACCTGCTTTCTGGATTGTTAGTGTTTATAAAACATATAAGTAAAAAAATCACATGAAAGTATTTTTTATACATGAACATTTTTGGTTTATGGAAATATTCTGAACATCCTACTAGGTTTGAGCAGTGTACTGTATCTCTGGATTCCACTGTGCGCAAAGGGCTATTAATTTTAGTATATTTATTAAAGGGTCAGTTTAGTCAGGACTATTAGAACACTGCATTTTGTTGTTAAGTAATGTGTTTAGTAAATGTATTTAGGCGTTTTTAGAATCCTATATATAACAGAAGCACTGTGGGTCTATCAGGTGAAAGGCTAATATGATCTTAACACTTGAAGAAGGATTGTTAACCTAGTGAAAACACATCATGAATCACACAGAAAAGAGAAATACAATGCCTAGTCAGTTAGGCTCCAGAGCCAATTTCAGGTGTTGTGAGCCTTTAACCATTGCTTTTGTGATAGCGCCTTCCAGAAATTTATTTTTTGTATAGATTGAGAAAAAAAGAAAGTGAGAAAATAGAAAAAATATACACGTTTTCCAAGTTGACCAATGATGATTTTTAAAATGTACATTTTTGTTGTTTATTAGGACACCAAACCTGTTTATGGTGAAAATGAGATTTTCATTATAAACACTTACAATAATCTGAAATTAATAAAACAGTTTGAATGTATCCTAAAACGTGTGTGTGGGGGGGGGGGGGGGTACTTTAGGATTAACTATGGACAACACAGGGGTTACTGAGCAGTTTAAAAAAATGCTTAAGGCACTCTCCTTTGTTATTTTAGGTTTGTTTTAGCTATTTGACTTTTAAGGGATTTTTTCTTGGAGTACTTTAAAATACTACTTACACTTAGTGAAAATGTGCATCCTGAACTTCCTCAACCCTCTTAACAGATGGGAACTAACTTTCAGGTCCTAAGGTAACCTTGACAAATCCACAGCTCATTTTACATCAGTGCAGTGGTCAATGGGAAGAATGCCTCCAGAATTGCTGTCCAGTGGGAAAAATGCCAACCGTACAGCCTTGCACATCATGGTGTCTGTAGCAATTCACCTGAGAAGCACAACTTGCTCGTTGCTCAAAGAATCCCTAGCAAACTTTGGAGGAACCTTAGAGTTCAATGGAACCCTGGTTTCATGGCCCCAAGGCGTCATGCAGTAGTGTTGTCTGATTAATGAATGCAAATCTCATCAGGTGACCTCATGCCAACTGGTAGTTCTGCAAAAAGAGTGTGTGTGTCTGAAAGGGTTTGTTGGAATATGGAGTGTAAAAGACAACTTAGGTCCGTTTCACATTTGCTGTGGAAAACTGTGTGGTTAGCTAGCTGCTCACAGGCACATAGGAAGCTGTTGCTTTGTGTCCAATAGTGGCAAACTCCACTGCAGGCTGTGTTTGCACATGTTGCCCTTGCAGTTCCTGTTGGGTTATTCCGCCAGTGATGAAACAACTGTACAGCCAAAAGTGACTTTCAAGAACTGCACGGCCATCCACCGGAACCACATTCAAATGCATTCACAAAATAGTTTTTAACAGCTCCCATTCAGTTGAATAGGAGTGGTTGGGACCACAGCTGGTCAGCCGCAGGTCTGAAATGGCCCTTAATCCGTCTGGTATCTCTTCAAACAGCACAGTCCTATTTAGACCTATAACAGAAAAGTGTGCATAGGCATATGGAAATGATAATTGTTAAAACTATGTATTTCAATTGCTTTGACTTCAGTGTAGCTGTATTTGGTTAATATGCCTGAAATAAAACATTATTATCATGTGAGATAATAACACCTGAAATGTCACTTCTAGCCTGCAGTTTGCGATACTGCAGCTCAGTGCATAAGAACCAGCCCAAAGGAAATGAAGAAGGGATACTAATTTACACTTACAGAAGAAGAATAAAAGAAACAAAATGTTACTCTTGTTCAACTATGCTAAAAACCTGATTTATACCAGTTTTATAATCCTGAATATCTTAATAAATTTATTTTTGTGTTTTTTTTACTCTACCTACTGTGCACATGTTATCCAACAAAGACCATAATAAATCCAAGGGCATAAGAACTAGTTAGTCCCCCATAGCATCAGTCAGACTCAGGGTCTCGGGGCGGGTTTTACTTTCATTACAGGCAGACTATGTAAGAATACATTATTACATCCAGCCCTTAAAGCAAATCTATATTTTCTTATTTAAGGCAAAGAAAGTATCAGGCTGCTTTAACTTCTCCATTCCCAAGAGTTTATTTATAGCTTTTCTTTGATTCTATCACTGCTTTCAGTACCAGGAATTGTAGTAAATACCCAGTCCCTCCTGTAACATGTGACAGCACTGAGCCAATCAGCATTGGCCTTTCCTTATACAATGAAAGGAATTGTAGGGAAGCAAAGGGAACATAGATATTTGCATCTATGAAAGTCTGAATTAACAGGTTTAAAGTTTACTGAATTAATTAGTAACTTACAACTAATGGGAGCTGTTGAGACTGCGACAGAACGCCGTAATGAACCACCGGTCTAAAATGGCCCTTAGTCCTTTTTTTAAAGTGTCTCCATCTTCTTAGAATTATTCTCCTTTCCTTTTTTGAGGCTATTAAGTAAAGGCTTTACATTTACAACATAATTTATATTTGTTGCTATTTTTATACTGTGCATTTTTTTAAATGTCAGAACTAGTTTGTTAATAACAGATATTTATATCTGAATTGTACCATAAGCAGCATTTGGTTGGTTTGTGCTATATATAGCGATGCACAGATTGCACACAGTACATAACATAAAGACAGCATGCTGCACACAGCGCTCGCTTCCTTCATACTGAAGCAGCCAAACTGTACTATAAAAAGGTTAGCAAAGGGTGACTATGTGACAAGAAGCTATGTAGGTGATAGCTTTTACACTTTTGGTGTTGACACTGGCAAAAGGGTGGAAAAAAGTGACAATTTGAAGAATGAGCAGAAAATCTGTCATTCTATACATTTACTTCTTGATTCTTTTTTTCTAGAATATTCCATATTTTCATGCAGATTTGTGTTCTTTTTTATTTCATATATTTTTTTGGACTTTACTGCACTTGTACAAGCTATCTTTTTGTTTCCATTTTACAAATATTTACATTATTATATGTTTTTTCTTCTTATAGAGGGGAGATTTGTCACCTCACCATCAGGTGCCCTTTATATCCTGGATGTACAGAAGGAGGATGCATTGTCGACATATCGATGTATCACCAGACATCGCTATAGTGGAGAGACACGTCAAAGCAATGGAGCACGTCTCATAGTATCAGGTTAGAGCTTTAAAGCATACTTACTACATGATACATATACTCATGTTAAGTGCATTCTACTTTAAAAAAGAACTTCAAACTTAACATAGTTGGGGACTCCATAGTAGTAGTTGACAGGAGTATGCAATGTACTACCATTTAGTTTACAGAATGCAGTGATCAGGACTTTATAACACAATTCACAAAATATGCAGTGTAGCAGTTAGTTGTATGTAATGTACAGCATACCATAAAAAGCAAGGGTCAGGAATAGAACACAGAACTAAGCACAGCGTAAAAGTCAGGAGTATGCCAGGCAAAAGTGAGTGCAAGGCAAAAGGTATAATACATTGGCAGTTACCATGAGAAAAAAAAAGCAAATTCCTTGATGGTGAGTGGAAAGAAAAAAAATATTGTGATCAGCAGGTGAAAGAATTCCCCACCGCCAATGACAATATGAGAAAAAATCAACTCTTCTAAGGTACTGTGGTCAATAGGTTGAGATTACCCCCCACCCACTCAGTCCCAGACAGCTGTGGTCAGACGATTACCCTCAATGACCCCCCCCCCCAACATATTCACTGTAGGTCAATGCTGTAACACACATTATGTGCTTTGGGTACATGATGTATTGCACCCCAATGCACCTCCTAAATGCTACACCCTACCATAGTAGTTCCCTGTACTCTCCAAACTTGGTTCATGGTTGTCTGATTTTTGTCCTCTGTTGTGCAATTGGCATCCATAATGCAAAGCAATTTAGTATGTAACAAAGTGTATGTATATATAAAATGGTTCAGTAATGGCAAAGAATAAAAAGGCACTTTATGATTTTTTAGGTACTGCAATTTTCATTCTGTGCAAACAGCTACTGTGTTAAATTAGCTGTTTTTTTCTTTTCTTCTTCTTCTGCAAATGACAGCTGTCATTTTTTATTTTTCTGTTTATTTGTTCCTTAGACCCTGCAGAATCTGTCCCCATTCTACTTGATGGATTTCAATCCCATGAGGTCTTCGTGGGGGATAAAGTAGAGCTGCCATGTGTTGCCTCAGGATATCCAAACTTAGCCTCCCGTTGGATTAAAGATGGCCGCCCAGTGCCCTCTGACAGCCGCTGGAGCAAACGGAGCACGGGACTGAGTATGACAGATCTGCAGCTGGAAGATAGCGGAACTTATATCTGTGAAATCACTAATAGCTTTGGCTCTGCTGAAGTGGCTGGCACCTTGACTGTAATAGGTAAGCCATGGTGTATAAAACACCTCCTGGCCAGATTTAGCATTTTTGCATGTCTCAAAAACGTATATTGACTTGTAAACTAAGTAATATATAATATATTGTAATAGTAATATATATATATTGTAAACTAAGTAATATATATATATATATATATATATATGTGTATATATATATATATATATATATATATATATATATATATTACTTAGTTTACAATATACGTCAATATACGTTTTTAATACATGCAAAAATGCTAAATCTGGCCAGGAATATCCGGCATGCTCTGTGTCTATTTATTCACTAAATTCCCCCAGCTCCAGCCCTGAGCCACATTTAAAAACCTACAGTTAAGTAAAGTTAGCTGATCAGAATATGACTTGGTCAATTATGTATCATATGCAAAGTGCCTCATTTAAAGTGCAGTGTAATTATACCAGAAAGGAGTTGGCACCAGAATATGCTTTCCTGTAAATAGTTTTATCTTTTATCTGCACATGCTTGTCACTACCTACAATGTTCAGTCTACCTTTCATTATCATTTTCCTCTTACCCTTAAATACTTTATCACATTGTATCTGTGAAATAACTTGCTTTATCAAGCCACTATGTACAAAATTCAGCTTGTGTTTTATTACCATTTTATTCTTTTTTACCCTTATCCTCAAATGTCATCACACTATATCTTCTACAGTTGGGAAGCCAATTAAATTACTCCTCATTTGTTATCCTACCATAATATTTCTACTCCTTCTTTATGGTTAGGCTTGGAAATTTCTTTAAACCCTATCTATGTACATGTGCTAGGTGACTGTTGCCAGGACAAGCGGTCAGGATTGAAAATCCAGTGTGTGTACAGCCGCCCCCTGACATTTAGTGATCCAGCAAAGTGGGATGACCAATATCAGATCCCATGGATCCCACAGAGCTCATTCATTCTACTAACACTGAAAACGTCCGAGAACGATTTTTTCCAGCAAAAAATTACCATTTGCGTGCAGCTTTTGACTTTGTCAATCTTTGCATTCTATTGCTAAGCCAATATCTATTATTCACTGCTCTCCTGCATTTACAAATTCTCATAAACATAATACCATCATTTCCATATTCATACTCTTCTCCATTCCTCCTATTTCCATAATGGGTGGTCTTTGCAATGTTAGCTTGTATGTTACAAACCTGCCACATCTTTAATAATATATTGCAAAAATGTTGGCAGGTTTAAATGCAGATCCAAAAAGGATCTCATTCCTGAAACAGCCTCCCATATCTCAATACTATAGCCAAATGCCCAGCCATCCTGAAGAACAAAACTTTGGCATCTCCTGCTCCCACCTTCCTTCTTTTCCCTGTAGGTCAAAGACACTGCCCATCATAATATTGGGCCATTAGGATGGTGTAGAAGTGGAAAATAGTGGTAAGATTTAACACTTCCCAGAGGTTTCTTATATTATCCTTTAAAAGTAGCCTGGTATTCAGCTGTAGCAGGATGGTTTGTTGAGCTTCTGTAGGTATCACAACCCTATTAGAGCCTGCAAACCTCTTTCAGCAGTGTTTCTACCTTCTTCCCTAATAACAGGGTTACTTTAAGAAAAGTGCATGTCTTTTGCACATGCATTACTTAATCAGCTATCTAGTGCAGAGGTTCCTAAAATAGTCAATTTTTTTATAGATCTGATATGTCTGATATGTGTAAATATCAACAAAAAAACACAATTAGTTTAAACTAAAGTTATTTTGTCTTACACTAGAAATGTGTGTGACTCTAATCAGCAATTATTTATTTATAGAACCACTTCGGGTAACTCTGACACCCAAGAAGCTCAAGACTGGTATTGGCAGTACCGTCATCTTGTCCTGTTCTATCAGCGGATCCCCTGGTTACCATGTCCAGTGGTACAGAAATACAGAGCCCGTTGAGGCAGATGAGTTCATCTCTATACGAGGAACGGATAATGAAACACTTGTTATTAGCAGTGCTCAGAAAATCCACTCTGGAGCCTATCAGTGTTTTGGGAGCCGTAAGACACAAACCGTCCAAGACTTTGCGATTGTAGTTCTAGAAGGTAAGAAAATGATATCTACCATAACCCAAAATATGCTAATGAATGTAAAAATAGATTATAAAGAACATGTTTAAAATGCCATGCCATTTTTGGAAAATGCATTTTAGCTTGTAGCAAGTCTTGGAACATTCGGGTCATTACTGGTGACCTAAAAACTATTACTGACACACTTGATGCACAAAGATTACCCTAGCACAATCTCATGGGTTCTAAAGAATGTTACATTATCTGTGATGGGAAATATATCACTGGATTACCAAAGCACTAAAGGTTTAAATGGTATATGAATATATTTGTTGGTGTGGGTGAGCTTCTGCCATAGTTAGCAAGTATGCACAGCATACTTGCCAAGTATTGCACAGACTTACCTGTATGCAGTCGCCACATTGGAGGAAAACTCCGTCCTCGCTGCCAGCTTTATGGAAGACTTCCAAGAGGACGCTGATCCTCTTTTGCTGTTGGATGGCCACTTGTTATGTAACTCATGTACATGTTGGCCCTGTATGCGG
Organism: Pyxicephalus adspersus; assembly: GCF_032062135.1. Classification (NCBI taxonomy): domain Eukaryota; kingdom Metazoa; phylum Chordata; class Amphibia; order Anura; family Pyxicephalidae; genus Pyxicephalus; species Pyxicephalus adspersus. The sequence goes on along the minus strand of NC_092868.1, from coordinate 31,639,495 downwards.
CACTGCCACACACGTAGCCGAGCTCTACTCTAAACAGTGCAATTACCGTACACAAAGGCCCTGATTTATTAAAGCTCTCCAAGGCTGGAGAGAATACACTTTCACCAGTGAAGCTGGGTGATCCAACAAACCTGGGATGGATCTGATCCAGGATTCAAAGCATTTGCTAGCAAATAGCAAATTACATTTATTCCAGGTTTGCTTGATCACCTTTCTTCACTGGTGAAAGTGTATTCTCTCCAGCCTTGGAGAGATTTAAAATATCAGACCCATTAAGTCAACAGGTGCCAGGGCTTTTTATTAAGAGACATTTCATTGCAATTGCAATTAGTACCACATTGTGGTGACTTTTTGAATTTAGGTCCACTTCAATGTTTTTGCCTCACCTTGGATTAATCTTGGATTAATTCTTGTGTGTTTTGATATTTGTATTCAATGGGTGTAAATCTGGATTATTTTCTGTGTTTTCCTTTTCTAGAGATGGGGTTACCAGTAAACAGAAACCTGTAATATTCTCTAACCTTCTAATCTCTTCTTGCCAATTGCCTCTTTTGCTACAAAGATATTTCAGTTTACTGAAGTTTACTTACAAAGTAAGACATTTGTCATTCACGGATGATCTTTTTCTTGATTTTACAAATAAAACAAACTTGTTTTTGAGAGTAGACTTTTAAGTTGGGTGGATAATTCATTTTTTAGGTGTTTTTCATTAAAGAAGGACTTTAATGTTTAGTGTCCAGGAAGGTAACCATTGTTACTGTAAATGTTTATAATGTAAGGTAAAAAAAAACTTTCTCTGACATAACTGTCTTATTTTCCTTGCAGATGGCACACCTCGTATCCTCTCTTCCTTCAGTGAAAAAGTAATGAATCCAGGAGAACCGTTCTCACTAATGTGCTCTGCCAAGGGAGCTCCTCCCCCAACCATCAGTTGGACTCTTGATGATGAACCCATACAGCGGGATTCAGGGCACCGTTCAAATCAATATACTGCCTCAGATGGCAGCACTATCAGTTACATGAATGTGAGCAGTCCGCAGATCATAGACGGGGGTGTGTACAGATGTTTGGCACGAAACTCAGTGGGGAGTGCAGAATACCAAGCTCGAATAAACGTAAGAGGTGCCTGTCCTACTTCTACATATCAGAATAGGGTCTGTGAAATCTCTTTGGGATTGTATCCAGGGTACCCCCTTTCCTCTCTCCTCTCAGTCACATTTCCTCTCTATTTTGTCACAACTGACACCTCATTTTTCACCTGTCTGTTATATATTCTGCTCCTCAAATATGGTAAATAATTTGTCCTATCATTGTTTTCCAACACTTGTGTTCTAATGCATCTTCTTTACAAAATGAACCTCCTACAGAGGATCTGACTTAAAACATTGACCATATAGAAACTATTGACTATTCTTTAACAGTGGGATTTTATCAAACTTAGATATTACTTTACAATGCAAATTATTTATATTATTTTGGTCTGTAGTGAGCAGAATGCTTTTTATTGAAACAACTAACATTTAAAAATCATATTTTTTACCATCTCACGTTTGTAAAAAACTTACAAGTCCCTTTTATAGGCCCCTGTCAGGCTTTGTACCAGTAAATTAGCACACGGCAATGTGCTACCTGTAGGGATCTACATCTGAACCAAGTAACTGCAAGCCTATACTTTTTCCTTTTTTTTTGTTTTTCTTGACTCTAAAAAACAGCATTCGGAAAGTTATAATTAATTATATGTGCTGTGAAAGCTCTACAATTGTCAGCAGTGTACCACAAGTTTAAGATCTGTGGCAGGGGTCAGCAAACTCCGGCCTTTAGGCCAGATAAGGCCTAGCCGGTAGTTCGTCCTGGCCTAATGCCCCCTGGCCAATACCACCTAATGCGAGCCGGCTCCGGACCCGTGGGTCGCCGGACAGATCTGCCAAGGGGCGTTGGGAACTACCGGATCCGGAGGCGCTGGAGCTCCGGTGCGCCTCCTTGCTGTGGCTCCCCTATTTACTGATACTTCCGCCGCCGCAGTAAATAGGGAATGCTCCCTGAAGGTAAATCCCTCCCCTCCGCAATGCATGCAGAGGAGAGGAATTTCACTTCAGGGCCCTTCCCTGGTGGGAGGCAGGGCCATTAGGGTGGGGCTCAGAGTCCGGCCTAGTGTGCTCCCGCCCACCCCTGAAATGGCCTAGTGGCCATAAAAGTTTTTGACCCCTGATCTGTGGTCATGATTTTTAACTTGTTTGTAAGGTATATAAAGTTTGGTATAAAATTCACCATTTTCTGTTTGTAGATGACACAAAGTTAGTGTACATAGAGGAAATCAGTCCCTGTAAGTTGCTCACTGACACAACTGCATTTGATGGTTAACAGAATATGGGAAACAAGGATTGATTCAAATTAAAGTGAATATATGCAATATGAGGGTCTTAAAAAGAACCAATGCTTTAATTTAGTTGAATTAATTGATGGAAAAGGATTAGTATCTCATGATAGATGTTATAGGTAATAAAAATTAGAGAGCAAGTGACCAATGTTGGCTTCTCCATAAAAAGTATGTTTTCACCCTATACAAAAAATTCACCCAAAGTGTGTTATAATTCCACGGTAGTTCAAATCTATGAAACCCTATGCAACACAACACAAGTTGATCTGCTAAGTGAATATTCTGAGTTGTTAAGGTATATATCATGTATAGACAGCCTCATCACCCAATTGTTACATAGCCACCCCTCTCTCTAAATGAGGCACGGTAAGGTTATTTCCCCCCAAATTCAATAGCCGTAGCCAAGCCATTGCTGAAATAGTAAAGACTGTTTTTGTTTATTCTTGCTCTTTTGTTTTTTAGTTTTACATTTATGTTTTTCTAAGCATTAGGTGCTTTTTGTTCATATTTATATTAGTGCAATATTATGCTAATTTTCTGTGGATTGCAGTTTGGATGTTTTTTCTGTGCTCCCTGGATTCTCACTTCAGACTGAACAACCTTTTTTTAGAAATACATTTTCTTGTATATGTCAGCAACATAGGTGGAATGAGAATATTGAGGACAGTGTTGTCGTTGGTCACACAAATGACTCACACAAAAGGCCGTTTGTGGTAAATGGGTCTTTAATGCTTAAACTCCTTCACAGGGCTTTTAGGATTTGGGTCAAGAGAGGGATGACAATTGGGTGGCCACCCTATTAGATGCCTGGTACAAGGGGAAAAATAATAATGCACTACCACGATTCTAAAGTTTCCTAAATGCAGCATTTTGAGGATGTGCTATCTAAGTACCTCCTTGTTGCATTTCTTTATAGTAGCAAAACCCTCTCCAATGACCAATGGGCACTCTGATCACTAAAATAAGGAGCAGCTAATTTGGGGGTTTTAACATTCAAGCAGATTTAGATAAATGAACCCAACCCAGGGGCACATGCTCATTCCTTTATAACCTACACATATTGAAAGGGGTCCTTTACCAAGAGAATAAATGAAAAAAACAAATGTACCCTTTGTTGGCATCTAAGCATGGCACAGTAGCATTTGTCATACTATGCTGCAATGCAGATCTGATGCCTCATTGCGTTGATGTGCCATTTAGAATGAATGGCACTGCAACAAACTAACATGGACACATTGCAGAGATGTGACACATGCAAATTGGATCACAGTTTATATGGGATTTTGCATTTCTTTACATTAGGTCTGGGTTATTGTTTTAATGTAAAAAGGTAATAGATGAATTTTTTTTTAATTATGTGGATATGTTTTTTTAAAGGTATGTACAGTAACTCTGTAAGAACACATTTAGGATTTTTATCACAATGAAAGTCTATCTATAAGCCAGCAATTAGATTACACCCAATAAAATACATGCTGCATAAATGCTGCAAATTTAAAGATTTCTACATTTTTTTTTACTCTTTGAATTACAAGCATTTCAAACCTAAATGCATTGTTTTCCTTACATTTGTAACAAATAAAATAATCTGCAACTATTATTGTCATTTTAAACAGGTGCACATGAGCTGTTTGGAGGCGTGTTTTATACGGTGCTTCTTCTTATGGTTAGAGGGGAAATTTGCAAAACAAACTGTATGTTAATCTGAACCCCTGAAGTAAACACTTTTCTTTACACCTGGCTTGAAAAAAATTAGCAGCCAATTCCATGTAAGAAATTGAAATCTTTATGATTTTAGTAAAACGCCTCCTAGACTGTTTTGATTACAAATGTCAAAAGCTCATGGCAGGTCAAAGATGCAGTGGTTTCCTGAAATGGGCTGTTTGCTATTGAACATGACTGCTGGTCTCTTTTAGTCAGTTCCTAAAGTCTAGGGAGTGCACTAGTAATAAACAAGATGCAAGGAATGTACCAATCACTATTAAAGTGAAGTGCACCAGTCATAAATAAGATGCATGGAGTGCACCACTTATATACAGGGGCAGGGAGTGCACCACGTATAAATAAGGGGCAGTGAGTGCACCAGTCATAAAAAAGGTACAGGGAGTGCACCAATTAAATAAATAGGGAGCAGGGAATGCACACTCATACAAGGGGCAGGAAGTGCACCAGTCATAAAAAAGGTACAGGGAGTGCACCAATTAAATAAATAGGGAGCAGGGAATGCACACTCATACAAGGGGCAGGAAGTGCACCAGTCATAAAAAAGGTACGGGGGGGGGGGGCACCACTTATAAATAGGGAGCAGGAAATGCACACCTATACAAGGGGCAGGGAGTGCACCAGTCATAATTGGGGTGCACCATTTAAAAATAATGTGCATGTAGTGTATCGATTTGAAACAAATGCAGGGAGTATACCATAAACAAGCATTGACTCCTAAATGAAAAAGAGGGGATCATAATTCATGATCGAGGGTAATATTGTATTGCCAAACACATAAGATGAGCCAACTCCTACATTGTATATGAAATCAGCATGTGAATACATAGTTACATAATTAGGTTGAAAAAAAAGGCATAAGTCCATCGAGTTCAACCTCTAGGGAAACAAACATATCCCAGATAAAAACCCTATAGACATAGTATAGTTATTTAAACTAAGGCTATCCTATTTATAGCTCTGTCCAAATCACTATATGTTCTGAATTACATTTTATATACAAAAAAAAATAGTTTCTAGCATAAGACTTTTTTCATATGAAAATAGAAAGCTATCAGGCACTGCCTTAAATCAAAGTTCAAATGATAAGTTTTCCTTTTGTTCGACTTGCTATGTTGCTATCATACCTTTGCAGTATTTTGATACGTGTGACAATATTTGTGTAAATTTACTAAAAGTTCCATTTATTCATGTTCACTAAGCCTCTGTCAGTGCCGAGCTAGGCAAAAGCGAAGAAGTGAGTTGGTTTAGAGTACTCGCATTGATCTATAAAACATTTCCAGTCCCATGAGAAATAAACTCTGTTGCGGTTCTGCTTGTCTTTCACTATCATTTCTTAGGTTTACACAGTGATCCTTATTAATGATGCTGTTTGCTATGGCATCAATTAAATATTATAAGATGTGGCTTGTGTGGGAAGAAACATGGAATATTGTTGGCGAACACTTTTGCTGCAGATTTTGCAATGATTTGCAATGATCAGGTTAAACTCCCTATAGATTCCTGCAACCCCTAGGTATAATAATCAGTGGTTCACAAATCTAGTTGTCCGCTCATTCAGAGAAGCTCCCATTTAACAATACATGAAATCCAGAACTCCTACCGCGTAGTGATTATTTCCAGAAATCTTTTTCAGTGCCTGTGTGTTGTGTGGATGTGCAGAAGCTTTGAAATGATGCCAATAAAATTCATTGTTTGATAAATATTCATAACAGTCTCCTAGTTCTAGTTGATGTTTGCCTGCTGAACAAAAAACTGCTTTTTTTGCTGGCCATACACAACATTTCTGTTGGACAGTTAAACAAAATGTACCAAAAAAGTTGAAGGCTGGACAGTCTTATACTGCCCTATTGGGGAGCATTGTGGCATTTGTATGTATTGTTTTCCTTTTTTATAGATTTAAAAGTAAATTAAATATTTTGCAAAATAGTTAGTAAAATAGGGTTTGTGAGTTGGGGTCTGTGAGTTGGTTTTGGCCCTTGGTTTTACACTTTTAATGAGTCATTAGAAATTCAGGGACAAATGTATAATGCCTGCTATTGACCTGGATTTGAGCTGCACACTTAAGTCAGCTTAGGACATTACAGAGCTCAATAGCTGCCTATAAAATACAAGTCAGGGGAGTACAAAACTAATGATCATCATTTTTATACATTCAACTAAGTAGAAGCAATCATTTTTAGTTCCTGAAAGGCTGTTGTGATTTTGAACACAGTTACTAACTAAAGGTATTGCATTTATTTATCTGATTGATTTGTCAGAAAGAAATATTTGCTGCAATGTATTTACCAAGCTTTTACACAGGTAATGTTAAGTTGTTTGTGGCCTATGATATTGCTATTTTATACCAGTTGCTGTGTTCACTTAGCTCACCCTTGTTGAATTTAATGATTATCGAAAAAAGTTTGTGCAGCATTGCCAAAGGCTCTGGAGGTACCAATCACCTGGTTGTAATAAAATGTAAGAAAAGCCAGAGCTTTCATTTTACTTGAGTTTATATGAGTTAGCATGTATGGTTTGGCTAATTTGGGTAAAATCAGGTCTTATTCAAAAATGTTTCATGCAATACTTATTGAAAATAAAGGATTTACAGCTGAATTGCTGTTGTATATGGAGTGATTTAGATAAACACTTTTGATTTAGGAAAGAGACTTCTAGTTGAGTCATAAATATTTTGCCTACTATTCAGAGTGATAACATTTAAAAAAAAATCAAAACACCTAAAATTTTATGATTTGAACAAAACATTTGTAAAAAGCTTACTAGTTTTAACATGCTATTGTTTGGTAAAAGGGTTTACAAACAGCCAGCAGCTCGCCAGGCTCTTCTGCATCTATTAGGGGTTAGCAAACTGCTTACACCTGGAAGCATAACCACTAGTGTTGGTCAAATATCTATTTGACCAACTATTTGATTCGACAGCTATTCGATCGAATAGTGAGATTTTGTTCAGGTGATCGAATGCCAAATTCGAACACCATTGATGTCAATGGTGGGAGAATTCGGGTTATTTTTAGGGACTATTAAGGACTGCAAGAGCAATCAGATTGCACTTACAGCCCTTTACTAGTTGTATGTGTTCTTGGATAGAGTTTCTGTATCCAAGAACACAGGGAGTGCTGTGTTCTTGGATAAAGAAACTAAATCCAGGAACACATACTACAGGGCTGCAGCAGCGATCCTGATTGCTGTTGCTAGCAGTATGTGTTCTTGGATAGAGTCTCTCTATCCAAGAACACAGGGCACTGGATGTGATGAATGGTGAAACTTGTCCTTATTCAACCTCTAGTGCCCGGGGATCACCTGCAGTCACAGCTGTGACCGCAACGTTCCCACGGTCATGTGATGTGGTACTGTCGAATCTCGTTTTTTTGGGGTTGGGTCTACCCGAATTCGAACACAAACACTAATAACCACACCAGGTGCTCTTTTTTCCTGCTGGGAGGGAAGAGAAATATTTAGGTGAAAATATGACTCTTTTCCCTTCTTCCTACATAACCCTGATTGGAATTAGCTATTGGTTGCAGAATTTAGAGCATGCTCGGCCCTGTGTAAGCTCCAGGTTGTGACTTTTTTCCTTGTTCCTGGTAGCTGATTGTAATGGAAGTTAGGAGAAAATGATTATTTAGAGGTGAGTTAAGGGAATTTATTGGACCTGTTGTTTAGCCTATCAAAGGCATAGTGCCATGAGAATAGGAACAGGGCAGATTTTGAACAAGACCCTGGTAATACACTAAAGTAAATTCATGAGCGCTCTAGTAATAGAATGTGGGTAGCGTTTAGTTTGCACTTTTCATTAATTCCAATATACTATTTGGAATTCACTTGTCAGTACACAATGGTTTGAGGGAGATATCTCCTTCATCAGGTAGGTTGATGTAGGTAACCCATCCCCAAATACCATGTGCTGCTACTTTGCAAACTAACAAAAAATGGAACCCTCTTGAAAACTTTAGGTTCTGTTGGTATATCCCTAGGAACAAGATGGTTTACACGCTTTGGGAAATGAATAGTTACTACTTTACTGATCACAGAAACACCAGTTTTTGTTCTCAAAATCCTTTCATCAAATGTGAATTTTAGAGACTGGTTAGTAGACGTAGCCCTTACAGACAAGCCTTAGGCAATATTCGCTCTGCTGTTTGACACATTTATGCATCATGCTTGGTCAAAAGTGAATGTTTGATTCTTAATTTGCGCATTGAATTTTTTTCTGTGTTCTTTAAACAAATCATTCAAGATGTTAAATTTGTACCACATATTTTTTTTACTGTTTTATTTTAGTATGTCATATAAACCATTTATGTCGTTCACGTACTACATTACTTTCCTTGACTTCTCCTTTTAGAATATCTTGTCCTGTCCCTAGACATCTGTCCTTTTTAAATGTTGGGTTGTAACTCTCTTACTTGGGGTGGGATTCAACTTGCTTTATTTTTGCCCCTAACTATAACATGCATTATTGATTTGTGTCCACCTAATGTACATTGTTTGTACCTATCACAGGACCTCCTAGCATACGGCCCATGAAGAATCTAACAGCAGTGGCTGGAAGGGACAGCTTCATTCATTGCCGAGTGATTGGGTATCCATACTACTTCATCAGCTGGTACAAAGACTCTTTGCTGTTGCCTGATAACCATAGACAGGTTGTGTTTGAGAATGGAACCCTGATGCTGAGTGATGTTCAGAAGGGCATGGATGAAGGAGAATATCTCTGCAGTGTCCTAATACAGCCCCAGCTTTCTATCAGCCAGAGTGTCCACATCACAGTTAAAGGTCAGAGGGGACAGGGGTTCATTTTATCGCATATTTACTGACAACATTTAAAGGAACATAAGATATTAATACAGATACCTGTATCTAGAAATACTTGGATTACTTTGATGAAATGGTGCAGGAGCTTCCTGTATCAAGACCAATCACTGATACTCCCTCCTTCTGCAGAGTGATTGGCCGAATTAATTTAAATTGGAACTATACTCTCTGAAGCTTTCCCTGATTGGGTCCTGCCGCCATCTTTGTCCGTTTTTTTTCTGGCTCTGGCTCAAGCATTGGGTGATGTAGCCTGCTGTAAATGAGGGGGAAAAGGAATGCTGATCTCACTGCTCATGCGTCAGATCTACTTTTTTTTCCATCGAATCAAAAAAGTCCGCTCTGGCCATGCCCGAAATCAGGCATGCGCAGAAGGAGCAGCCAGAAGCCACCTGGGATATGTGACATAGGCTCTGCGCTCCCATTTAGTCTTTACCACCACAACAGTGGTAATGTTTTAAAGAAAAAAAGATATTTTTAATCTATCTTTAGTAATCTATCTTTTGTTATCTATCCTTTTAGTAAAATTGTTGCTGATAGGTCCGCTTTAAATGTAGTTTTTCTACTCGTATAGCTTTAAAGGGCAAGAACATGAAATGTAAACATTAATTTATTTCTAGCAAGCAATAAATAAAATTGAAACCCTGTTGCCAGCCAACAGAAATTGCAGGTAAAAGCACAGACAAATCAAGCATTTTGATGGTGTTTCTTTCATTCATTTGTGCATCTGAAACTGATAGAAAGTTTAACTACTTCAGGGCACTCAATTTTCTAGAATTCTTCCTTGCAAACCACAGCCCAATCCTCTTGTGGAAGTATCTATTTTTTCTGTGCTAGCCCAGGAAAATCCACCCCTCACCTCACCTGTGTAATATTTGTTGGTGTTGTACATTACATTTGTTGGTGCTTGGGGAGGAGCGCAATCCACTAAAGAGTCATCTTCAACCACCATATGTAACTGTTTAAAATTCTAGAGCCTGACCACAGGTTATGATGAAGAGGCTCCTCAAACTATTGTTTGATGATCATTTAGAGAAGTTTTCCATGCAATAATACTGTATATACAAACATGGTAAAGTGAGATGGGCTTTGGGGAACAATCACTACTCTAAAACACCATTAAGCAAAACAGAGATGTGTTAAAACTTGTTAAAGAATACAAGTACATGAGACCCACAAATGAAGAGTTTAGGGCAGTAATCATAATAATTTTAGCGTGCCCTTGGAGCCAGCTGCATCCGGAGCTATTGGTTTATAGCACACCTTAATATGCAGGTTCTTCCATAGAGCTGTTGATGGCTTGTTGACCAACATCAGTGCATTATGTTGAGAATAATTGGCAGTGGTGGCCAACTCTTTCCTCAAATAAAGAAAAAAAAACACTAGAAAGGAAGATACCAGGATATAATCATGGGGCTTTAATTGATGCAATGTTTTAGGCAGCCTTTCCCAACCTTTTTAACATAGAGGAACCTTTAAATAACTTTCAAACTTTAGGGAATCCTTCCTATTTTTACTATATCCCCAGCTTACAGTACATTAGCATGGTGGTCAGTGAGAAGATTCTCACTCTTACAGATAGCCAAAATATTCAACTGACCTACTAGGCTTGAATTACTCATGGTTTAAGGCACCCCTAGCAACATCTGGAGGAACCCATGTATTGGGACTGTCATCCTTCTTTTTTCTCACTTACTGGTGACTTACTGACATGGAGTAATTGAATATGAATAACATGTATATCAGATGTCAAGGCAAGTGTGAGAATGGCACAACTGCACCTTCAATATTTTACTATGACAGGTATTCTTCAACAAGGTTGCCCTCCCTGTTATTTCTAGAACACCTACACATCCTGTCTGTCTAGAGCTGTCTATCTGGAAATTAATAAATCTTTTTTATTTTCTTGTTATCTGTTCTTCTTTAATAGAACAGTTGGCTACTGTTTCATTTGCATTTCATTTGCAGTTAAGGAATCAAAAAATACATGTAGCATTTAGTTACAGTCACACTAATACAACTACAATCAAATTATAGAATCCATGCACAATATATGCAATCATATATATTTATATATATATATATATATATATATATATATATATATATATAATAGAATGTGGATAAAACTAAGAAATTCACCTTGATGGAGGGACTAGAAAAAGATAAAAAATTAGATTTATTCTATTAGATTTACGCCAAAAAAATTGATAGGTCTAGTACAAGGTGATTTCTTTGGGGCAGATAAATAGAACACTGCACGTTACCATCGTTTAATGGAATGGAGTCATTTCTGAAGGCCTATGAGGAATTACACTGCTCCTTACAAATCATATGGCTACATATGGTCCCACAGTACACTTATTTTATTTTTCATGGTGTGCCCTCCTTTACTGCCTCGTCCTTATCCCGATCTGTTTCTCTGACAAGCCCCAGCACAGGGACCTACTATGTAAACATAGCGCATTAAGGCCCTGCCCTTTACTCAGATCCCCTGCTTGCTGTGTTTGTTGGCTTTTAAAAAATAATACATCCGTAGTGGTCTCCCAGATCTGCTGAAGACTTAAAAGCTGCTCCAGTGCATCAATTATTCAGAAGCACCCGGGGAGAGATCTTTCCTAATGAATAGAACTGTGTGAGAGGTAGACTGAGATTGTGCACAGCTCCCTGTGTGTATGTCCGCACAGCTTCTCTCGTGCTTATGCTCAGTGGTGTGCATGTTCTGCACTAATATTACAGGAACAAACTTAAAGGCCGCACGTTTTACCACATTTATATCATTACTTAAGCAACAAGTCATGTTACATTTATATTTGTCTGACCAAGGAGAACAGTCCCTACCTAGTTATAAATTTAGCAATATTTCAATTTCAGAGTTGTGTAGAACTTTCATCCTCCCTTCAGTGTATATCCCTTCAATATAATGGTCATTTGCTTCCCATAGGGTGCTATCATGTGAAAAAGTAAATTTGCTTTGTGGAAACTAATGACTTTATTTTGAACAAGGTAAAATATAACATTTATTCAAATAGTGCTTATATATAGAAATGATATATGTGAACAAATGATACACAAAGATGGTACAATTTATTCATTCTCATAATCTAAATGAACAAAAATGCTGATTTGTAACACCTCCTAAAATCCATGAAATTAGAATCTGGTGTCCCAGTTTAGGTGCCAATAATAAGAACCTCCTTAGGGAGTTTGATGATGGAACCTGTCTTATTTAAACCTTAGGTATTTATGGCTGTGGCGTCATCATGCCAAGATCAAAAAAACTATTTTAGGCTTTGAAAAAGAAAGATTCAGAAACCTCTCTACCAACCATTTTTTAAGTATTGCAAATTTTTTTTAATCAAATATTTAACTGTATGGAAAATAATATAGGCAAAATGTAAAATGGCTGCTACTTTGTTCTGGATTGTCTGGCCCAGTATATTAAGTCCAACTAACTCACTATTTGATTCTAAAAGGAGTCGCCAGTAAGCTGAAAACTGCATCTTGGAATATGCAGGTAACATTTGCAGTTGGTGTAAAAATACAAGCATCTGAGTTAGACCTCACATTTGAAAAGTTGCATGAAAAATGTGATCTTCAAACAGAACATTGGAACAAAACTACAGTTTGCCATGAAACAGATATGAGTAAAGACAAGGGCTTTTTTGGAACATTATGATGCCTAATGAATTAAAGATTGATTTTGGTTTGTCCACAGCATCTGAAGATCCATTTGATACAAACCTAGAAATGTTATTGTTTATATTGGTATTGTTGTTTATATTGTAAATGTTAGATTGCTTCTCCGGATCTGGGGATCCTGTAGTAATTTAGTTAGCTATGGATTACACTTCATATTGAAAACAGCTAGATGAGAATGTGAGGCAATATAAATGTTGAAGCAGATACAGAACTTTCAACACGCTATCGAATTCACTAATTCATGGTTCAAAAAGAAGAAATGAGGGTTATGGACTGTCCCAGTCCAAGGCCTGATTTAAATATCACTGAAATGTTGTAGGGAAATTAAAATATTTTTGAAGGACCAACTGTTGATAAATTAATTAAATTTCCTTAAACCTAATATTGATATCCTAATATACCTCCAATATTCAATATGAGTAGGTTCCTATTGGCACCTAATCTGAAACACCTGTTTCTAATTTTAGTGATTTGAAGTAGTGGTAAATGTGGGGTGTACCATGAAGATCTAATGTTTGCCGGCTTCAATGTCCTGAAAAAGTAATTCTATAAAGTGTACTTATTTTTTCATATAACTGTATAGGTAAAAAAGTTCCCATTCTCTCCAATGGTAAGGTGTGTATGAACTTTTATTTACCTACAAAGTCGAATAACAGAGCTTGCTTGTAGCAGAAGGTCTGCTTTACACAAACCATATCACTAATGGGAAAAATCCTTATATTTACTAAATAGTGGAACTTATTTTTTATTCAGATTAGTAAATCAGTACATTAATCTGCACTATATAAAGGTTCAGTTTGAAAACATTACTAGGCACGTGCTTTTATATTTACCTGATTATACTGACAACATACCAACTATATGTAAATAGGAAATATAAGTTTTACAATTTTATCTTTATTTTTATATCTTAGTGCCCCCACTTATACAGCCATTTGAGTTTCCCCCTGCCTCCATTGGACAACTGTTGTATATCCCATGTGTGGTGTCATCTGGAGATATGCCAATCCGCATCACTTGGCGCAAGGATGGACAAGTTATTGTCTCTGGATCTGGTATTACAATTGAGACCAAGGAATTCATGAGCTCCCTGCAGATCTCCAGTGTATCTCTCAAGCACAATGGAAACTACACGTGTATAGCAAGCAATGATGCAGCCACAGTGAGTCGGGAGAGACAGCTAATTGTGCGAGGTAAGTAGAGCCATCCAAATGGATATCCCAATTACAAGTATGCAACATGCTGGCGGGTAACAAGATAAAAGTATTTATTTTCTTGTGTTTGTTGTGTTACATTCTTCAGTCTAAATGGTCAAACCCATATTGGATGTGTTCACTAATAAATTTCCAAGAGTAATTATTTTTACCTAATTTATGCAACACTTGCTCATTCCTCTACTGTAGTTTGCTTAAAATATAATTCACCATACTAGTAACACCACTGATTGATGTGGAAACTCCAAATACATCATAAATACTTTGTATAGCCCCAAAAGAGCAAAATACATGATCATTACCAACATGAGGATCATGGGTGAGGTCATTTGACTTTGTTGATTTAGTGATTCCTGGTTGAAGATGGTGCCTATTAACAGATCTCTTTTTACATTATTAACAGCTGGAAAATATTTTGAGCATCTAGTGAATAAACAACCAAAGTAACATGTGAACATCTAACTATCACACAGCATGTGATTGTACCCTAAATGACTGCTGATGATCCTGATGATCCTAAATGATGCTACAGCATAAAAAGACACTTTGGACAATTGTATGAGTCTAAAACTTGTGACAAAAGTATTGGGAAAACCCAGCATGCTTGTGCCCCTAAACACAAAGCCACCTCCATAGAGACATAGCTTCTGTAGCCTAATGTGGAGGAAATCAAGTGCCCGATAGGGAGCCCAGGCCTCAGTGTTACTGAAAAAAAAGAAAACTTGATGAAATGAAGTGCAAACCAGGCCCCTTTGTCCAACATCAGTACCTGACACCGTAAAGGCCTCTTAAAGTCAAGATGGGAACAAATTCTTGCAGGCACACTCAATTGTTTTTTTTTATTTTGGCTAAAATCAATAAATTAATACAAAAAATTCAATCACACTATACATTCCCTTTAAAGAATAAATAAAGCAAACCTATGGCTTCTCCATACCTCCACCCAATTACCTTTCCATTAATAATGGTTTTGTTATATTTTTCAATTGTTATTATTTAAACCTAAAATGATCATGTGTACTTGTGTGGTGCTTTTCTGTTACTATGCCATAATACTCACAAGGTTGCAAGTTTAGACTGTTTATGTTTCTATAATAATTTGCTAAAGTACTTTTTTTAATTAGTGCCACTGTTACCAGTGTTCACAGATTAAAATATAGCTTTATTAGAAAACCTAATGATCTAATAAATTACAGAATATTTTTTTTTTCATTTCTTAATAAGAAGTATTTTAAATTTCATATGAACAAGAAGAAGCCACTTGTACAAAAAGGAAAAACAAAAAGAGTTTCCTGGCATAAAAAGGGTAAAATACCCTTTTGCCTTGAAACTAGGCTGCTAAAAGGCAGCTTCTAACAGGTTAATGGGCACTGTGGATTTAACGAGTTTTTAATGCTGTCTGTTGATGTAAGCATGAATACGTAATGAGCTTGTGATTCAGTGCTGCATGTTGATGTAATCATGAATATATAATGAGTAGAAACACATACAGATAAATATTCAGTGTTCTCTGTTGCTTTGTATTAACAGTACAGTACAGATCAGGTACAAAATGAGGTGAATAACCGCAAAGCTTATGACAGTAGGGGCATAGCAAGATGCAATGCTTAGTCCACAAAGTTTGGAGAAACTCTGCTTAATGAGAGTAAGGTGCAGTACTCAGCTTTTTGCTTGGAAAAGGGACAGCATCTTGTTTAATGCTTTGGTAATATACGGAAGGTTTATTAGGTGAATACTGAGCCATTCTAGGTCCAGTGCAATGGAGTTTTTCTTGTGCGGGAATGGAGTTCGATTTATCTCGCAGATCAGGACAGGTTTGGGACTAAAACAATGGGAAGAGTGCAGATGTTCGAATGATACCTGCTTAATAAAGAAGAGAACTGCGGGTCTCGGCATAATGCCTGGAAAGTTGCTTATTGAGCACGACTCTGCATAACCTTCTGTCATTTTTGAGACTTACAAATGTGCTTGTGGTTCAGTAATATGCAAATCTAGAAAATTCTGCAGCTGTCTATAATGTTGTTTTAGTAAATATTGCAGTGGTCTAAGATCCTGTGAGGGAAATCAATGCTGTGCTTTCATGACCATTTCAAAGAAAAATGTTCTGCGGTTTGAGCACTCAGCTGTAATGAAATGCATTATAAATACCCTGTTTTTGAGATCCGCGGTAAAATGACTGCTGATCTTTTTCTTTGTCACAGTGCCCCCAAGATTCGTTGTTCAACCTAACAATCAAGATGGAATTTATGGCAAGGCTGGGGTCCTAAATTGTTCTGTTGATGGTTATCCACCACCAAAGGTTGTATGGAAACATGCCAAAGGTGAGTGCCCTGATGTAACAGCTGTGCCCATCTTAAAATTATTTATGTGCTATAACTGAGCCTAGATTCTGAATACAAAATGTTCTGCTGTTCCATGTATCAGGAATGACATCTTCCTGTCGTCTCTCAATCTGTGAAAGAAATGCAGTAATATTCCTCTGTTATGTGGCTTGCAGTTCTTCCTCTGACACAAATCATTAAATTTGAGCTCTAGACATGTGTTGGTGCCCATCTCTTTTTATGCTAATCAAGTGTCTGTTCATTTCTCCCTCCCTAGGTAGTGGAAATCCTCAGCAGTATCATCCTGTACCACTTACAGGTCGAATCCAAATTCTGCCCAACAGCTCACTACTAATACGTCATGTCCTGGAAGAGGACATTGGATACTACCTCTGCCAGGCCAGCAATGGAGTGGGCACTGATATCAGCAAGTCTATGTTCCTCACTGTGAAAAGTAAGCACAATAAAAATATGAACAGAAGATTCTTGTAAGATGCATTTTATTGAACTGATGGTTGTTAAATCGTATTTTTATGTAAAAAATTGCAGAACCCATGTGGTTAACTGACAGTGGCATTCAAAATTATTATTATTACACAGTATTTATTTAGCACCAACATATTATGCAGCATATAGAGTTAGATAAGACAGTAATAGGATGCCCAAATGAAAGAGTATGGGGACAGAGCAGGGACACACTTTGCCTATGTCTGCCCCTTTACCCTGCAAGGACAAAGCACAATTTGTAGTTTGATTCTAAGTCACTTTACAAAAAATACTCAGCCAAATCATACTTTTTTAAAATAGACTGAAAATACTTTTCTTGCTGTCTGTGCCACTGCTCCAATTCTAATAAATGTACCTAAGGAAAACTGACGCTTCCATGAGTGTCAATCTCTTTGGTACCCTGCAATGCCCACAGGTCCCTTCTGCTGACCTCTACATCATTACTGTTTGTTGTAATGCATCAAGGCCACCAGTGGACCCAGTGAGAAATAAAGAGTAACTGGGCACCCAGGTGATTGACAGCCCAGAATTGTCAGTTTTCCAGCAAACTAAACATGATGATTTCTCAGGACCAGAAAAGAGTTACAAATATGAGCTTTTACACTGTTTTTTACAGGCATGAGTTGGCAATGAAGTTTTATAATGACTTTTTCCATCTAGAATAAAGTTATGATCGCTGCAAGCATGCACATATACATTATAAAAATATTACATCAATAAATACATACATTGGTCACTAGTATGATATAAGCAATGGTAATGCTTTACATTTTTTCTGAAATGATCAATCTTCACTCCTGCAGGCATCAATGTATATGTAATATAAACAACATAATACACAAACCACAAGCCACTAAAACTACCAAGGATATCTTTAAAGTAAACGAAAAAGCATTAATATTGATATAAATTTATAGTTAGCATTCCAATATCAGCCATGCAAGTAAAGACATATCAAAAAGGCAAACATGTTTTTCACATTTTCACATTTTTCACATTTTCAACGAGAGTTGGATGGTTGTATGTGAAGGAATCGGGGCTAATGGTTAAAGGTTGATGTTCAGAGAAAAAAGAAATGGGGGCTGATGTTCAAGAAATGGAGAGGCATGGAAACTAGTAATCAAGAGATACAAGGAATGGAGGTTGATGGCCAGAGGATGGGGGCATGGAAGCTAATAGTCAAGATACGGGTGGCATAAAAATGAATGATGTTGAGAAAGGCCATGGGGATTGATGGTAAGGAGTGTGCGGGAATGGGAGCCATTAGCAGGGTAAAAACTGGTATAGGGACTTGGGAGCTGATGGTCAGGGATGGGGTAATGTAGGCTGATAATCAAGGTATATAATAGGTGATGGGGGGCATGGGACCTGATGGTCTTAGCAGATGAAGGACTGTAGGGACATCTGATAAGAAGATAAGGAGAAAAGGTAAATGAAAGATGGAAACAGTAATTTAAATGGATCTTGGAGAAGGTGAAGCATTTGCTCTATAGGGAACCTAATATGAGCTATTGTAAAGAGGAAGTATTGGTTATGCATCCATGCTTTATGTATTGAGTTACAGCCAAATAAATAATTGCTTGACACACCCAAGTAAATCCAAGGCAGTAGACCCCTATAAGGTATAGCCATGTTCCATCTAAAGAGACAAAATGTTATCCTGACCCTAAAATAGCAATAACATCCATCTCTGGATCAGTGTTCCGCTATGTTACCTTGGTATGGTCAGTAACCATTTATATTTTTTCAATGGGCAGAGCACTTAACCTTATTTAAAGATAATCTACTATATTTGGCTGAACCAGCTCATGTAAATACCTACTCAACATTTTCACCATTTTTCAATCAGTTGGAGGTTAAAAGTCTATTTTTCCAACCGCAAGAGGCATCTTCATGCAATTTTGCAAAGACCGTAAAGTAAACAAATTTCCCTTTTCACATTTTCCATTTTTATATTTATAAAAGGTCATCATATTTTTATGCACTTTTTTATGTACATGCCTTTCTCTGGACTGTATCTAGGAAATTCTTTTCATAGACTGAAAATTGAACAAGACTATGCTCCTCATACTTTTTATGCAAATTCTCTCTTTTATAAGTCTGTGCTTTATTAGACACAAGAAAGCACAGTATCTTAGTTTGTGAAGCAAAATACTTATGGTGGATATTGTTTTTTTCCATATTATATTTTATCCTAGGTTGTATGTTTCTGGCATATATTAGGATGCCAAATGTTTAACATTTTATCATGTTTTTTAAAGCTTAGACCAAATTTAGCAGCGCTGGTAATATTAGACAGTGACCCTGAGAACTAGGAACACTCTAGATGCTGTCCTACTTTTCTGGGCCTGATTTATTAAAGCTCTCCAAGACTGGAGATGATACATTTTCATCAGTGAAACTGGGTGATCCAGCAAACCTGGACTGCATCTGGTCCAGGATTGAAAACTTGCTATCAAATAGCTAATGACTAAATCTATTCCAGGTTTGCTGGATCACCCAACTTCACAGATGAAATTGTATCCTTTCCAGCCTTGGAGAGCTTTAATAAATCAGTTTAACCAACATTTTTACATTAGGTTGTGCTGTGGTTGCATAGGTGTTAACTTTACATTTATCCACACTCACACAAAATTACCAAATCAGCTAACTTGTCTAGGTCAGCTCCTAAGCACAGGACATCATTACCAGATTTTTTTCCCACTACAATGCTTTGTGTCCTTTCCAAACATAAATGAATATGGAGCCAAATGGCCAAACTAAATCTGCAGAGGGCTGCAATTGCTTATGTGCAGATAAACATTCTATAACCCTTTTAAGGATGATCAAGCCCAGTATAACAATGTGAACTTTTAAATATCCAATAATTGATTTAAATATAGGATTGTTGCAATATGCAAAAAAAAAATATTTGTATAATGATACAAAAATAATTTTTAATCATAATTTAATGGACATTGGGGTTGATTTTAGGCTGTTCACTTTGCAAAAATTTTGTAAATTTTCCCCTTGCAAACAATAATCAGATGAAAGGAAATCCAAACCAAAAAAATGAGAAGATCAAGATTTTTGTTTGCACATAATTGGATAGTTGAAGTCAGTGCAGCTCCACTTCATTCACTAAGCTAAGTGAAATATCCCCTACAAATAAATCATTCACTTTGCTAAGTGAACAGCATATAATATCTTTCTTTTATTGTCTTAAAGTTAGCATATTATTTATTTCCATATTTATTTCCATATTTTATCTTAGACATCAATATGTGCATGGGGCATTTGCAAAGTTCCATTATATGAGTGCAGTGTCCTGACCTTTTGAATCCAATGAATCTCTAAGAAGAAAATACACAAAAGCTGGTACTTACTGACTTTTGTGTCCATGTTTCAGGTCAAATGTATTAGCCCAGCTCAAATAGACAATTTGTAGAACCATATATCTCTCCATCATTTAACTAACATGATAAGAATAAAACACTAAAATGGTGTAGATTTGTTAAACAACTTTTGTCCTTTAAAAATCAATACTAATGATATATATGATCTTATTTATCATTCAACCTTCCTGTATATTACATCTTATAGAGCAAACTGTAAAGTTTGGTTATGTTTATGTTCTAGAACTTGAATTGATAAAAATACTTTTTTTAGTTGTTGAATATGTGTATACATTTGATTTACACAAAACCTTTATCACAAGTGTATAGATGACTCTGTGCTTCCATTAACTAAAAGTACATCATATACATATATCAGTAAAATGTGTTCATTTCTTCAAGTTCCTTAGTAATACCATGGAGTGTGCTTCAGTGTTCTGGGACTTGAATGTATGAGGTTTTAGAAGATGCATAGGATGACAGTATGTGACATCCATGCAGAATGGCAATATACGTAAGTACTGTACAAGTGCTTGCCAGGTCCCTCCAATAGTCATACACCTGAGCACATAGGAACACTCTGGCCTTGTAGCACTGGAGTCCTAGGTTTTAGCCAGAACATTATTTAAATAAGAATACTGTTAGGGTATTTAGCTTCCCCCTAAATTGGCCTTTTATTTAATGACATATGACTATGACAGGGACATTGATTGTGAGCACCTCTCAAAGGAGGAACATGGATTCTATAAAGCATTGCAGAAGATGTTAGCACTATATAAAAGCATAAATAAATAATGAAAACTGACTAATAAATAAAACACAAATTTCAGATAGCAGGGCACTACTTCTATTTAAAGCAGAATGTTACCTAAACCAGCAGTCCCCAACTGATAGCTCTGTCCCCCCTAAGGACAAAACTCACCCACTCTCCCATCACATGCTCAGACCTGCTTGGTAAACATCCTGGGGGACAGTAATGTAGGGCTTTGGACACAACTTTTGTCTCCCCACGAAATTTAGCAAGCAGGTCTGAGCCTGCGATAGGAGAGTGGGGGGGATTCTGGCATCATGACGTCACTCTGGGTGAAGTTTCCCCTGCTTTGAGTGACACACGGTTCCCCACACATGCACGGTCCTAGTTCAGTGGAGTTAGTAGTCCGTGAGGTCGGAAATGTTGGCGACCACTGGTTTAAACTGCAGATAATTAACTAGGTGTGTACCTTGCGTGTGCTACACATACCCAAAAAACCTAATGGCAGTACACCATGTGTGTATACATCTGGCCTGCTGGTACACCGAATGCATTTGTTGGCAATTCCTGAATGTCAAAATGACAGCCGGTATTTGCTGTCTAAATACAGCAGGTAAAGCAGCAGATGGTGTCAGTAACAAACCTTTTACTACAGTGATTGATGAGTGTTCAGAGAGCATTGTTATTTTTTTCTTTACCCTGTTTCATTCATCTGCAGAGATACATTTCAATCCACATATTATATAAATGAAAACAATCTATCAAGTAAAATGAAAAAAGAATAGTATACATTTTTTACTGATTTAATTTGTTGTTAACCCTTAGTTTACCTTAATCAGCACCAATTAACTCACTCTTTGCCTTCTTCTTCTTCTTCCCATAATTATTTTCTTACTGACTTACTCTCCTTTTGTTCTCTAATATTCTAACAATTTATATAACAGCTTTTTGTTTACGTTATATACGCAATGTATACTTTTTACCATTTAGGTTTGTCTATATATATAATAATAAAAAAAATGTTTTTTGTACTTATCAAACAGATATAATAAAATGCTTTTGATGATAAATGTACAGATTAAAAGGAAGCAATGTA
This sequence comes from Pyxicephalus adspersus, assembly GCF_032062135.1. Taxonomy (NCBI): domain Eukaryota; kingdom Metazoa; phylum Chordata; class Amphibia; order Anura; family Pyxicephalidae; genus Pyxicephalus; species Pyxicephalus adspersus. Next base: position 31,617,616 of record NC_092868.1, on the reverse strand, counting down.
AATTGAGGTATTATAAATACTTTTACCATAGACACAAAAATGTTCTGTACTCACTTTAATTGAAATGTCCTTATCATACTAATTTCTGTCTGTTCAAACAATTGCTGCTTCTTTTTTCTCCATTTTGTAAAATGTGATTACTACATTTATAGCACCATATATTTATATGTTTTTGTACACTTTGGAGAGGCAAGATTTGAGTGGTTAGGGGCATTGAAATGGGCATAAACACACCTGTTAACTAAACCAAATATATCGCCAGTCACTCCTTTTCTGTTTCAAATTACCTGACACCATGGCATTATTATCCTAGGGATCTGATGTCAGCAGACTTTAATCAAAAATGAATAAGAAAAAAACAAATGAAGACCAAAACCCATTGAGGACCTTTTTACAATTTCCAAAACGCATGGTTTAAAAATATTATTCGGCGTTTTGATATTTAAATTCATGGTCACAAATAACCCCTGAAATAGCCCATAGGGTAAAACGCGTTGGGGTAACAAGACATCATTACTTCTCTTCTCCTTTTTTTTCATTTTAGAACTGAAATGGATCTAAGCCTCTGCTAGGTATTTTTAGTCTGAGCACGCATAGTAAAAAGCCCTCTGTCCCATAAGACACCAATGGCCTGGGCAACCTACAAATTGTTATTATACTTTGCTTGAGTAAAAATTTTTACATTTAGTTCTAACAATACAGTTGATATTCCAAAAACCCCTTTCTCTCTTTTTCCCATTTTTTGGGGTTGGCCACACCTATAATCCTCAGGGAGCTACCTTTCTACCTATATTATCAATTAATAATAGGACTTTACTGACATTGGCGCTCACAGTTCGGTGAGCAGGAGGTCATGTGATCTGCTAGTTTCAAGTCATGTGATGCAGAACCTGTTAGGAAGTTCATATGTTGATGATAGCAAAGTCAATAAAGATCGTCTCTATGAAAATAGGGCTCTTACTGTCCATAAAAATAAGTTTATGCTTTTTAGAGCATCTTCTTTAAACAGAAGCAAGTGCAAGTCTAAACTGTATATTATTTTATCTTTTTGTACTGGATATATTCTACGCTCACTTTCGCTGTATGTTTGTGTTGTGTTCTTTATTTCTCTTCTCTCTCCATCCATTCCTTCATCCTTTTTTTGTGCTTCCCCTCCCCCCCTCCCCCACCCTTCCCTTTCAATCCTTCACCCCCTCTTTTTTCAGCTGTACTACAAATTGAAATGATGTGGAGCGTGTCTCACTGCCACTTTGCTTGAGACGGCTTTACAAGCGCAGCGAAAGCTGCCTGCGGCCTCCGTCTGCTTCTGCAGTGCGACCTGAGTCTCCAATATTATTAAAGGGAGGGGGTAGTGCCCCCAGGTGGAGAGAGCCCAGAATGCTTACATTACAAGCCTATGCACATCTGATGTACAGAGCAATTAATGATTTTACTGTGCAGAATAGTATGCATAGAAATTCAGATGAGGCAGAGTCTCTTTATTGTCAGGAGCATGTAGAATTAGACAGGATTCTTTGCAGAACATTGTGGGCTTTGCTGTGTATTGTTTGTGATTTTGGCAGGTTGTGTACAGAATATAAAATATTCAGAAATCCGTCTGTTTCTGTTTTTAATTCTGCATATTCATTCTGTCTTTTTTTCTATCTCCAGTTCCTGCAACTATCACCTCACACCCCAACACAACCATTGCAATCAAAGGTCAAACCAAAGGCCTGAACTGTACCGCACGGGGAGAGCGTCCCATCATAATCCGCTGGGAAAAGGGAGACACAGTAATAGATCCAGACAGAAATCTACGCTACGTGATTGCCACAAAAGACAGCGGAGATGAGGTTATCTCAACCCTGACGGTGAGAATCATGGTGTAGGGGAAAGCTAGGGCAAATTATGGAAATGCGCCATAGAGGAGAATCCTTTTGTAACTCTGTTTGTTTTCTTTAGCTCAAGCCAGCTGAGCGCGGAGACTCTGTGTTCTTTTCCTGCCATGCTATTAATTCTTATGGAGAAGACAGGGGTCTCATCCAACTCACTGTGCAAGGTAAGGACAGGGGGAGACAATTAGCTATTCATATGCAATTGCACCAACTTGACTAATATTTGGTATTTTCATCCTGGTAGAGCCCCCAGACCCACCTGAACTGGAAGTCAGAGAAGTGAAAGCTCGCAGTATGAATCTGAGATGGACGCAAAGATTTGATGGAAACAGCATTATAACTGCTTTTGACATTGAGTACAAAAATAAGTCAGGTAGAGGATGTATGTTTTAATCATTCTACAATCACAACAGGACAAATAAAATGTCTAAACCCAGATTCTGATTCCACAACTAGCCTATCCCAATGTGGAATTATTCTATGTTATTTAGGTGACCAGTTGTGATCTATGTATGGGTACACTCATCATAACTTGTGTCTTCATATAACGTGTCTAACAAAATATTGTGTCAATAAAACAAACTCGAGATAAATTTTTTTTTAAACATACCTGCATACATAATACATTGGACCCCCGGTTATCCGAAACTCAACCGGAAAACTTAGATAACCAGCACACGACAGCTCTGCTTTCTTGATTGATCAAGACATACAACAGTTCCGCTGGGAGAGCGGAGCAGTCAGGAGAGCAGTTTCCCTTTTTTCAGGGTTTCCCTTTTCTCAGGGTTTCCCTTTTCTCGGGGTTTCCCTTTTCTCAGCCATTCAGCACTAGAGGTTAATGGGGACAAGTCTGCCCATTCATGTCTAGTGCTGAATGGCTGAAAACCTCAGTTTCAGAGTTACCTCAGTTAACCAGAAACTACGCTTTCCGGAATAAACCATTCACTGTGGGTACCAGATAACCAAGGTTCTACCGTACATACAAACTCTGACACATAAGGGGAAGATAAACTTGCCCAATCAAGCTTACAAAGGTGGAGGATCACCATATACAAAATATAGGGAAAATCGATTTGCCCAAATGTGTGATGGTCACGAGAGAGAAACATGAAAAGTCGTTGGCTTCTTAGGTTTATGGTATAACATATGTAGTCCCCCAACACCTTGCTGCAGATTCACTTGATCCTATTTTTTTTTCTCTGCTTTGCACACTTACCCATTTTAGCAAAGTGTTTCACCATTTCGGACCACAAAAGTTTGGTTGTACTGAATTGAAAAAAAACACCAACCTCACTCTAATACATGGTCCAATGATTCGTTTTGGGGGTTCCATTGTCCACCTTATTTAATATTTAGTGAGAAGTGTCTCCAGGCACCATTTCTGATCACAACCTTTTTCTCCTTTATCCTTTATTCTCTTTCTATCCCGACCTCCTCCCTGGTCAGGTTGATGGCCTCCATACCCATATTATCCATATTCCTGTCCAGTTTACATTTTTTAAAGACTGTTTTTCTTTTTTGCCACATCAGCTAATCTGTATACGGCTTCTTCTCATAGCAAGCATGTTTTTTTCCCCTTCAGTTTTATGCTTGCTCTTTGCTCACATTGTTTCTTTCCAGTTAATGAGCACATATTCTGTAGGTCCCTTAACTAATATAAAATGGATAGTTGTATTGCTATGAGGCTTTTTAAATGTCATTACATTTTAGATTTGTGTCCTGTTTTCTGAGCCATTGTATTGCTTGCTTTGTTCTCTTTGAAATGTTTGAGTTTTAGCATACTTTCCTTTGATCTAGATACGTGGGAATTTAAACAATCCACCCGTAACATTTCACCAAGCATCAACCAGGCCAATATTGTTGATCTCCACCCAGCATCAGTTTACAGCATCCGAATGTATTCCTTCAACAAGATTGGTCGCAGTGAACCCAGCAAAGAACTCACTATAAGTACAGAGGAAGCAGGTAAGTGTTTAGTAAAAAAAAAAAAAAAAATACTATATCATGCACTAAATTCAATAGGCAAGCGTAGTAGTGGGGTCTTGTGCTTTTCTTTCTCTCCTATGCTTGCCCAAAAGGATGCTGTTTCTGATCTCTCATGTTACAATAAAGCACAAGTAGCACTAAACATACCTGACAGCTAACAATTCTGATTACGAAGTCCCAAATCAGGAAGATTCCCACTGGTATATTATACTGTAGAAGGAAGTAAATAATTTAGCATGAAGTTGAAATCCGCTGGTATTAAAGACTTTTGATTTTAAATCAATTCAAGAAATTAAAAACTGAGACCATGTTAAACATTTAAATAGCAGCATTTGTCATGTTCAGCTCACGGAAATAGGAAGTACCCAATGGATGAATATATATTCCTTTTAATTAGCTATCTGTATTGTCACTATATACAGAAAAATATCTGGGTTTATATATTTATGTGTTTAATTTTTAGTAAAATATTGTCTACTGATGCTCTGGGATGTGAAATATTGGAAGAGAGTCTTCAAGTTAGAGCACAGATCAAAGCCTATGAAGACATTGAGGCTGATTTACTATTAACTAAATCTGAAACTAAAAGTTCTCCAATACTGAGAAGTTAGACCATCGTAAGAGAACATATGTGATCCAGCAAACCTAGAATGGATTTCTTAAAAATCTTTACTTTCAGCTTGCAAAAATTTTCAATCCTGGACCAGGTCAAAGCAGATAATAATATGAATGAGGGTTTCATTTTTTTCCACTTAATAGAAGACAATTTGTAAAAACTAGTGATCCAGTAAATAGCTTTGCAGGATCACTTATATTCTCCCACAAGGGCCTATAGTCTATACTCCTAAATAACGTTAGTAAATCGGGCCCATTACATGTGGTAACAGCAAGGGTTTAGCATGGGGACAATGAAAGTGATTCAACTGGTACTTCCAGATATTTTTAGTTCCTGCTCTTCAGCCTTATTAGTTAATTTTGTGTATCAATACATGTGGTATTTTTGGTTTAAAACAATTCTGTCTTTGTATTGTCATTTTAACTGTTTTTACTTTTGCTATTATCCTACATAGAACTCAGGACAGATTGCAGGAAGAAAACCTTGCCTTAGCTCCGAGCTGGAGTATTGGCTTTAAAGGGCTCTTAGGGGTGCATTCCCAATGCTGTCTGTCTTGGTGGAGGGGTGGGGGGTAAAGTTTTTACCTGTACACATATGGTAGATTTTCACCAGATTTTGTTCCCAGCTTGCCTATCATACACCTATATCTAGCTGCTGTGCATCTTCCAATGCTCCATAAGCTTTTCTTCTGCACTTTGCTGGCAGCTAGTAATTAGGCTGTTGGTGGACATAATTAGGCTACTGGCCATCTAAAATAATGCATTCCAGTAGTTTTCACTTTCTGGTGCAGTACTGTTGCAAACCCACATAAAACAAGTCCAAAAGTATGAAAAAAGGAACTCACTGTGGTCACAAATATGTTGATAGCAAAAGCAAAAGGCCAGGGAAAAGAAACACTATTGCCCCAGTGCTGACAATATGCTGCCAATCTGCATAGAAGAACTGATAGTCTTCAGCACCACTGATCCTGAAATATACTTTAGTGCAAAATATGTAAATCTATATAAATAAATAATAGGGACAATTAAATCAGTAAGATTGTACATTTATCATTTTTATTTTACCTTAATATGTAGAATTTTCTGATCTAAGAAGAAATACACAGTTTAGAATCCAAACAATAGCTATTTTATGAGTTGTATTATATGAAGATTAGGTTGCAAATTTGCTGATTCAGCAAGTTTTCGGGTTAATTTTTTGATTACTAACACAAAGATTTATATTTTGATTGATCCACAAAGTGTCCATAATATGATGGTAATCGTAAACCATCCTATTCAGGAAAATGCCAAATCTTGAAATGCTAAAAATGTGAATTTCTGTGAAATAGTTAAAATCTGCAGTGACCAGTCCAGTTTGATACTACATTCCCACTTGGTTGAATTATCAGTGTTGATATGGGGCTGATTCTCTGGGGTTGGATGGCCTTTCTTATCTGCCCAGCTTATTTATATATTTCTAATAATAAAGAGAATCTGTCATTCATATTATTTTCTTGGGTAGTTCAATAAATGATGTAATTGTTTAAGATAGCATCCATTTTATCATATTGTTGCAGACATTTTAGTAGGAGTATGTCCCTATAGATATTCATGTCACAACACATAGAGACACACATAAAAAACTGCTTTGCCTATATGTACATTTACAATGGTATTTTTATTTTTTAGCTCCTGATGGACCACCCATGGATGTCACACTGCAGCCACTAACATCACAGAGTATCCAAGTAACTTGGAAGGTAAGAATCATTTCACTGTATCCAACAACCAACTGTATGTTCAAAATAAAAATTAATATGTAGAGATACAATAAAGATGTAGAGATACCGAGCCTGATGTATTAAAGCTCTCCAAAACTGGAGAAGATGGACTATCATGGGAGAACCTTTAAACTTGGAATGGATCTGGTTGAGGATTCAAAATATTGGCCAACTAATAACGATTTTCAGGAAATCCATTCCAGGTGTGCTGGATCACCAGGTTCTCCCAGAGAGCCTTATAGTCTTAAAGAGACTTATTAGGTCCAACCCATTATGTAAGATATCTCATTGCTTTTCTTTTGTTTAACTAGGATGGAATGTTAGTTATGGAATATTTGCCAAAACTTAAACATACAAAATGTTATTGTATTTCATTTTTCTACATTTATAAAGCAAAAACATGTTCTGAAACCATTCAAACTGTTTTTATCTACTTCTAGCAATAGTTGCTCCTTTTAGTGCTATGTACCCACCACATACTTGAACACACAAAAAACTTTGTGTAGGTTAAGTTTAGAATCTACAAATATACATTTATATCATAAGAAAAAACAAAGAAATCAATGAAGTTGCACATAAACATGGAAAATGTATATGCAGACAGAAGAAGACTGGGCTACATGGTCAGCTCACAGACAACAATGGCTAAAAAAAGAGTAAAATGCACATTGTGCCATGGTGGTACATGGGTTGGTAAGGCTAGTGTACTTTAAGAAAATGGTTTAGTATGAAATCGCTTAATAAATAAACCATTATCAGCTTGGTCATATGACATCTTAGAGCTACAAAGGAAAATGGTTCTAATAGACTTGCCTTTGTAATAGTAGGTCTGAATGGGAAGGAGATAGCTATAGAATGCCCATCATGTGCCACTTATTACAGGCCTCACTCTGATCATCATGGTAAAGCATTTCCACTCAGGGCCATTGACCTAACATATTTTATAAGTAATGGTCTGGGGGGCAAAAACCTTCTTTCCTCCTAGCCCTGTCCTTCCCTGTGTGCATATAGTTTCCTTTTTTATTGGAACTTATGATACCTTAGCTGCAGTGCTACAAACCCTAAGAAAATAGATTATTGTTTGTCATTGACACTCTAATCTATTTCACTGTATGGGATCACATTTTTAAATATGTCTCATATAGTCGTACATTTACCTGTAGGCCCCAAGGAAAGAATTGCAGAATGGAGTGATCCGTGGATACCAGATTGGATATCGGGAAAATGGACCAGGCAGTAATGGACAGTACAGTATTGTAGAGATGAAAGCAACTGGCGATGGGGAGGTGTACACATTGGACAACATGAAGAAGTTTGCCCAGTATGGTGTAGTTGTGCAAGCATTTAATAGAGCAGGAACTGGACCTTCCTCCACTGAGATTAATGCCACCACACTAGAAGATGGTAAGTGCAATACTACTGTATTTCATGCTTCATTTCTTTTTCTATCATTTGTCATTTGTCATTTGTCATGTAAACTTTAAATTTGCTTTTCTTCATGTCTGTAGCACCAAATAGAAAACACAAAAATAGAAACATATTTCCCATGAATAAAACTGTTAGTTAAACCTCACTATTTTAGCCCTACACTTGAAGTTTAAAATGTATTTAACATTTATTTTTCTTTACTTTTTATACTTTCTTTATAAGTTTGCATTTTCACCCTGTGTGCCAGGGAACCTTTTCCCTGGTACTGATAGGCTGGTTCTATTCATATTTGATATATGTACAGATACTGGTGGATTGGTTGAATGATCCACTGGTCCTTTACAGGATATACAAAGGGCTCAATTTATAAACTGGGGAGTCAGACATTCCCTGGTAGGGAATATTCCAGGTCCATGTGTTCCAATGGCAGTAATTGATTCCCACAAAGGAATGTTTGAGGGAATGCCAGATTACCTGTTTTGTAAACAAAGTTCAATGTTACTCCTTGTATTTGCAGCATCTAGAGACTCAGTCCACACAAATAACAAGAAGTAAAATGAAGTACCCTTGCAGCAGCTGTTGCAGTTGGATGAAGCTGGGAATTTAGGTGCAGAGATCTATAAAATCCAGCAAGATATAGTACACCCACTTTTAATTAAAGCCTGTTTTAAACATAATAATATCATACATGCAGATGTACCTGTACTAAACAGATGCAAAGATGTATATTTTACAGTTCCTGGAAGATTTAGGAATACAGTAGGTAAATCAACTCAGCAGAATCTAGACAAACTGGAATACCAATTTTGTTTGGACTTTATTTATTGTACTGTATTACGTTATTACTATGCTCAATAGTAAATGCACTCTTCTATTTCATTTGTTTTCCCACACAGTGCCTAGCCAGCCCCCAGAAAATGTTCGAGCTTTGTCCATTACCTCTGATGTGGCTGTCATATCCTGGTCTGAGCCTCCTCGCAGCTCTCTTAATGGGGTTCTTAAAGGTTACCGTGTCATCTACTGGTCACTGTATCCAGATGGAGGTAAGTTTCTACTTTGTTAGGGGTGAACAGATGAAAGGAATGAGTGTTGGTCTTGCCTTGCATTCCTATCTGAAATAAACTCAAGTATCAGCGTAACAATATGATATACCAGATTCAGATGTAATCCATTGTGCAATGGGGTGAATGGCAGGTGTAATGGTAATGGGGTGGAATCTCTGAGGATGCAGCATATAGGTAGGAGCTATGATTTACAGAATTAGTTATATAATTAGTTATGCACATCTCATTTTCAACTCTGTGGGTTTTTTTTTCTGTATGCAGAATGGGGAGAAATGCAGAATATAACCACACCACGTGAACGCGTGGAGCTAAAGTCACTTGAGAAATTTACTAATTATAGCGTGCAAGTTCTGGCATATACGCAAGCAGGAGACGGAGTCCGCAGCAGTGTTCTGTATCTGCAAACCAAGGAAGACAGTAAGTCATTTGGCTTTATATAACCTTGTTATTGTTCTGGTCAAAGTAGAGTTTATCTCACTGCAATTACCTTCACTTGTAGGAGGTGATAAGTGGGAGAGACTGTGAGTTATCAAATCCACTTTTCATCATCTCCTTTCTTGTATATTAAAAGCATTGGAGGGCAGTGGGTGGAGGACATTTGTGTAATGTGAATTTCCATGAATATGGTGGCTCTGGCTGTGTATACTGAATCTCTACTAACTGTTACTTCTTGTTCATCTCAGTTCCAGGTCCCCCTGCTGGGATTAAAGCAGTGCCATCTTCATCTAGCAGTGTTGTTGTATCTTGGCTACCTCCTACCAAACCAAATGGTATTATCCGAAAATATACAATATTCTGTTCAGTCCCTGGATCTGGTCAGCCTGTAAGTTTTTTTTTTCTTTTTCTAATGAAGTATTACAGTTATAGGTTAATATAGGGAAAATAATATTATGTGTTCACATCATGGTAGAGCAAAGTATAACTTTTATGATGGTGGAAAGTTTTTATTGTTTACTCACTTTTAGGGAGATTTTACCTCCTTTTCTGTTGACTTGGTACTTCTACATCTGCTGTCTTCCTTTAATTTCATTTAACTGACACCAAAACTGAGCGAACAGTGAACAAAAAACTGTTATATTATTAAGAATTGATACCTCTTAAAGAACATCTGAACACATTCAGAAGAATGAAATTTAGCAACCAATCTTCTTAATCTGGACAAATTTATAGATAAATGTGATTGTCCAAAAAATGAATACTTTCACTGAAGAGGATTAAGGAAAAAATATGTCTGTATGTCAGAATTCTTGTTTCAAGGATAACTACTTGTTAGCAGAAAACATATTTGTAAGATGTGATATCAATTCAGTTGTGGAAAAGCAATTGTAAAGTTGTTCCCATCAGCCAGTGTTGTAAGTATTGTTATTACTGAGACCAGACAGAAGCTCAGCTGAAAAGATTATATTATTCTAGTATATCTGGTTATTGATTCTGCTATTTAATTAGAGTTTCTGCCTTTTTTCTCTTTAATTATCTGTAAAGTAAAACTAACAATTTACTTGCAAAATAATTATTACAACTGGAGTGGACATATTATCTGTACAGTGTTTGTAGCCACACATGGCCCAATATGGCAAAGGGTGTCCTGTATGGGAACATCCAAGGGATCTACCTGGGAGACTAGGTGGTTACATTTGGATGGCCACCTTTTTAATGCTTATTATGTAAAAACCTTTGTAAAGGGAACAAGTTCTACTCTTTATGTGTCATTATCACAAATATGCATCATTAAAAGGAAGGTTTCAAGGTTCATGACCTTAGTAGGAGATACATGTAGTCCCCGGGTTACATACGAGATAGGGACCGTAGGTTTGTTCTTAAGTTGAATTTGTATGTAAGTCGGAACAGGTACATTATTTTAATAAATGAAATTAGGACAGATGTTTGTCTCAACATATTATTAGGCAGCATGGTGTCAGTTACTGTATAAAATCACAAAGCAAAAAAAAAATATTTATGGAGCCTAGACATTCATTAACTTCTAGAGCAAGCTGTGCTTTGATATGCAAAAAGAAACAAGTGCAGAGTTTGTCTTGGTCATTAAAAAGTTACAAGATGTTGCAGAAGAGCTTAGATTCTGTGTTTAGCAAAATTTTTCTTTTGCAAGTCATACTCAATTTATAACCTTATATAAGACAATATACCTTTTTCATGTTTAAACACAAGATTTAGTATTTGGAATGGAAAACACCCCATGAAAACTTGAGATAAATACATTCAATGCATATATTCAACAATCATTGTAAATGTATTAAAAATTCTATTTTGGTTTGTCACTAGAACTGAACTCCAGATAGATATAAATGACACCCTGCGTTCATTATCATTAAATGTAATGTATTACATGGAAACATATTAAGTATCTGACGTTTATTTGGTATGAGCCTCTTCCTGTTCCCTGTTCCCTGTTCAGCAGAGCTCAGAATGGGAAAGAAATAACATCACAAGGATACACATAGTTGTACTGCAGTGCAGGTTGATATCAGAAGAAAACATTGTGACAAAGATACAAGATCATTAGTTTGCTGCTTCTTCTATGACTGTTCAATCACGGGTTGGGGAGGAGACCTGTAACTGATATTGATGTGAAACTGAGAAAAATCAAGTTTCCTTCCTGCTGTTTGACAGAGCCAAATAAATCTTAGAATAGGATGGACAGAAAAACTAGTCATTCTGACTGATAAACCAGTCCTCAAATAAATATTTGTATTGTGTATTAAGCTATTTTCTTTGAGTCTCTCTTGTACCTAAATTAGGATTGGCATTTACCCAATTTATACCATAAAATTTCTTACTTTGTTTTACCTTGTATATATTTGCTTTCCCTTCGCTGGGAAAAACTACAACCATGATATGTTTATATAAAGTTTATTAGCACAAGGAATATGTAACATGATGTAGTAATATATTGCAACAATAAAGGTGGTCCCCAAGTTACAGACATCTGACATACAGGCGACTCCTAGATAGATACAGAACGAAGGCTGGATGGGGGGGGGGGGGGGGGGGGGGGGGGGGGGGGCAGTGCGTATGACTTGCAGAAGAAGGCTGAGCTGTTCTGCAAGCTCTTGTAACTCTTTAATTACCAAGATAGACTCTGCAGTTGTTTCTTTTTGCATACCAAACCACAGCTTGCGTGAAGAGTTAATGAATGTCCAGGCTCCTTAAATGTTTTTGTTTTTGCTTTGTTTGTGATTAGCTCACAGTTAGCTCACAGTGAGGATTTTATACAATAACTGACACCACGCTGCCTAATAATATGTTGAGACAAACATCTGTGCCAATTGCATTTATTAAAATAATGTACCTGTTCCAACCTACATACAAATTCAACTTAAGAACAAACCTACAGTCCCTATCTCATATGTAAGGTAGTCCCCACCTGTATATTTTCATTGTTGGCTGTATTGGAAAATCCCTAATCTATGTTGTAACAATTGAATTTTATAAAACATTGGGAAATTACCAATATGGAATACATTGTGTATATCTAGAGATAAATGGACAAATCCCACCACGGTCTCCAGAAAAGACATGTTTTAATTCACATTTTTATTGTTTTCATTGTTCTGTTTGCCATGAACATTGTTTCCTCCTAAATTCTCTCTTCCTCCTCTCATCCTCCTCTCCAAGCTCTAGTTAGCCTATCTCCGTCATGCTCTATTTTCTATGCCACCCTCTGGTCTTCCACTCCCCTCTCTTAGGGAGGAAGTTTCATCTGAATAAAATGAAAATCTTTGAAGTTTTCATTCTTTTGAAGTTTTTTTCCTGTAGTCTCTAGATGGGAAAGGGTGGCGCTGCAGGCTAAAAAGAGGCAGCTAATTAGAGTTAATTAGGAACAAGGGAGCTTGCTTGTGTGCTCTTATGCCGCAAAGTGCACATGGAACGTGTTAACTCTTTGTTATTCTTAATATGCTGTGTCTTGGATGACCATTGATTTTTGGTAGAATTCTATTGTTTTCCCATTTCTGCAGGCTCCCAGTGAATATGAAACAAGTCCTGAGTTTCTTCACTATCGAATAATGCATCTTCTCAGAGGGCAGCAGTATATGCTCTGGGTGGCTGCAGTTACATCTGCCGGACGGGGCAATGTAAGCGAAAGAGTAATGATTACACCAGATGGCAAAGGTAAGGCAAATCTTAGCATGTAAACTACAGAAGTTCAAATTGAGCCTTCACTTACAATCATCTAAATAAGTTTCAGGTACATTGAAACAAAAGGTGATCAATGTTTTACAGAGCGGGATCCTTACTTTCTGTGGGAAGCAGTTGTCTCTCTGAAGAGGTTCAAATCAGCCAATGTAGAATAGGACCTATAGCTCTGGAAATCAGCCAAACTAATTCTTCCTGTTAATTGGAGAGTTAAGATTCAGACATCTGTGATGAGACCATTGCTTCCATGCAGAGAGCAGGGCTCCCTTTCCGAAGAATGCTGGTAGGGGACAGGCTTTTTATACCAAAGCTTTGCCATGTTTTAAAGAATCCAATTGTAAGACATTGCACACCTTGTGTTTCTTTGATTTTTATAATGTATTTAGCTTTTGTTAACACTTGGTATGGCTCTTCGCACATTACCTATATACAGTAACGCACATAACACATGTTGGTGTATAGTGGTGCCATTCACTGTAGATTACACCCCAACATTCTGAGCGGCACTATTCTGACAGAGCCCTATTACAGCGCGCTGCAATGCACAGTCCCTGAGTTGCCTTAGTACAGCAAATAGTACAACACACAGTAGCAGAAATTTGCTTTCATTCCAAGATTTTAAAGTGTTACCCCATCGATGTTGAAAAGGAGACAACCCTTTCCACATTAGCTATATTTAAGGCTTGTAGAAGTCCTGAATTGCCATCTTCTCCTTGGTTGCAAGCCATCTCTATATTCCTCTCTTCCTAATTTTTTTGTACTAAATGGGTATTTCTGCCTGCAAAAGTCACATTGTCAAATGCCGCTGTCAAATACTGGGACACCTAGCACTATTCCTACTCAACACCAGGCCTTATAACAGCATTGTGCGTTATTCACCAAACTGAAGTTACGCTAACTATTTTGCTCACTGTTACTGGTTAAAAGACAGCTATGTTTTGTCATTCTAGCTCCTGCCAAAATTATTTCATTTGGAGGCACTGTAAGTACACCTTGGATGAAAGATGTGCGTCTGCCATGCAGCTCAGTGGGGGAGCCAGGACCAGCCATCAAATGGACTAAAGACAGGTATTTTTATTCCTAGCAGCATTATAACATCTCGATTTGGGACCTCTACAAAAATGTTGCCTGGTGCTACAGAGTTTATTTCTATTTAAAATAAAATGTTCTGTTTTTATTAGATCCCATTCATTGGTCTAATAAAATGTGTTGAATCTTTGCTTAATTTCAGCATTTTCTTGTGTGTTGTATTTTTTTTCAGTTCTCTATCTTGTCATGGTTGTCTTTTGTTTGAACCTTCAAACATTATTGCAGTACTACTCAATATTTAATTTTGGATCTTTCTCTTTTGTGACAAGCTCCCAGTGACGGGCAAGAAATGAAATAGCCTGTGTATTGAAAGACAATTTCATGCTTCACTCATTATTTACTTGCAGCACCATGCGTGCTAAGTCTTGGTAAAAGATTGGTAAAAGGTGGACATATAAGATTGTATAAGAACAACTAGCATGTGGTTTATGCAGATTCATATTAAAACAGGTCTAAATATTAAATATTTTAATGTGAAAATGCTGAAATTGCAAGTGAAACATATTGTGTGCATGTATGTATACCTGCAAAGCTGTGTTTCTTGTGGCTTTCTTAAATGGTTTCCTAGTCACTGTGTGGGCATAGCAGCAGAAACTAGGATTGCCAAAGTCATCTTTCCACACCACTCCCTTCATATTCCAATATGTTCCGCATTCACTGAAAGGGGAGAAACCTTCACTGCACGTAAGTGACAAGAATAGACTTGTACCATACAGGGAAGTTAGGATGCAGATATAATCACCCTAATGAAACTGTGGCCAGTTACTGGCACAAATGAGAATGGTTCATATATAAAACGTTCCCAGTGAGAGAAAGGTGACATCACTTTGATTGTGGTACCACCTTCATCACATCTCACTAGTATTGAGGAAGTAACAAGACAGTGTGGAACACATAATAAAAACAGCTATAGGGTAGAAGAAAGGAGCTAGGGGGACGGGTAAGGTAACAATGATACATTATAGGGGGAGAGTTGAGTATCTCCATGAATGTAAGTAAGGCAAGGTAAAAAAAATCCCATGTCCCATGTCTCATGAGATTTAGCAAGGTCATTATTCAGGATCTCCGAAAGTCATTGACCATAATCCAATTAAGTTTGGGTTTAAAAAAATCTAATATAAAGACTGCTGACTTCCAAGATTCAGCAGTCATGATTTTGGCTGCTAAAAGAATAAAAGTAATTAGTCTTTTGGTGTATTTGGGAGCAGGAAGGTCCAATTTGCCTTATAAAGCACCTTCAAGAAATTTAGAAATATTTTTCAATGTGGTCCAAAAGAATAAGGTAAAGATAAAAGTCCAAAATCGTTTGGGACATCACCTTGGGACAGAACTTACTATTTTAAAATGCTTTAAAGATGTAAAGACTCCCGACATGCTGATGGTAATAGCACGCACCAACACTTCAAATAATCAAGAAAGTCTCATGTGGCAGTTTTTATAGCAGAAAATGATGGCGTTGGTTAGAAAAGTAGCAGTTCAGCATCATTTTAAAACAGTCAGGGATGTAGCCTGACCCTTGAATTGATCAGATGGCATTTTTTACTGACCCATCAACAAACCTCACCAACAGCATTTCTTAATAGATAAGTAAAATAAATGTATGGTTTTGCAATTGTAACATTGTGTGAAGCCCTTATGAGCAATAACAAATGAGTTTCTACCATTTCTGTTAACATTCCATATGCTGATCATTAAATGGTTTCAAATTAATAGATGGTTGTGTGAAGGTCAGGTAATAGACTAATACAAAGCAGCTAGTCTGTGAATAATGAATAATTAAGCTGCTGGATAACCTTTCTACATTACATTCCTCCTCCACACACACTTTTATTATTTGCTTGTTCATAATAAAGGGAATTAAAGAATATATAGTAAATGGCTAAAACAATTTTCAATAATTATTCTCTCCAGTGTGTGTTGAAAGAGCTCTTTTAGACAACAGAATGAAATAACAAACCTGTTGGACATTCACTTTGCACAAAAGAAGTATGTATGTGAACCAGTGGATTCTTGGATTTTATGGTTGGAATAATGGAGTGTAATTATCTGGGTTAGGCAGCTTACAAACAGTGGGGAGCTCCCCAAGCAAAATCCAAACATGAAATGAGTGTTGCACCAGTTATAAGAGTTCAGAAATCTAAATCTGTATTAGTTCTCAATCAAAATGACACAAGATGGTCCAGCTGGCATGTTTTGGGAATTTGAAACATGCCCCTTTGGGGCTTTGAAAGGTCACAAATGGACTAAGTAGCTTGTTGAACATACTAATGACATACTATTTCTTTCATATGGCTGCTAAAACTGTAAATAGGTGTTAAAATCCTAATTATGTTTTCCACCTTGTTCTTTAAACTGCAGTGAGGACTCGGCTATTCCAGTGGCATTGGATGGGCATAGACTAATTCATCCCAATGGCACTCTAACTCTCCGTTCTGTCAAAGCAGAAGATTCTGGTTATTACACCTGTACAGCTACAAACACCTGGGGATTTGACACAATAATTGTAAACCTCTTGGTGCAAGGTGAGCAAATGTACATAGAAGAAGAAAGAAGAAAAAAAAAAAAAAGCTTTTAAAAGTCTAATTGCAACTAATAATATATTGTTTTTTGTCTGTGTTCTTCTGAAGTTCCCCCTGATCAGCCTCGCCTCACTGTATCGAAATCTACAGCCTCTTCTATCACATTGGCATGGATCCCAGGAGACAATGGTGGCAGTTCTATAAGAGGTATTTTAATAACATCTCTACAAAATTCTTTTACATGGGTGTAACTAGAGAAATGCCATCAAATATTGGAAATACAATGTTGTCCTTGAGAAAAATGTTTTAAATTTCATAAATGAAAGAGTTCAATTGTTCAGTCAAGCTGCTTTTCATCAACTAAGAACAATCTGAATGGTAGCTTTTAGATTTACATGGAGGTTTTATTAGTATAATATTTTTTGAAAAATGATAGAAGCTTTTTAGAAAGAGAGGTAAGCAATAGTAGCCTTCAAATTTGTCTACTGAAAAATAAGATTTACTGTGCAGTTATATGCATTAGGTAAGTTATACATTATTTAGAAGTTTTAAGTAAAAAAAGGACATGGTTATGACTCAGAAACACGTTACATACACATAAAGTGTAATACGTGTAAAGTGGAATTCCTACCAGATGTTTTATCCAGTTTTGGATTTAGTAGTTGCAACCTCTACCAAGATTTAATTGTTGTTTTCTCCCTTATTGTAATGTTTATTTCACATTTCATGTCCCAGAGACACAACAGTTTTCATATTGAATAAATGCTCCTATTAGGAATTTTCCCTCAATTTCTGTTCGGGTAAGAACTTTATTATTTCAGATTATTATCCTAATTCTGTGTCCCAGGGACAACATCATTTTAGCAAAAAGTGAATCATCCTCATCCATGGCTGGCTGGAGTTTTACTAAAAGTTACAAACTCTGAACTTCCAAAGTTATTAATAATAAAGTAAATCTATCGAAACTATGTCGATAACACAATTGAGAAAGCTTATTTGCTCTTTAAAGCAGAACTAAACCCTGGTATACTGTTCCATCGTTCATCTTCTTAGTGGCCAACCCAATTTTACTTTGTGAAAAAACATATGACAATAAAGGGTTAGAGAGGAAGTGTTCTGTTATTTACATCCTACTATTTATCATGCTCATTGGAAGTGGGGTTTGATGCTACTATAAGAACAGAAACCAACACATAGGGGAGCAGTGTTCTATTCCAGAAATAGTTAGGACTATACCTGCCTTAAATAACTGAACTATTAACATGAAAATCAGTGAATGTATAAATGTATAAATTCTATTGACTGAATAAAGTTTTTTTAATAGCCTAATAACTATTGTTTTTTCTGTGTTCTTTAAGGATTTGTTCTTCAGTACTCTGTAGATAATGGTGAGGAATGGAGGGATGTGTTCATCAGTTCCTCTGAGCGATCTTTCAGATTGGAGAATTTAAGATGTGGTACATGGTACAAAGTAAAGCTGGCAGCCAAAAACAGTGTTGGTGCTGGACGAATCAGTGAAATCATAGAAGCCAAGACTCATGGGAGAGGTGAGGAAATCATACCATGACAGAGTCATCCTCCAACAATAGCTGTTACTTACCATTCTGCTAAACCTATTGCAATATTTGTCTGCTTCAAAGTATTTATTACTGTTAGAGGGTACTTTAGGTTTAAACACATTAGAGTACAAAATATAATATAAACGAAATGTTCATTGGATTCAGGGATAAAATCAGCTGAACCTATTATGGCCACCATTTCCCGGAAAAGTTGAGTTTTTTTTCCCTTGCACCTACCGATTTTACCTAATGATCAAAAAGCCACCTATCACAATAAAGAACCATTAACAAGACATGGGAGGTCTGTGATATGTTCACTTAAGGTAATATGATCAAATATATGCAAGATTAGTGTTAAGATTGGGAAAATTTAATTGTCGTTCCAATTTCTCTTTAAAGAACACAAGGCTATCACTTTGGATGTTGAAGAACAAATCTACTATTGGTTTAGGGTAATGTTTTTCAAGAGAATGCTGACTATACACTTGGCAGTTGGCTACACAGGTATACAAAAACCAAAAGCAAAGACATGTGCATAGTTTATGCCTATAATACTTTTATTATATTTTTTGATTGTGTTTTGTGTTTACTAATAATATACCTACATTTGCCTTTTTAGCATATATTAATTTAATGTTTAGTCTTAATACTGTATCATTTGATGTTTTACAGAGCCATCTTTTAACAAAGATCAGCCTCTTTTTACGCATGTGAACTCAACCCATGCCCGCCTGAACCTCCATGGCTGGAACAGTGGAGGATGTCCTATTACCTCTGTGATCCTTGAGTATCGACCCCGAAATAGCTGGCAATGGCAAAGCATCCGTGCAAATGTTACTAGTGATGTGTTTCTGACAGATCTGCGGGAGGCCACTTGGTACGAGCTAAAGATGAGGGCCTGTAATAGTGCTGGATGTGGGAATGAGACATCACAGTTTGCTACACTAGATTATGATGGAAGTAAGTATTTTTTTGCATAAAAGTGTGCTGTCTAATTGGTAAATTTCTGATTGAAGGTTTATATATTCACTGCTAAAACACAAAAAACCAAAGAGCATTTTCTGAACCACAGTTGATTTTTTTCTCTTTGCCAAGGATATTTCATTATATTTTATATTATATTATATTTATATTATATTTCATTAGCCAAGAAAATGGGATAAAGCTTTGCTTCAGTCATCCAATCATGTGCGATCATTCATTGCACATGAATTGCACTCAATGAAATAAACAGTTCCTAAAAAGTATATAGATTTTATATAGTGAATATGCAGTGGTTTTGTTTGACATACTGTTGATTTTATACCATAAAACCTGAATAATTGCAGATATAAAAGATTTAGATTGACATAATGATTAGTGGTATTTCTGTCTTGTTGCTGTAATGTGGTCAATTCATGCTGCACCTTATTCATTGAAATATAAGTGTGGAGAGTTGCCCATAAAAAGCTAGAAAGTGGCAACTTTTTTTTCCAACCTGCAAAATGGCAAGTAAAACTAGGACAGCTTACTATGGTAAGGGAATGACTTCTCTCTAACTATATCCTCAGCCCACATAATGAATTGGATGAATCTACAGCTTCAAATACAAATACAAGTAAACAACAGTAGCCATTCAGAAATCCCTTTTTTTGATTTTGCTAATATTTTATTGGATGCTGTGGGTTTGTACATAACCATTACTTCTAAATATTTATATGAAAAATTACACTTACAGGCAATACAGTGCTTTACTCCTGTGTTATTTCTACGTACGAATCATTAATCTAAATGAATTTAATTCCATAGGTACCATTCCTCCCATTAAGTCAGCCCAGGGTGAGGGCGATGATGTGAAGAAGCTTTTCTCCATAGCTAGTCCTGTCATACTGGCCACAGTAGGAGTCGCACTTTTATTTATTATACGTAAGAAGAGGAAAGAGAAGAGACTGAAAAGGCTTAGAGGTGAGGAAGAATCATGTACTGGATTTTGGTATAGGTTGCACAAAAGCAATAATAAAATGTATGACACTTACTGTACACATACCCCAAAGAATCTATGTGCAACATGATTATTGTATTGTATAGAGGCAACAGACCAAAATACTTAATTGGCAAGGCTGGAAGCTATATGGAAATTGCAGTAACCCATGTTAACTAATCATTATAAATAAATTATACTTTTTTTTAAATGCACTTTAAATCATAATTAATAGTTCTGGAGCTTAAACAATGCCACATCACTCAGTCTGTAGCAAGGATATTAAACAGCTGTCTGAGATATCATCTGAGTGGGCTGCACAGTCAAGTTGAGTGTAAAACTGTACATGGCTTAAAGTCAGAGACAGCCAGGCAACTCTCATTTTTAGGAGAAAGTCAGTAATGGTAGCCCCAGTATTCTTGTGTTGACAGATTTCCTTTTAATCTCTTTCTGCTGAGAGATTTAACTACATGTTGGCAGTCATGTCAGCAGTAGCACGCTCATTTCAATGTGTTGTAAATGACGTGATTGCTGATAAGAAGCTACATTGCTGAGCAGCAAGAGATTAAAATCTCCAATGTAGCTTAGCCCTAAGGCTGCCCACAGACATTTGACAGCATTTGTACATTAGCAAATGGTCTGACTGCCAAAAAGCCTTTGTTTCCCCAGCAGGCACATAAAATGTATACTGAAGACCTGCAGACTGCTCGATGGACAATATGTGACATTATTATAAGTAAGCTTTTTAGTCGGACACCAACACAGAAACGGATACAAAAACACAATTCTGATGTCTGGTGTTCTCATACTCCCAAGATATAATATGTATTTTAAAACTTTGGATGTTTTGGTTGAAGCAAGTTAGTAAAATACCAAGGTTGCCAAATAATAACTGAATTTTTATTTCAATAGATGCAAAAAGTTTGGCAGAGATGCTAATCAGGTAAGTAAAAAATCCCTTTCCTAAGTGTGCCCGAATTGTTTGTCTGCCCTTCTTTGATTTGCATTTGACAATGGCAAATTTAACTATTCTTATCCCAGCAAAAACAACCGCAGTTTCGACACACCTGTGAAGGGACCACCAGCAGGACCAAGGCTTCACATCGATATTCCTAGAGTCCAGCTTCTTATTGAAGATAAAGAAGGTGTGAAGCAACTTGGTAAGAATCTACATAGAACCTAAAATCAGCAACAAAGCTGGGATTTATAAGGAGATTTTTGGATCTAAACCATTCAAGAGATATGGATCATGAAATATTTGTATGTGGTCTGCTTTAGATTTCTGTGCAATTGTTGCAGGATCATCAGCACAGTGGCTCAGAATTTTGAACTCTGGCCTTAGCACTAGGTCCCAGGTTTGAATTTTGGCCATGGCACTATCTGCATGGAGTTTGCAGGTTCTCCCCGTGTTTGGGTTTGCGTGGGTTTCCTCCCACATCCAAAAACAAAAAAAGCAAGCAGTTAAACTAATTGGCTTTCCCCCAAATTGACCTTAGACCGTAATAATGACATATGACTGAGGTAGGTACATTAGATTGTGAGCTCTTTATAAGGTGAGCTAGTAACATTACTATGGCCTTTGCAAACGCAGTGTACTATGTCTGAGCTGTATAAATACAAAATAATAATATTATATAATAATAAAAGGATTGGTGCTTAGGACAAACAAAGTGATATGAGATGTACTTGGGAACAAATGTCCCAGTACCTGTACAATTCAATCTTTTGAAAGCAACATATACATGTACAAACTGACTTCATACATGCACAGATTGCTTCACCATGCAAATAAATATGCTTTTTGATGTTCAAGTAAATCACATGCTAACTATCCTAGCTGATAACTGAAAAAAACAATCTCCTTTTGCAGACTGCAATTGCTGTATACACATTAATGAAGGTCTGTGGAGTCCATTTAAAATACTGGCTAAATAAGTAGGTTTTATTTATCTGATCTGGATAGTTACTGCTTATCCATGGATTACTCAAATACAGAATGAGCAATGGCACGCTGATTTAGATTGCTTAGTTGGTAATCTGTGCTGTCATTAGTGGATTGATGCTGTCTTACCATTTATTGTGCTTTTTTTCCCACTGCAATATAATTATTTCACTTTGAAAATGATGTTTTTAAAACATTTTAAAGGTTTTAATTTTTCAAGTTTTAATTTTTTTTAATCTTTTGGATTTGAAGAATAATTTTACAAAAGGAGGAACTGATGAATCTAAAACCAAAAAGTCCAACTTCTTTTAATGTACTGTACAAGTACTTGCCTACAAGTATGGATTAGGGTGGTTTAAAAAACAGTAAAAAAAATAAATTAAAAGTATTAGTTCATTATAATACTGTTTTTCCCTAAATGAAGGCATATGTGTTTTTTATATATATATATTTAATGCATATTATAGTATAGGGCTCTTTCAATAAATAGCTCAATGTGAAGAGAGCCTTTGAAACCAGGATAAACAAGTCTGGTACGGATGGATCTATTTTATGTAAGATGAATTCTGATTGGCTTTTGTTGGTTAGGGTACTTTGCTCTTTGCATTTAAGATCTTGATGGTTCTTCATGTGGTAGTCCTACCGTAAGTCCTATCAAATAGGTATATCATATTTTTGATAGGTAGTCCTATTAAAATATTAAGATCTTCTCAAAGCAATCCTAAATTCTTCGTTAAAGTCATACAAGTAGGCAATAACTTTATAAGTTGGAAAACATTTGTAAATAGTGTTGAATCGTTATAATAACATTATCTCTGTATTTGCTTCTTGAGCAGGAGATGATAAAGCAACACTACCGGTGACAGACCCTGAATTCAGCCCAACCGTGAACCCACAGAGCTTCTGTACTGGCGTTTCTTTGCATCATCCTGCATTAATACAAAACTCCGGACCACTTATTGATATGTCAGATATCCGACCAGGAACTAGTAAGTATTTTCTGTAGGGTAACTAGTTAAATGATTGGGTGGAAAGGAAATCAATTATTACAAAACACTAATAAATCTGTTGAGAAGACGGCAATTACCAAAGTGTATGTAATCTGTTGACTGGCCAGTTTCAGCACTTTGTAAAATGGTTTGACAAATTGTTGGGTAGAGCTGATAAAGAGAATAACTAATTTAAGGGAAGATGAGTTAGGGAATAAGAATATACAATGATATACAATCTATGGGTTTCACATACAGTGGCAGTGCCATAAGCTACATTAGGAAGAGTGCAGTATTGTGGAAGTTAGTGACCAAAAATTTGGTGCGGGGGAAAGATTTTATTAGGCTTAGTTTTGTACAGACTCTACAGTAGAAAATATTATTCCGCAGGCTAAAGCTGGGTTATGAAAAAGAATTGTTAGAAGGGTGAGAGGTGATTGTGAAAAAAGTGGACAAGATAGGGTGTGCTAGTTTTTGGGAAGTTTGTAAATATAATGGAGGATAGGGTTAGCCAAAAAACCAAGGCAATAATTAAAATCACACCAACCAGAACATTTCAACTGATGGTGCTAGGAAAAACAACATTATAACCACAATATATGGTAGCTAAACATGCTGAAAGGATAGGAATTTTTAATATGATCATCCTAAAGTGACCAGATATTGTCAAAAGTGCAGGTTTTATAACATTGGGGTAACTGTTGAAATTTTATTTAATAAATTACTTAACAAGGGAGTTACCAAACCTAATACCATTTAGGAAGGTAAAGTATAATTTGTCTCAGTAGATCGGAAAACTACTATTAAATCAAGACACCAAACCTATATTTGCAGTAACAAATTCTGCAGAGCTAGAAACAAACTGATAAAGTTTTAGATATGTTAGCCTATAAATGCAAAGCACTGAAGTCTCCTAATCTTAATAAAATGGCATTAATAAAATGTAATGCATTTGATAAAGATTGCAAAAAGTGTCATCAAAGATTAGGGTTGAAAAAAAAGAACAGATTGCTGATTATGTTAAACACCATAAAGTTTTACAAGCCAATGTACCCTAAGACAAAAACATCTGATTATATAAACCCTCTAAAACATAAATCACGAAATATACAGTAAATATAAATTACAAAGGAAATGCTGAAAATATAAATGAATATTTATCTTTCTTAACAAAACAGTTACTAATATCAAATCATATGAAGAAGAGATTTAGCCCAAATTTTCTATCTAGCATTAGTTGTCTGTTGAAGACTGAGCAGTTATGGATTCACTATTGTAAAGACTCCTTTTCCTAGGCTTCAGGGATTGTAACTTACACATAATGATCATTGTTTTCAGCTACCAAAGCTCATTGCTGAAAAAAGCAATTGTTTGGGCAGATAATAAATACTTTATTGCTTAGAATCCAGCCTAAGGGGGGATAAAAAACTCCCAAAATGCTATCTATTCCTGTGCAATAATGGAATTGAGCTTGGCCATTTATTGTCCTCTATATCTATTTTCTTGGACTGACACCTTTAATGTGATCATTTCCACAAACTTAGTGAAGAGCTGATGAAGTACCATTAGACAAGAAGGATACAATGCTAGAACTAGTGCAGAACTCTATAAACCCATGAAATCTGATATACAGAATGTGTAAATAATATAAATGGATTTTGAGGTATTATACAGATAATCAATGAAATATAGTTATTGTCTGATTCTCATGACCAATGTAAGTATTTCCACTTGGATGGATTCTTTATTTGAAGAGTTCGATATGTTGCCATATTACCTGTATTAGAATGGCGATATCATAAATTAAGTTTAAAAATGACTACATGAGTATCAGTAATTATATCTGTATATCTAACAATAATTTAGTATTACAATATTATGTGATCAAAGAAATTGACCTAAGTGGGATCAGGGTTACCCCCCATAAAGGAAACCTGTCTACTATTGTAAAAGTGGGCCTGTTTTGCCTTCCTCTGAAACCAAATCACAGAGGCTGCAAGTGGATGTACTAGATATCCCAAATCACTGTGTAACGAGGAGAGTAAATGAAATACTAGGATGATGGGGATCTGCTAATGTTATAAGTAGATATCCTGGACCCAGTTGTACAATAAACAATAATCAAAGCATTTTTCAATTACATTTATGGCAATGAGAGGCTTAAAAGTACTGACAAGTTAACACAGTAAAAGTTACCATATGTAATATTTGTTTTTTCCTGTTTTTGTGAATTTAAAGCTGAACTCCAGATACACATAGGAGAAAAAAAATTCATGCAACTTTGTATGTTATTAGTTCATTATTTATTTTTATTTTTGTAATGTAAGCAGTGTAATGACCCACAGTTGGTTTGCAATTAGCCTCTTACAGTTCTTGTAAAGCAGTAGAGAGCAGAGAGGGGAGCTCATCAGTCTGCTGCTTCTCCTTTTAACATCTAGTCACAGACTGGGGGTAAGGGACAAGACTTGAAAGTGTAACAGAAAAAGGTCAGGTCTCCTGCCTGACAGGGCAGCGTTGTTGAACCTTAGAACTGGTTGTACAAGGATACAAATCTGGCAGGTAAAACAGCTTCCATATATGTATTTATCTGTGAATTAAGTGGTTTGCATAAAAAGTTATTTTTACCAGGGTTAACTGTTTTTAATTTGCTGTCATGGGGTAAGTTTTGGAATTTCTTTTTTTTTTCATTTCCGTTATCAGATTTAAAAAATGTATCTTTCTTTTAGATCCCGTTTCTAGAAAAAGTGTAAAGTCTGCTCACAGCACCAGAAACCGATATTCAAGCCAGTGGACTCTCACTAAGTGCCAGAGTTCCACTCCCGCACGAACCTTGACCTCTGATTGGAGGACGGTGGGGTCTCAACATGGCATTACTGTAACTGAGAGTGATAGTTACAGTGCCAGCCTTTCTCAGGATACAGGTTTGTTCACTATACGTCTTCCTTCTCCCCTCTCTATAGAACACAACAGCACTGTCTGTGCATTATTTGTTTTTCTGTTACTGGAAATGATCACTAACATTTTTTCCAGCAACAGTTATTAACTGTCTGTACGGGTGTTTGGTCTTCCTATTGACACTGTGTGCTCATGTCAAGTCCTTACAATATACAGGGCTAATCTCTTTTGCCTTCCTATTGTATGTATTTTTGTCTCCATTATGTACTGGTGTCTCTCATTTGTCTGTCTGGCTACAATAAATCCATTTTATTATCATTTCTTCTTTCTCCAGACAAAGGTCGGAACAGCATGGTCTCAACAGAAAGTGCATCCTCCACGTATGAAGAACTGGCACGTGCCTATGAGCATGCCAAGCTTGAAGAACAGCTACAGCATGCCAAGTTTGAGATTACTGAATGCTTCATATCAGACAGTTCCTCAGATCAAATGACAACAGGAACCAATGACAATGGGGACAGTATGACCTCCATGAGCACTCCTTCAGAGCCAGGCATTTGTCGCTTTACTGCATCACCTCCCAAACCACAAGACAGTGATCCAAGCAAGAATGTGGCTGTGCCTATCCCTCACAGAGCAAAAAGTATGTTCCCAGGTTTTCCCGATATATTTTGTTTGTCCATTGATTTCACGTCTGTATTTTTCTGCCATCAGCTAGTGGTGCTGTGTTTCTGTTTGCATGCTCCCCTGGTTTTTGGGGGGCAAATATGAAACAATTATTGTCTTTTAATTGACATAGTTTTCTATTAATATTATTTAATAAACAGTATTTATTTAGTGCCAACATATTACGCTGCGCTGTACAATTAATAGGGGTTGCAAATGACAGACGAATACAGACAGTGACACAGGAGGAGGAGAGGACCCTGCACCGAAGAGCTTACAATCTAGGAGGTGGGGGAACTAGTACGCAATAGGAGGGAGATATGGTGGGAAATAGTGAGTGTTTTAGGAGCAGAAAGTAGGAGCAAGTTGAATAGAATGAGGAAGACCATTCCAGAGAGTTGGGGCAGCTCTAGAAAAGTCTTGCAGCCGTGCATGTGATGAGGTTATGAGTGAGGAAGTCAGTAGTAAGTCATTGGAGGAGCGATGAGACCGGCTAGGGGTGTATCAGAAATGTAAGTGGGACAAGAACTGTGGAGGGATTTGAAGGCAAAGCACAAGAGCTTGAATTTGATTCCAAGGGGAAATGGAAGCCAGTGTAGAGAACTACAAAGAAATGCAGCAGAAGAGGAGCCGTGGGAAGGATGGATGAGTCTGGTTGCAGCATTCATAATAGATTGTAGAGCAGAGAATCGAGAGGAAGCTGTTACAGTTGTCCAGACGAGAGGTGATAAGTGCGTGTACAGTTTAAAGCAGTGGTCGCCAACCTTTTCGGTTCCGTGGACCACTAAAATCCCCGGCTCCTGACAGCGCATGCGGGGGGAACCGGGTGTCACTCAAAGGGGGAGAAACCTCCCCCAGAGTGACGTCATTATGAAATAACCCCGCTCACTCTTCCATCGCAGGTCTGAGCCTGCAATAGGAGAGTGGGCGGGTTTTGTCCAGGGACAGACCGCCCACCTCCCAGAGCCTAGGAACTGCACAGGGGACATGGTCCGCGGCTCTGAGCCACGGATCCCCAAAATTTTCTTGCGGACCACCAGTTGGCGACCGCTGGTTTAAAGAATATTTAAACCTAAGAACAAAAATGTAATGGGTTGCAGTTTCTCAGTTCTTAGATGTGGTGGCTGTATTAGTTCTCTTTCTTTTTTTTCCTATATTTAACTGGTGATCTTGTCAGTTTAACACTTTTTCTCCTAGGGTGACAACACGCACTGTATAGAAAATCAGCATTTTCATACTAACATATGAAGTATGTTTAATGCTATTTAGGATACAATTTATTAAAAATAAAAAGCACTTCACTCCCAAATATTATTTACTTTCCAATTTTCTAAAGATATTACAACAGAATATGGAATAATGAATGACCCCTTGTGAATAGCATTGTGCATTATGGGCTGTAATGTGCAACTATCATATGATATGTATAAATATAAATACATAGACACATGTATGCAATAATAAAAAAAAAATGTTTAAAGTAGGACAATGATTCAATGGGAAATCTTTCATTGACTTCTTCACTGCCCCAACCTGATCATAAGATGATTGAACTTGATGGTCTTACGTCTTTTTTCAACCTAACCTACTATGTAGCTACAGTATGTAAGATGAAAGTGCATAGAGAGTGGACCTCCAGATCTGGAGGGGAGCAAAAAGGCATAATGTCATTGTAATCTATTTAAGTTAAATTTCCAGCAGTGGTTTCCAGCTCAGACATTTCTAACCTATATTTTTTTTTCTACTGTGATAAATTTTCATAATTTTAGTCTATGTATGACATATCAGATTTATATTTAACCTATTTAAAAGAAAACCCCATTACATATACTTTTACAAAAAAAAATATTAAAGAGAATTATGTTATAACAACCGTCAGATTTTTATTACTATCCCCTCCCTCAAGTTTGGGGAAATCTTCCAACATGACCACCTCTTTCAATGCCATTCCCCTTGTTTGTATCCCCAAATAATCCTATTTAAAAGTAAAACAAAATGTTTTTACTTTATTTACGCTTTAGTTAAAGGGGTTTGGACTGTGTGATCAAAGGGGAGAGAATTTTGTCTAGTTTTTTTTTTTGTTTTTTTTTACATTTGTGCTTTTTTCATTGCACGTTTGTATTATAATAATATAATATGATTGAATTATTATATTAAATAATATTAATAATAATATAATTTTGTTTAAATTTGGCGTTAAACTCTAGGCACTAAGACTTTTAATTAAATGTACTCCAAATAGCCACAAATAGGATATAAGTCCACTTGTGTGCACCAAATGTCCTTACAAACACAGATATTTTCTTGTAAAAGTTGTGGTGATGACATCACTGTGCTGTACACATAACAGGCCCACCAACTCCCGTCTGTCTACAAAAAACTACAGGAGGTGGGCAGATGGAAGACCGGTCACACTGCACGAGGAGGGAGAGCAGCAGTGACAGGTCTTTTTATGATGGAAGTTCCTGTAAAGAGGTAATGTTTCACAGTAGATTACTGCACAGGTCTTCAAGAAGTAACAAATCACATGAAGAGTTGTGTAAGAAGATCCATATTTAGACAATATTTGATAATCCTGGTTTAGCTTTTTAATATAATATGGCTCACTATTTCTTGTTCTTATATCTTCTCTTTCTTTTCCCTACAGGTGAATACTGCAATCTCCCACTGTATGTAAAATCTGATCCCCACTTTCGTAAGCCTGATCCCCACGACCCTTGTCCTGTAGTGCCTCCACGAGAGGCCTCAATGCGTAATCTGAGTCGCGGTTACCACTCACGCCATCTGACTCTAGAGCCAGGTGCCAAACCCCCACCTGGCCTTTCCCACCCAGCCCCATCAGGTGGGAATTTACCTCAACGGACTCTTCACATGGCTGGTGCTTCGGCCTCCGCTCCATCAGCCCCCACAGCCACTGCGCCATCTGCCCCCGCTGAACCCGCTGCCTCTGCTGGACCTTTAGAGAATCGCCTTCCTGCCCAACACAGCAAAATGGGCGGCTCTCGAGACTCTTTGCTGGAAATGAGCAATTCTGGAGGTGGCCGGGCACAGAAACAAGGAGCTGGAGCATATTCTAAATCTTACACATTGGTCTGACACTCATCTCTCCTGACACTTCTCCCCATACATACTCACAGACTGCAAAGCTCCCTTTTCCCCCCTGCGCAGTGTCTTGGCTGTATTTCTATATTTTGAAAAACATTTAAAAAAAAAAGGACAAATTGAGAATTTAAACAAAAACTTGGTGATAAAAGACACAATTTTTTGTATGAAAAATAACTATTTTCTTCTTCAGGATAAAAACAAATAAGAAAAGAAATCTGTATTTTATCTGTGGCACATGAGAGTGAAGAGAAGAGAGAGAGCTGCATGCAGAATTCTCCGAGGTTGTCTGAGTGTGCTATATGTTAAGTGATGCTGAAGAGTGCGTGGAGACTGTGTTTCCAGGAATAAAGAAATCTATTCAAATGGCCATGACATTCTCAAGAGGTTTATCAGTTTGTCCAACAGCTTCAAAGTGAACCTGTCACCAAATGTGTTATTCTGTATTTAGTTTTTTTTTTTAAATGAATAAATCATTTGTATACATTTTTGCTGCACAATTTAATGATGGCGAACGCAAGGTGACAGGTGCACTTTTAGAAAGATGAATTTAAAGGTGTGTCTGACACATGAGACAGATATTATGATGAATGGGTGTATACATTTGAAAGATTAATTAACCCCAAGATGTATATGATAAAAAAAAGCCCCCGAGCTCTGCCTATACAATGGATTGTTTTATTAAATGTGCCCTGGGCATACCTTTAGTTTAGAATTAGGGTTCCCCTTTTTCTTCACTGGAAAGAGGAAATGATACAAAATGAACATTAACCAGTACACAGAATAAAGCTAAAGTGCTATAAATATTAATATTATTAAACAATATTTATGTAGCGCCAACATATTATTCAGTTAGATTTGTTACTGCTGGCAGAACAATGATAAATTATTTGTTATTAAACAAGATGTGTACTTTTAACACAAACCTAAACCCCCCCCCCCCACGTGCTAAACTGTGCTATGTCCCACCCCAGCTTCCTATTCACCTACTTGCAGAGCTGCAGCCTCTTCTACTATTTACAACCTGCCCCTACAGTGCTCAGCCCAGAAATTATTTTAAGCTGAGTGGGAAGAAGTTTTAGGTGGGTGGCAGCCCGTATTGTAACCCAACTCATCAGTAACTACCTAAAAACAGCCAGGTGGTTACTGAAAAGGGCCGGGTGGTGCACCCGGCTAAAAGGGGCTGGGGAGAACACTGCCCTAAATCTCGTCAGTTCTTAGCCCCATTTGCACTTACACTGTTCAGTTGAAACCTTAAAACCACCAAAATTTGACAGCAGAGGAATGGTTAGTTCATGAAGGTGTTAAAAGCAGGATAAATGGGCAAACTTTAAAATCTGGTCAACTTTGGGTGAAATTGTGATAATTAGACTACTGGAAGGCGGGTCTTGCATAGTCTTCCCTCTATGTAGTAGTTAGTACCGTTCAAAAATGGTTTATGGAACAGCAGAAGACAACAGGATCATGGAGACCTAAAGATCTTCTCCAGCCTTTCTCAAATTTTCTCATTTTTAGGTTTCAGGGAACCTGTGCCAATAATTAAAATATGGCTAATTCAGGGCACATTAGCTTTATGGTCAATGGGATGAACGCCCCTTACATTGCCACAGGGAAGAATGCCACTCTTACAGATAAACAAATAGATCATTGGTGTCAGTGGTAACTGACCTGAGAGGCACAAATTGCTCATTGCTCAAGGAACCCCAAGCAACCTCTGGAGGAACCCTGGTTAAGAAACACTGACCTTGTCTATCCATCCACCTAGTCTAATCCCACAGGAGAGCAACTGTAGCACTAATTACTAAAAAAATACTAATGCTGGAATTGTGAAAAAGGTGTCAGAACACACAGAGTATTACAGTTTGAAAGCTCTGTGTGCTCGAAAGCAGCGAGCCTCCGAACTTAGTCCATCCAATTGTGGAAGAAGGTTGGCAGGTGTGATGAATCACATTTATTTTAGATCAGAGCTGTCCATCTCTAGTTCTTGCTGCCCTCACATGGCCCTGGATTTTTATATAAGCAGAGTAATTTTCAGATTCTCTAAATCACACAAAATTTACTGTTAGAGAAATACTGTCCCTCAAGGACTGCAGTTGGACAGCCCAGCTTTAGATAAATTGGGTGGTAAGGTGCATCATAAGCATGGAGAAAAGATGGCAGCAGGATGCACTATGAGAAAAAGGCTAACCCAGTGGAAGCTGTGTGACCTAAAGAAACCAGATACCGCACTACACTTATGAGTCCATGCCGTGATGGGTCATGGTTTGGAATTACAAAGGGGACCTTGGCAGGTGGTTATAAAGTTTTGGTTGATTGATGTAGACCTAAATTAGGCCAATAAGTCTAAATATATTGCCCATTCAATTCAAGGTGAGGCACAGAATATATTTTTAAGGAGCAGGCTGTAAACAATGGGAAATGTCATGGCTCTGTTATGGAGGTAAGTAAGCAACTCGGGGTGTAGGAGATGGTTAACAAAATTTTGTCTGGTCTGCCCTTTAGAACATGCCTTATTATAAAGAACTACTTGACCAAACTGAGAAGATTTCTTATATGGACCATGATAAATCATTTAGATTGATACAATGCTTAATACAAACCTTCATTGAGCCATCTGCTTAGGATCAGGCCTATATTTAAAACCCCCTAGGCACAACTTGATGATGCTCTTATGTACAATAGCCACCCTAAATGTCATGTGTTTATTTATTAGACAGTATGGGTATAATATATTCCTGAAAACAGCATTGAATGCAGACAAAAAATCCCTTTCACAGAGCACCAAACAAAAAAAAGAAAGATGGTTTCAAGCTGTCTAATTATTGGGGTCGTCTTACTCCTCTCTTCACTCCTTTCCCCTTGTAGTTCTCTTCATAAATTCAGCTACAAATGTTCACACTTTGGGCTCAATACCAAAAGATTTAGCACCAATCTAAAGCTACGTACAGATGCTAGATCATTCTGCCTGATTTATTAAAGCTCTCCAAGACTGGGGAAAATACACTTTCATCAGTGAAGCTGGGTGATCCAGCAAACCTGGAATGGATCTGCTCCAGGATTCAAAACATTTGCTAGCAAATTACTTTGAAGAAATCCATTCCAGGTTTGCTGGATCACACAGCTTCACTGAAAAATGTGTATTTTCTCCAGCCTTGGGAAGATTTAATAAAATAGGTCCTTTGTCTCCATAAACGTTTGTTAGAGATTGTTTCCAGTCAATCATGTGACTGTAATTTTTACATTTTATTGAACTGAATATAAGCATCTCTGTTTTCAAAATAAGGCGACACTTCCCTGTATGTTAGCTTTGAATTTAGCCTATGTACAGAAAAAGT
The DNA here is from genome assembly GCF_032062135.1 of Pyxicephalus adspersus. Lineage (NCBI taxonomy): Eukaryota > Metazoa > Chordata > Amphibia > Anura > Pyxicephalidae > Pyxicephalus > Pyxicephalus adspersus. The sequence continues at coordinate 31,584,678 of NC_092868.1, read as the reverse complement.
AAAATACTGGTATTTAAATATTTACCATTTTTGTATATTTCAAGCCATGTTGTTGCCCCCTCTGACCCTGCTATCCTAGGCACCCAAGCTCCATCAAAGTTCAGCCCTGCTTTTCATATCTAGGAAATATTGCCACTATGCAAGGGGTGGGTCACACGAATAAATTGCAATGTTTTATACAATCACCCGTTGGCCTCCTACAATGCATTTAGGCAAGATTGCAGGGTCTCTCAATATTATTCTGTACTGCGTCCCCTTTTGCTCCAACCAGACCAGCAAGGCTGCAATGTGCTCAGAGAAAGAACTGAGAAAGCCGAGAGTTACACAGGCTGCGTTTACACAGGCTCTGATCCAAGACTTATGTGAAAATATAGATAATAGCCATACTATGAGTGTAAATGGAAAGCCACATGCAAAAGATGAATGAGATGCTAATATGTATTCATTCAGCAGGCAGGATGAGTCCTCTATCAAATTAAAATGTTGATGACGGGTATAAAGTGCAGGCACTTTAAATGTCTTTTTTTTCTTATTTTATTTTATTAATTTTTGATTTACATGGGAAAATGTAAAAAGTCTTGACAAAGTGCATTATTGTTTGAAACCTTGTTTTCATTACTAGCTTGTAATTACAGATGTTAATGGGGCAGCCATTATTGCATATTACATGAGTGGGCTCTGCTTCCTTTGGATCCTCTTATTTCACTGATAAAGTCTGACTTGTTAAAACAACTCTTTGCAGTCTCTTATGATGTTAAATACACTATTAGCTAGATACCATGTCATCCATCTCTAGTGAGTAATATGAAGAAGCACTAAGCTGCATGGATATTCATGTACTTAAAATTCAAGCTGTAAGAGGCGTTCTGGATTATTCAACATGGGATGTTATATCTCTCATGCATCCTCAGCACAATGTTTCTTTTATTGGGAATTGCTGTAAATGGAACAATTTACATCACTTTTGGAAAATATCAATAATCTGACAGCATACACTGTATTTTCAGCATCAGTGTTTGGGAATATCCCAAATAAAGTCATATTGCAGGGTACACCTAAAATGTGGTGCCATCAACAAATCCCACAGGCTGGAAACCACATATTAGGAGACTTTCCTGCTCTTCATACCTATACTCATCCTATTTGTTGTTAAAGTAATCCTGTAGTCAAGCTATGAACATTGAAGTATTTCTTACAGTAGTACAAAGTCATTTAGCTCCCAGCATTACATCTTTTAGAGTTTCTCAACGTTTCTACTTTAGAGGTATGTTTGAAATACTTTTTGGGTAAATTTTTGGATAAACCCCTGTAAATTATTGTATGTATAGTTAATGGCGTATTAATGTGAGTATTTTGGCAGTTGAGACATACACTCTTAATGATCAGTAAAAAGCCTCCTATAAGTTAAGAGCCTCTTCTGCATCTCTGCTCGGTGACACTTTCCACACTTGGTCAATAGGGATAGACTCCATTAGACTGGGAGTCGGTGAGAGAAGGACCCCTTTTAGTAGTCTTTGGTATAAAAATGTCATTACCGTATTTTTCGGCGTATAAGACGCACTTTTTCTTCCCCAAAACGGGGGGGGGGAAAGTGGGTGCGTCCTATACGGCGAATGCAGGTTTAAAAAATAATTAAAACCGGTAACATACTTACCCGATACCGCGATCCCGCGATCCTGCGTGCTTCTCGTCTTCTCTTCACTCCTCCTGGCTGCAGCGCGTGTCTCTGCCTTCCTGCAGCGAGGAGAAGCCTGCACACGCGATCCCGGAAGCAAGCTGGGAGAGCAAGCGTGCCCCCGCGATCCCAGAAGCAAGCCGGCGGAGAGAAATGGACCGGCAAGTGGGAAGGGATGATCAGCAGGGGATAAATAGGCACAGAGTGGGGAATTTATCCTCTTCTGAACACTCTGTGCCAATTTATCCCCTTCTGATCGCCCTGTGCCGATTCAACCCCTTCTGATCACTCTGTGCCAATTTATCAGAAGGGCTTGAATTGGCACAGGGTGATCAGAAGGGGATAAATTGGCACAGGGTGATCAGAAGGGGATAAATTGGCACAGGGTGATCAGAAGGGGATAAATTGGCACAGGGTGATCAGAAGGGGATGAATTGGCACAGGGTGATCAGCAGGGGATAAATTGGCACAGAGTGGGGAATTATCCCTTTCTGATCACTCTGTGCCA